>NC_050575.1:438823478-439130413 GCF_011100635.1 Trichosurus vulpecula | reverse complement strand
AGCTTATAATTTCACAAAAACTGCTGGAAAACTATATGGCAGAAACCAGGTATAGATGAACATCTCATACCATATACCAAAATAAAGTCAAAATGGATACATGATTTATACCTAAAGGGTTATACCATAAGCAAATCAAGGGAACATTAAATAGTCTATCTGTCAGATTTATGTATAAAGGAAGACTTTAGGACCAAAGAAGCATTATAAAATGTAAAATAGATAATTTTGATTATATAAAAGTAAAACGTGTAATTTTTTGCACAAAATCAACACAACCAAAATTATAAGGAAAACAAAAATCTGGGGGTAGGGGTGGGGGATGGATTCACAAAAAGTATCTCTGATAAAGGCCTTGTTTCTCACATATATAGAGAAACGAGTCAAAATAAAAAAAAATGCAAGACATTTCTTAATTGATAAATGGTCAAAGGATATGAACAGGCACTTTTCAGATGAAGAATTCAAAGCTATCCATAGTCATATGAAAAAATGTTCTAAATCACTATTTATTAGAGAAATGCACCTCTTACATATCAGATTGGCTAAAATGACAAAAAAGAAAAAATGATAAATGTTAGAGTGGATGGGTGAAAACTGGGACATTAGTGCACTGCAGGTGGAGTTGTGAATTGATCCAACCACTCTGGAGAACAATTTGGAACTATGCCCCAAAGGGCTATGGAACTGTGCATGACCTTTGAAGCCAGCAATAACACTGGTAGGTCTATATCCCAAAGACATGCTGAAAAATGGGGAAAAGGATATATTTGTAAAAAATTAATGTATATCCAAAGCAACTCTTTTTGTGATGGCTAAGAATTGGAAATTAAAGTGATGCCCATCAGCTGGGGAATGGCTAAATGACTCTGGTACATGGTTATAATGGAATATTATTGTGGTATAAAAATGACAAGCAGGATGATTTCAGAAAAACCCGGAAAGACTTACATGAACTGATGGAGAGTGAAGTGAACAGAAGAAGGAAAACATTGTACACAAGAACAGCAATATTATTCAATGAAGAATTGAAGGACAGCTATTCTCAGAAATAAATTATCCAAGACAATCTCAAGGACTAATGATGAAACATACTGTCTGCCTCCAGAGAAAGAACTGATACTGTTTGAATACAGACTGAAGCATGCTGTTTTTCACTTTCTTTTTTAAAAAATTTTACTCAATTCTTCTTGTACAAAATGACTAATACTGCAATATTTCACATAATTGCACATGTATAACTGATATCTGATTGCTTACTATCTTGTGGAGAGGGAGGGGTAGACGGAGGGATAGAATTTGGAACTCAAAACTTTAAATAAAATGTAAAAAAAAAACTTAATTGGTAATGAAGCAATTCCTTTAGATCTTGGGCCCAGGAGCATTCCACTTTCAAGTCTGTTAAAATTCTTCCCTTCCTAACCAACAAACCTCAACTTATCATCATCTCTTGACTCTATCTCCAGAATTTTCTGTCTTTTCTGAGCTCAACAGGTCTTTTCTCAGTTTCTCTGAGTCATTCCAACTATCTAAATTTCAATTCATCCTACCTTAACTATATACTTTCAAATCCATGAGTTTATAGGAGCATAAATGTTAAACTAGAATAGACCCCAGAGGCCATCTAGCCTAACCCCTCACTCCATAATGAAACTAAGATCCAGAGATGTTGAGTCTTGTCCAAGGTCACCGAGATATTCAGCATCAGAAACATTTTGAATCTACTCTGACTCTAAAGCCAGTGCCATTACAGCTAGTTTCACCTTGCCCTGCTAACCAATAGTTTCCAACCTTTTGGTCTCCCATCCATCACTATAATTTATCAATTAGCAATTACTCATTAAGATGCCATCACAGGCAACCTTCTTTTTTGAGAGTAAATCAAATAGACATTCATCATGTGAACATTATCTTTTTAATACAAGTTATCAAAGGAGAGCCTCAGCACATCTATAACTCAATCACATTTGGGTTACATTATATTCAATCAAGCTGCTCTATCATTCAATACGAGGTGCAATGGGTGCACCAAAGGATGATGGCAATGGGGTGGGAGAGAGTGCTAATTCTGCTCCTGCTCCTGGGTTACTAACCATAACTAGAGATTGAGATGGTTTAGTCCATTAATATTTAAGGAGTATAAGTATTATATTGTTGGACAATTCTATTTTACTTTTATTAATTCCCTGTGTTTGAAAGTGTTTCTTATCCCAATTGGAAAAAAAAATGAATGATTGAACAAACCCAAACCCAAATAATGTGTGCCTCTGATGTGCCAACCACAGAGATTCCAGAATGCCTTGCTGTTGAGAATGGAGCACTTTTCATAGAAGCCCTTCGTGGGGGTGGGGGGGCAAGGTCTGGGCTTTTTACTTACCCGTGCACTCTGGCCAGCAATGAGCTGGTCATCCTCAGTCTGTACACTGGTCCGGCTGCGCACATCATAATCTTCCTGCTCAAAGTCTGAATCATCTTCTAATTCTTCTGGAGTCTGCAGACAGAGAGGAAGAGAGTGAGACAGGCTTATTAAGGATGCCAGCAGCCACCCACATCACAGGGTCTTATTGAATTTAATACCTTCCCAGGAGAGGAACCTTCTGTTTCTCTGCACACTGGACTGGCTGCAGAGGCAAGCACTGGCTGAATAGAATCATTTCAAAATCGAATTGCCCCATGTCCTCTTCCTTAAAAAAAAAGAAGTCATTGATCATGGCTTATTGTAAGTTAGACTTTTAAATACTTTGGTCAAGCTATAGATCCAAACTGAAATTAAAATGGAGGTAGAAATAGCGATGGTTGGGTGATGCTCAGACCCAAAGAACATGAAAGCCCACCATCAGATTTAAATGGGATCTTAGAAGCCATCGAGTGTAAGTCAAACTAGAATAAAGAATTTGATTCACATGTCTAACAAGCCGTCATCCAGCTTTTGCCTCAATACCTCCAGAGACAGAGGAACTACCATTTTCTTAGGCCCTGAGACAACCCATCCCACTTTTAAATGATGCATTTCATTATTCATTCATAAACTTTCCAGTGAGCTTTCCTGTAATTTCTACCCATTTTTCCTAGTCTTGCCCTAAGAGAACTGTCAGAAGATGCCTAAACCCTCTTCCATATGACAGCCCTTCTATAGCGGAAAGAAACAAGGCTCTGGATTCGAGCCCCATTTTGGGGGCTTCCTACCTGTGTCATCTTGGACTCGCTTAACTTCCCTGGACATCATTTTCTTTACAGGAAAAAAAAGTGAGAACTAGATGATTTCTAAGGTCCCTTTCTGTTCCACACCTAGCATCTCACAAAATATTTGGACAGTCACCATTTCCCCACTAAGTCTTCCCTCATCTACACTATACGCCTCCTGTGTTCCTTTGATCCTTCCTCACAGCATCATTTTCTCCATTCTGGTTAAGTATCATAGGGTCAGAGCTGGAAAGAATCTTGGGCATCATTGTATTCTAACCAGTATCACGTGGGCAGTATTGTACCTCCAAATCACTCATTCCTTGAGGAGGGTGATCTTACAGCCACAATTGCCTAAATCCATACGTATGATCATAATTATAATTTATATGTTGTTTGATATACATTATCTCATTTGGGCATTACAACAACTCTCGGAGGAAGGTTCTCCCTCATGCCTGTTTGTCCTGATGTAGAGGACACTTAGAATTAGAGTTTAAGAGACTTGTCCATGGTCACATGACTAATATGTATCAGATATAGCATTCTAACCTAGTTCTTTCTGGCTCCAAGTGCAACATTCTATCTACTGCACTAATATGTCTTTCAAGTAGCAGGGAAGGTTCCAATGCTGGCTAGTATAGTCTGTATAGTCTGGCATGTACCATGCTATTAAACAGACAAAGTTTAAGGTCAAAGAACAGATAAGCCCCAGGTTGTGATGAAGCTGTTGCCCTTTAAGGGGGAATCTTGCTATAAGAGACCTTCAGGATGAGCTGGTCTTGAATTTTACGATATACTTAGTCTCCATTTTTTTGGTTTTTTATATGCTACGTTCCTGAAATTCCACATTTTGGGTTCAATCCTTTAAAGGTCATAGAGATTGGAAATAGACCTGAGATTTCATTGGTGTAAGGAATTCCCAGGTAAGGAAACTTCCTCTCTCAGTGCAGGTCAAAGTTTTCTCTCTAATAGTAGAGAGAATATATTCTATATTCTTAGAATATCTTTTACATAACTGAGAGGTTAAATGACTTGCCTGGTACTGAATAACCAATGTATCTCCTGGGCAGGAATAGGTACTCCTGCTTTAGGGGCCAGATCTCTATCCAAAGCACCATGCTGGCTTTAAGGTCATTGAAGGACAGCTAGAAGGGACCATAGATGTCACAAAATTCAACCTTTTCATTTTGCAGATGAAGAAACTGAGGCTGAGAAGTAAAGTGCCTGGCCCAAGGTCACAGAGGTACCAAGTGGTATAGGTAGGATTCAAATTAATTTCCTCAGAATCCAACAATCCCAGATAACATGCAAATTGCTCTTGGTGATGTTAAGAATTACTGTCTGTTATTTACATCTTACTGTGAATGGAGGCACTGAGATCTTGTTTTGAAAGCAGAGTGGAAGAAGAGAATGGGCACTTAGAGGAAGGGGTGGCAATTCTGAATTGCTTTCAGATGACTCTCTGTCGACAGCATCTCATATGCAATACATAGATTGGGAAGAAGTTGAGTTGGACTAGCTCTGAGGTCTTTTCCATTTCTAAGATTCTGTGCTTCAAGGATGGAGGGGAATGGAAGAAGGAAGCATCGAGGCTAATGAGGTGGGGACACAGATGGTTCAGTCATTTTCAGTATTGTCTGGCTCTTCATGATGCTACTTGGGGTTTTCTTGGCAAGGACACTAGAGTGATTTGCCATTTCCTTCTCCAGCTCATTTTACAGATGAGGAACTGAGGCAAATAGGGTTAAGTAACTTGCCCAGGGTCACACAGTTAGTAAGTGTCTGAGGCCAGATTTGAACTAAGGAATATGAGTCTTCCTGACTCCAGGCTCATTACTCTATTCACTGCACCACCTAGTTGCCCCTCTGGCCTTAATGGGTACTGCAAATTATCCAAGCTTCTCATTGTCATTGTATGAAAAGATCTCTAAGCTCCAGATTTATGAAGAGGATAATTCCTCCAAATAATCATATTGGTCTTTGGCTTTCTGTGTTAAAATCTTCATTTTTCAAGTAATTCAACCAAAGCCTGGGCTCCTGGAATAGCCAACTGCAGTCATGCCTAAATGAAAGATCACCAAACCTATACTTTACCCCATCTTGGCAATTTAACCAGTCTAAAGATACAGACCATGAACCATATTGTTCAGGGAACTATGATGAAATCAAATGATTAAGACCAATTTCACTGAAAAAAAAAACAGTTGAGTCATTGGCTATATATAAAGTCATCTAGGATAAATCCATCATCTGTTAGAATATTATTTCCTCTCCTTGGTTATCTGAGATTTCAAGTAGTAATTAATTTTTCTGGACATAAAAATCCTTCTTTTAAGCAAGTTATAAAATCACCAGATTTAGAGTTGGAGGGAACCTTAAAGGAAATCTAATCCAACCTTCTCAGTTTCCAGATGAGGAGACCAAGACCTAGGGAGAGCAAGTATATTACTTAAGGTCATATTAGGAGTTGGCATTATGAACCCAGGTTCTATGGTTCAAAAGTATTGTAATTTCTACTATTCCAAGCTGCTGGGACTGGTTAGACCATAAATCATTCATTTATTTATTTCACTAAATTTCAACATATCACCATAGGTCCCTTAACCACTGGTATCCACCAAGGCTCTATCCAGGGTGCTCTTCTGTAAAGAGAGATGCTGCAGCTACTTGAAGGTGATCTCAATGCTTTCATCATAGGAGAGTCAGTTCCAGAATAAGTGAAGTCCAAGTAAATTCAATACACATTTATTAATCATCTACGACGTAGAACACGGGCAACTAGGTGTCACAGTGGACAGAATGCTGGGCTTGGGCTCAGGAAGACCCGAGTTCAAAATCAGACCCAGAAACTTCCAGTTGTGTGGCCTTGGACAAGTCACAACTTCTGTTTGCCACTGTAGAAGGAAATGACAAACCAGTACAGTATCTGTGCCCAAGAAAACCCCGTGTGTCCATAGGGTCATAAAGAGTCCAACACGACTGAAACAACTGAACAACAATAAATATGGAACACAGTCCTACTTACTAAAGAAGGTACAATGATCAAATGAAGCATGCCTCCTACCAGATGGAGGTAACAAGCTGACAGAGTCATATGACAAATACATACTTAGCTATAATACAAAATAGAAGTAACTCCTGATGTATGTGGAGCTTTGGGACTTACATAGCTCTTTCCCCACAACCCGGAGAGGTGGATAATATTGTCCCTTTTCACTGGTGAGGAAAGAGTTTCAGAAACGCTGAGCTCCCAGGGATAGACTGTTAGAGTCAGATCCAAATTAAATTACTTAGGGGAGGGAAGCAGTGTGTTATAGTGGAAAGGGATGACCTGATTTCCAAAATCAGCTATATCATTTACTAATTGTGTGATCTTAGAGAAAATCCTTAACATCTGGAAACTTTGATCACTCGATTTGTAAAATGAAGGGGGTGGGGCAGGCTAGATGGCTCCTAAGGTAGCTGCCTGCTCTAAATCCCATGATCCTTGAGTCTGAGTCCAGGGATCTTTTGGATACCCCCTGCCTCTCCTTGTGCACTTACAGGTGGAATGGCTTTGAACCAGAGAGAAGGAGCATATAAGAAAGGAACCAACTAAGTGTTCTGGGAACAAGCATGGTGTTAGCAGATAGAGCGCTGAAGCCAGAGTCAGGGAGTCCTGGGCTTGAATCTTGACTCTGACGCTTGCTGTTCTAGTCACTTACCCTCCCTCAGACTCTGTTGCATCATCCAGAAGTGGGGGCAGTAATATCTGCAGTATTGAGTCTCATAAGGTTAATGAGAGACTTCAGTGAGATAACACGTTAGCCTCCTTATAACCTGAAAAGCGCTGTGGAAATACTAGCAACTACAAATATGTAAAATGTCACATCTGCTTGGGTAATGAGAGCAGGCTGCATGCAAGACGAAGCATTTGAGTAAGGCTTGAAAGAAAAGGCAGGATTTCAACAGGCCCAGGAGCAGGGGAGGCTAGCAGAGGCAGCTGGTGGTGTAGCAGAGGAAGTGCTGGGCCCAGAATCAGGAAGATCTGGCTTTGAATCCGGCCTCAGGTATGCACTTACTGTGTGTCCTGGGACAAGTCACTTTATCTCTGTTTGCCTGATTGTCCTCATCTGCAAAATGGAAGCACAAATAGCATCTGCCTCCAAGGGCTGCTGTGAGAATCAAATAAGATAATAAATGTGAAGCGCTTGGCGCAGTAGCTGGCACATAGTGAGTCTACATAAATGTTAGCTATTACTATCATTGTGATCACAATTACTAAATATGACTTCAACTGCTTACTCCCTGTGTGATGCTGGAAAGATTAATTAGCCATCTCCCTCAGTTTCCCCAATTATAAAAGGAGAAGGGAGGGTATAAGTATTTCCATAACACCTACTATGTGCCAGGAACTGTGCCAAGCACTTTACAAATAATATCTCCTTTAATTTTTACAACCTTCAATGTAAGTGCTATTACTATCCTTAATTTATAGTTAAGGAAACCAAGGCACAATGAGTTAAATGACTTGCCCATGGTCACACAGCTTGTGAGGGTCTGAGGCCGGATTTGAGCTAGAGGTTTCCTGCTTCCAGGTGCAGCAATCTATCCAACATTGACCTAGCTGCAAGTGGGGTTAATAATAGTATCTACATCCCAGAGTTATTGTGAGGATTAAAAGAGATGTTTGTTTAAAAACATTCTTAGAAAACGCCATTTGAGCATTCTGTTATTAGGAAGATGTTCCAGTAGTCCAGGCTAGGCTTGGTAATGAGGGCCTGCTCTAGGATGGAGTCAGGAGGACAGGGAAATAGGAAGATCAACACTTAGAGGCCCACTGCACTGTGGTCATGAATATTGAAACCTAGTGGGTGTTCACAGAGTTCCTTTGGGCACACATGGTTGCTTCTCTCGGCAGCGGAAAAGATCTGCAGTGCACCCAATGAGTTAGTCTCAGTCCCCAGCTCACACAGGTACAGAATGCTCCTCCATCTCTTGTTTTCTGCCCCTATGGCAATGATTCAGGTTTAGATGCTAATAAGCCGAGCCACAGCTGGCATGTCACCACCAGGGCTTTCTCTCGGGTGGCCAAGAATGGAGGTGGGCCTGGAGGGAGTGCTTGGGGCTGTGTGGCACGGTGGGGGCAAGGGCTGATGCAGAACCATGAGAGACATTGAAACGGTGTGAGGAGGAAGGGCATTTCCTACAGGAACCGGCTTTCCTGAAAGAAGGAAGTGAATCTCTCACCCTGATAGTCTGAGCTGTCACCTCTCCAGGGTCCTGCTGACATCACTCATTGGCCCCAGGGTGCTTGATAATCATGCCGGTGCGTTTATACCTGACAGTGATGGATTGCCTGCACAGTAAGGCCCTGAAGACTCTGCATTAAAATGAAATGACAAGGAACTTTGATGGTGGTTATGACCCTTTCTGCCTCTCCTGCATCTCTATTGATTCCCACCAAGGTACCATAATTCTGAGTCACAGCTCTATTAATGAGACCATGATATTCTTAGGAGGAAGCCTAATACATGGGATGACATATAGGTTATGAGCATAGATTTGGAGCTAGGAGCAGTTAAGAGAATATCAATTTCAACTCCCTCATTTTGAAGATGGGGAAACTGAGGCACAAAGAATATTAGGACACTTGCCCAGGGTTATGCATCTAGTGAGGCAGGATTTGAACCCAGGCCTCCTGACTCCAAGAGCAGCATCTAGCCATTACAACACCCAGTTGCCATGGTACAGAAGGAGGTCTTGAGGTCAGATCCCAGTTCTACTTATGTGACCCAGGCCATATCCTTCTCCCGAACCTTTCCCCTCATATATAAAAGGATCTTAGATGATCTTAAAGGCCCTTTGAAGCTGAAGAACCTATGCTTCATCATAGAGGTATGAAAGGTGGTCTTCTCCATTAATACTATGAGAACTTTCCAAGTCTTGAAACCCTTTTTCTTTCTCTACCAAATTCAATTGTCTAACAATCTGTATTTTCCTGATATGGGGATATTAAAAGAAAGAGGAGAAAAGGGGGATTTTGTTCTTTTACTTTACTAAATGAAAGTACAAGGGAAGAGGGTGGGAGTGTGTGGGGGAAATCTGGTTCAAAAAAGAGATTGTGCTTCCATTGTGGACCCAGACAATCATCTCTGCTCATTCCCCACTGTTTTCTGATGTTCCCAGGCACAATTACAGCTAGTTGGGAAATTCTGCTGACAGATGCAATGACGAGATTAGAAGCACTTTTCATCTTTACGTCTTGAGAGAGAAAAACAATTCACTTAACAACAGAAGAATCAGGGATGTTGATAACTCAGCACCCTGTGGAGTGGAATGAGCCCGCACTTGGAGCCAGAAAACTCGGGTTCAATTTGGAGTTTTGGCCCTTACAGCTAAGTGTCTAACTTTGGACAAATGGCTTTCCATCTGCGAGGCTCAGTTTCTTTATCTGCAAAATGGGGTGTCATAGTATTGCTTGATATGCAAGATTGCATGTGAAGATGTAACGAGAAAATGCTTGGAAAATATTCCATCACCTGAATTCATCCCGTACTTTATGATAAGAGCTAGCATTCCTATAGCGATGTGAGGTTTGCAAGGCTTTCATGTTACTCCATTCAATGCTCACAGCACCCCGGAAGGCAAGTGTTCTTACTGTCCCGATGTTACAGATAAGAAAACTGAGGCTGAGAGAAGCTAAGGGAGATGCCCAGGATCATACAGCTAGTAAGAGTCTGAGGCAGGATTCAAATTCAGATTCCAGGATTAGCTCTCTCTCTCTCACTCTACTCTAACACCTGTCTACCTTATCGATTTAGATCTGGGAAGGACTTGAGAGATATCTGATCCAGGTGCCTCATGTTCCACAGGAAGGAAATGGCATGACCAAGGTTGACAGAGGTAGTAAGCATTATAGTCAGAAATGGAGGGGAGGGAGGCTTGGTGTTCTATCTTTCATCCGTAAGCACCTTGGACAGTGCAGTGTCCCTCACATAGCAGGAACTCAACAAATGCTCCTTGAGTGGGAGTTTGGAACCCAGGCGGTCCGATGTGAGATGGTCATGGTAAAAGAATCTCAGTAGAAAAACTAGCCATACAAATCAGATAGATTTTGTTGTTTTTGTCATAATTATTGTGGTCGTCATCATTGTTTGTGTTGTAGCTAGTGCAAGGCAAAGGGAGGGGGACATTAGTTACTGATTGCTTTTTTTCTGTGAGCCATATGAGCTCTACAACAATTTCCTACACACACACACACACACACACACACACACACACACACTCTCATATTCATATATAAGAATAATTAAAAAAATAGAAGGCCATGAGTATAGGTCTTGGAGATGATGCAGAGGCTTATTAATCTGTAGTTGGCCTTGGAAGGGGGAAAGCCTAGCAGCTGAGTTTTACTCAATGGTTAGAAGGGGATTGGGAAAGGAGGGAATCACAGGCACAGAGTGGGAGGACATAATTCTTAATTTTACACTGACATGGAGTTACTCATGCCGAAGGAGAAAGATATAGGGCCCACCTCTTTTTGCCTTTTTAACATCCACTGCTTGCTTTTCAGTGAACTAAAAAAAAAAAATGACAGATCTTTTGGTGAAAGTATCTCTTCCTACCTTCCATGGAGATGCAAAAATGCACATAATTTGGGGGAAAAATTCTCAATAGTGCTTGCTATTTGAAAGCAGAATGGCCTACCTCATGAGGGGCTGAGTTCCTCCTCAATAAAATCCTTTAAGCAAAGGCTTAAAGGAGATGATGACTTGTCCATTTTGAGGTAAAAGGGATGCTTTTTTCAGGCAGAAGTTAAACTAAATGGCTTCCAAGGTCTCTTCCAACTCTGAGAATCCTCAGTTCTTTATGTTTTAAACATAGACTCCCACACACATAGCAAGTCCACCCAAACAGTCCTCACAAATAGCTGTATGCATATGCAGTTAACTAATTGCATGGTAAATTGTAGCTTACTCACACTGTTGCTTTTTTTGAGTTAGCCACAGTGGGCATTCTTACTCACAAGTTAGGAAAAGCACAAGAAAGTTGGACAGGCTCAGAAAAAGACCTGAAGATGATAGGGATTATAAAGTCATATGACATTAAAGCTGAAAATGATCTTAAAGGAAGTAGCGGTAAGGAACCTGGGGGACCTGTTTCATTACCTAGATTAGGAAGCTCTGTAATTAGCATATTAATTATATGTGTGTATAAATGGTCCATCTAAAGTGTTTGAGAATAGCTTATTCTCTCAGGTGTGCTAAATATCCTCCTGTAATTTTGATTAGACCATTCTCACTATTAACCTGCTTAGCCAGATTAATACTGTCATAGAGGTAGCACGGTTCCCTTGAAGATCAGAGTGCCTCAGTTTGAACTGTGACTCACTGCCGCTTTCTGCTGTCCGTGTGACCTTGATTAAGTCTCTTCCCTGCTCCAAACCTCAGTTCCTCATCTCTAAACTGATGGGGTTGAACTAGATGACCTCTAATGGCCCTTCTGGCTCTAAACTCTGAGTCATAGGACATTGGTCTCCGAAGAATTAAAAATTAATATCATTCAGAGGCCAATGGAAAGTAGCATGGTGGATGTGAGCAGGCTGCTATACTTAACAAACAAGGCATAACAAAAGTTAGCATTCACATATCTTCTAAAGGTTTACACATACCCCATTTGATCATCACAACAACTCGGAAAGATAGTTGTGATGGTTATCCCCATTTTACAGATAAGAAAACTGAGGCAGACAGAGTTTAAGTGTCTTGCCCAAGGTAACACAGCTAATAAGTGTTTGAGTTGGAATTAGAACTCGGGTCTTCTTGACTATAGTTCCAGTGCTCTATCCTTTGTGGTTCCATGTAGCCACAATGCCACAAAGAAGAAGTTAAGTAAAGGATTATACCAAAGAAATGTACAATGGAAAATAAATTTAGGTTGGTTACATGGTGGGAACAAGGCCATGGCCAGCCCATGTGTCCCACTGGTATCTAAGAGAGGAAGGCCACCACCATAACATGGCAGCCATTGATGAGTCACACGCATATTCAGAAGATCACAGAATCATTTGAATGATTTAGTTGAGGTGAGCTCCACCTCATTTGCAGTCAAAGGAAAGAAGCAGTGTGGAGTAGTGGAAAACACACAGGAATTGGAGTCCCTTTTCTGCTGCCTTGATTTCATCTTTCTAGGCTGCAGTTTCTTCAACTGTAGAGTGGGGAAAGGGGCAGACTAGATGATGTCTAAGTGTCATTTCAGGCCAGATTAGTGGGCTTAATCTAAATATATTTAATATATTTCACGTTTTCAGAGAGTGTAAGAATCACTTTTTTTCTGATGGGAAGCATGGGCATTTGCACAATGATGGCTAGGTCATCAGGCACGTCCTCCTGCCAAGATCTCTCTTGTTATCTATGACTATACCTCAAGTTCCACCATTAAAATGCCTTTCCTTGGGGTTCCTCAAGGCTTTTTGATCTCCCAGAGTCCCACACTAAAAAGTAACTTGTCTGTACATACTTATTTACATGTTTTCTTCACCTTTAGTCTGTAAACTTAAGAACAGGGAATATCTTTTCCCTTTCTTTGTATCCTAGGTGCTTAGGATGATGCTTGACATGTAGAGAGCGCTCAACAAGTGCCGATTGTCTTGACTTTATCTTCCTTACAAGAACCAGATGAAGTAAAGAGTGTTAAGTAGAACTTCCATTTTACAGCTGAAGAAACTAAGGCATAGAGTGGGGCTGACTCACCTAAAGTCACAGGTTAGTTAATATCAGAGCTGGAAGTTGGTTCCATCTTTCCATCTCTGAGTCTACTGCCCTTTCCACACATTGTGCTACCTCTCTATCTTTGTCAAACCTTTCTTGAGCATCTAGAAGCAGGGTGATGGAGAGCTTGACCTCTCAAGGTCCTGTCCACTCTAATAACTGTGTGAAACACTAGCCTTCCTTTTCAACAGCACAATCTGCTCTTTGTTGGGAAGAAGAGAAGGGGGATAAAGGAACAGTCAGCTTTTGGGAGGAGGGGAAACTAGCTACTTGCTTTGCTTCCCCAAACTCATACTGAATATATAGCAGATTTTGATTTTTTTAAAAATCTGTTCTAAAAAATAGATATAATATTCATATTGAGAAAGGAGAACAAAGGATTATTTGAACATAAAATTATAATG
This sequence comes from Trichosurus vulpecula, assembly GCF_011100635.1. Lineage (NCBI taxonomy): Eukaryota > Metazoa > Chordata > Mammalia > Diprotodontia > Phalangeridae > Trichosurus > Trichosurus vulpecula. The sequence goes on along the minus strand of NC_050575.1, from coordinate 439,117,071 downwards.
TAGTTGCTGAAAGAAACACAATTTTGAAATGAATTTTATTTGCTGTGGCTTAACAGACCACTTTCTCCAACATCTATCTACCTAAATTTAAAATTTAAATTAAGGAGAGGGAATGAATATGTGATTAGATAGATAGATATAGATAGATATACACAATATTCCCATATATACAGATGTACTCATAAGTACACCTCTCTCATATATGTGTGTATGTATACGCACATGTGTATGGGCCTCAGTTTCCCGATCTGAAAAATGAGAGAACTCGTTTGGGATACCTTTAAATCATCTCCCAGTTCTAAATTGATGGCTTGATGGTCTTCAGCTACAGCCAAATTGTAATGGATAGATAGCTGGCCTGGCTATCAGCAGTGCCTGGATTTAAATCCTGCTCCTGCCCCCTACTGGTTTTGTGAAGTTGGACAAGAGACTTAACTTTCCATAGCTCCCACAGGACTCTAAAGCATTCCACCATTTGCAGAACCATTGTTGGTCTACATCAGAGAAAGAAATTTATTCAATAGGAATTCTCACAGAGCAATGAATCATAACTCAGAAGACACTTTGTTTTTCTCCTGTAAAAAGGAAAGTCAAGCTTGATTGGCCCAAAAAGAACTCCAAGAATAAGGTTTTAGTGTACTTGAGGAAGGAAAGAACACTTTCACTTGAGTGATCAGGGAAGACTACTTGGAGGAGTTGTCATCTGTCATCAGTGTCACCAGGCTTGAAGGAAAAGGATAGTCAGAGGTGGCAAGGGACATTCTTGGCTTTCTTTACCAGCAGTTATCTTTTTTTAATGCAGCAAGTAATGTAACATGTCAGAAGTGGAAAACCTTGGGAGCATTAAGGTCAGTTAGCCAGGCAATAAACATTTATCAGTCTCCAAATATGTGTCAAACCCTGTGCTAAATTCAGTGGCTACAAAGAAATACCCAAAAAACACCCACAATCCCTATCCTCAAAGACGACAGCTTCGTGGCTCAATGAATAGTGTTGGGCCTCGAATCAGGAAGACCTGAGTTCAAATTTGACTTCAGACACTCCCTAGTTGTGTGACTCTGAGGAAGTCATTTAGCCTCTATTTACCTTAATCCACTGGAGGTGGAAAGGCAAACCACTCTACTATCTTTGCCCAGAAAATCCCCCAGGCAGTACAGTCCACGTGGTCACATAGAGTCCAATAGGACCCATGAATAACAATAAGAACAAACAAGGGGCTCCCACACTAACGGGAGATAAAATGGAGGGAAATTCATCCAGTTGGGGAGGGTACCAAACAACTAAGGGAGTAATGAAGCCTTCTGCTATGACGAGATTCAAGTTAATCTTAGAAGAGGCCGAGTGAACTCACTGTCTGAAAATACGACGTTGGTGGTGTGTTACCTCTCTTCACAAGTTAATGTGTGATGGCAAAAATGAACTATGTGACTTATCCATGGTGGTCTGGGGGTGGGGATGGGGGATTCCCATTGGAGCCTGTGGACAAAGGTTCCAAATCTTACTTAGGACATAGTACTTGTGTGATGTTAGGCAAGCCACTTAACCATTTATGTGCCTGAATGTCTCTATCTATAAGATGAGGTCAGATCAAATGGCTTCAAAGGTCCTCTCTTTTTCTAAATCTATAATCCTAAATCTTTGTAGTACTTTTCTGTAAATCAGAACTTAAAGGTACTACAATACTCATTTAAGTTCATTCATTTGTTCACTGATTCATTCATTCATATGGTCTAGTGCCTGAAGACACATAGGAGGATGTTTAGAATAAGGCCTCACTTGGGATTAAGTAAGTAAGGACCAATTTGAATTAGCAAAGACTGAATTATTCATGATTTTAAATGATTAAATATTTTAATTTTTCCAGTACATTTAGTGGTCCCCTTTTGGTGCTGCTGTATAAAGGTCCCTGAAGGAGCCTGTTTTAATGAATAGGCGATAATGCTTCATAATTATCCCTTCAAAGTAAGCAGGTGCTTATAAAACACTTGACATTGCTTTTCATGAGTCAGTCAAACATGACTTAGGAAACCCTGTTAACATGTTAATGTCACTTTCATAGTGAACCCCTTTTTTCATGAATCAAGCAAACATGACTTCAGGCAACCTCACTTCTAATTCTGAGGTAGTGGAATCAGAAAGTTTGGACTTTTCTTAGGGAAAAGAGAAGAAAAGTAGAGGGAAGGGGAAGGGAGGGAAGGGAATATGCTGCAGAGTATGCTGACCTAAATTGGAGGAATGAATCTTTTCATGTGTTGCTGTGTAGTCAGTTTTCAGTCATGCCCAACTCTATGTGACCCTGTCTGGGTTTTCTTGGCAGAGATACTGGAGTGATTTGCCATTTCCTTCTCCAACTCATTTTACAGATGAGGAAACTGAGGTCAACAGGGTGAAGTGACATGTCCACACAGCTAGTAGGGCCTGAGGCAAAATCTGAACTCAGATCTTTCTGACTCCAGGCTTAGCCCTCTAGCCACTGTACCACCTTGCTCCTCCCATGTGGGAAGTTCTCAATAAGAGTGAAATTCCAGATCCCATCCTTATCCTGTAGCAATGATCAGTTGTGGCTGATGGTGTAACACAAATTCTTTCCCTAGTGAGGTTGGACTAGGTGAGTGAGGTCTCTTCCTTTTCTGACATTCTTTGATTATATCAGAGTAAAATATAGAGAATAATTACCAATTAACTTGGAAATGTGCATTCTCCACCCCAACCGCACCACTTTAGTGGTGGTATTCTAACAGCATATTCTGTTAATTCCATGGTGTTTGAGAATTCTAAACACACACACACACACACACACACACACACACACGTGCACACACGAGCAAACACACAAACACATACACTGACCAGGACTGATGCATTCTCACCTGGCCTGGGATGATGCTGGTGAAGATGATGAGGGTTCTAACAGAATGTATTGCATTTCCCTCAATATACTCTGGACTATTTCACAATATAAACTCAAATGCTGCAAAACAGCACAGAATGCTATGATCTCAGCAATTTTCCATGAAGACACTATATCTATTCCTACAAATTCCGATTTTCAGCTGAAGAGCCGTCCAGAGATTTGCTTAACCCCTCGAATGACGGCTGGCTGGGAATGAGCGGAGGCCTGTGAGGACTGCAGGAGGTCTTTCTCTACTCAGAGCTACCCCCAGTTCTTGATGGTCCTGTTCAGGATGAGGAGAGGGGTAAACAGACCATCAGCTCGAAGGATCCTTACTTTCTTTCATGGAGCATAAAATGCAGGCAGGATAAGAGATAAGCTATTGCATCTCACTTGGGAGACCGGCAAATAAGGAGAACATAGAAATCATGAGTCCTAACCCTAACCCAACTCTCCTGCTATCCCGGTGGGAAATGGGGCCGGTTGTCCCCCACCATGAGTGCCGATTTCCTCATCAGTAACACAAAGACTCAGAGCCAATTTTCTTTTTGCCAATATAATAAAAGTAACAATTCTCCTAAAGTTAATTTACAGTTTGAATGCACTACAAATCAAACTATCAAAGCAATACTTCACAGAACTCAAGAAAACAATAACAAAAGTCATTTGAAGAAATGAGCGAGTCTTTCTAGATCTCAATTTTCCATTCTGTAATATGCGGGAAATTGTCACATAATCTATAGATAAAAGAAACCTCAGCAGCTACCTATTCCAACTCATACTGGGAAGAAATCCACACCATAGTATAATATAGTGTGCTGGGAGGGGAACATGAGAGACCGGTCAGGGGACAGAATTCATAGCTTACAAGCCTGTAGTCATAATAACGGTTCATAAAGCACCTTACCCATAACAACCCTGTTCGGTAGGTGTCATATGTTTATTATTTCCATTTTATAGATAAATGACCTGAGGTCCAATAAACCATTAGAGACCATCCGGTTCAGTCCCTTCATTTGGAGAGGAGAGTGAGGATCGGGCAAACCTGAGATCGTTTCATCCGCTGCATTTACGTCTCCATTGCCAACCACAATGCTGTGTCCATAACAGGCGCTTAATAAACACTTGTTCATTGGGAATTAAGTGATATGTCCAAAGGTGCCCAAGTATTGTACGGCACAACCAGGATTTCTATCCAGATCACAAGGCCGCAGATTCAGAAGGAATTGTATTAGGGGTCCCAGTGGATACAGAGCTGAGCTGAGAGTCAGGAAGGCCCCAGTTCAAATCCCACTGCAGATACTTCCTATCCGTGTGATTCTGGACAAGCCACTTAACTTTGGTTTGCCTCAGTTTACTGATCTGTAAAATTAGAATAATAGCCCCCACTTCCCAGAGTTGTGTGAGGATCAAATGAAATAATATTTGTGAAGTATTCTGGACACGACCCGGTACATAGCAGGTGCTGTATGAATTCTGGCTATTCTCCTCCTCCTCCTCCTCTTACTACTACTACTGCTACCACCACTACCACCACTACCACCACTACTACCACTACTACTACTACCACTACCACTACTACTACCAGTACTACTACTACCACCACTACTACTACCACTACCACTACTACTACTACCACTACTACCACTACCACTACTACCACCACTACTACTACTACCACTACCACCACTACTACTACTACCACTACCACCACTACCACTACTACTACTACCACTACCACCACTACTACCACTACTACCACTACCACCACTACCACTACTACTACTACCACTACCACCACTACTACTACCACTACCACCACTACTACTACTACCACTACCACCACCACTACTACCACTACCAACACTACCACCACTACTACTACTACCACTACCACCACTACTACTACCACTACTACCACTACCACTACTACTACTACCACTACCACCACTACTACTACTACCACTACCACCACTACTACTACCACTACTACCACTACCACTACTACTACTACCACTACCACTACTATTACCACTACCACTACTACTACCACTACTACTACCACCAATACTACCAACTGTTACTGTTACTATTGTAGCCACCAATCCTCAAGCCTTCTCATTTGGGAGATGAGGAACTAAGGGCTGGAGCTGTGGCTTCCAAGGTCATGAGAAAGGAGCAGATCTCCCTGACTCCAGGTCCGGTATTATTTTTGGACAAGCTCCTTCCCATGGAGACAGCAAGTGCTTGGGGTGGAAGGAAGGGGTGGCCATCGTGGGATGAGGCTGGGCTGGGGCCACAGGAAGGAAGGGTGAAAGTTTGGGATCTGAACACAGACCTTCCTCCTGGGCTGGCTCCGATTCTGTCACTGGGGAGTTCATAATCTGCCCCGTGTGATCGCCTCGGCAACTGTTACAGACCGAAATGCTGAGCCAAATTTCACAAAGGCCTCAAAGTTCTTGATTTCACTATCTCCCTTCCATGTTCTTCACTTCTTCTGTGTGACTCCCTTGTCCTAGTGGTGAATGACGGCCATTGATGAGCAATCATGAGCTGGCCACGCTTCCCTTTGCCCCCTCCCTCTGCACACATACAAGCATGTGCGCGCGTGCCCACACACACACACACACACACACACACACACACACACAAACACACATACAGGGAGACAGAGACAGAGACAGAGAGACAGAGAGATGCCCTCTAAAGGAGCACCTGGCGAGTTCCAGGTTTGATTCTGTCACTAGGTGTCTGCAGGCCCCTACACAGGTGATGAAGTCTTTGATGCTTAACTGTCTCAGTTTTGTCATCTAGCAAGTAGGGCTAATGATACCTGCCTCACAGGATTTGATGTGGCCTTCAACAAATGAAAGAATGAATGAATGAATGAATGAATGAATGAATGAATGAATGAAAATAACCCAACATTCTATGGACTCTGTGCTAAAAACACATATAGAAAAGTGATAAAATAGTGGGCATTTCTATACTCTTCTGAGGTTTATAATGTGCTTTGCCCACATTACTGTATCTCATCTGAATCTTACACCAAACCTGTGAGGTAAGTGCTAGTATTAAAAAATACATATATGAGGAAACTGAGGCTCAAGGAATTTATTTAGTCATCATCATACAGTTAATATGTCAGAAATGGGATTTGAACCTAGTTCTCCCCTGGCTGTTTGCAAGATCATTGACCTGGAAGTAAGGAAGGTCCTTAGAAGTTATTTAGTTCAAGCTCTTCATTTTCAGATGAAGAAACTGAGGCACAGTAGGACTAAGTGATTCCCTCCAGGTCACACAAGTATAAATATCAAAGGCATGATCTGAATCTGGGTCCCCTAGCTCCCAGCTAATCTCCTTTCCACTGTGTCATAAGCCATAATATTTCTACTATGGCATGCTATCTCTCCCTAGATAAGGACCAGAGGAAGTGTGGTGAGACAGGTAGAGGAGTGGATTTGGAATCATTTAGAACTGGATTCCACTGCCACTTCAAGCACTCAAAATCTGTGGGACAGTGGGTATGTCACTTAATCTCTTTGCCCTAGCTTCCCCATCTGTAAAATGAGGTACCTGGACTCAGAGACCTCTCAGGTCACTTCAGCAATAAAGCTATGATCCCCCCACTGAGTGATCACTAAAAAATATGCAAAATGTCTTTGGAAGGTGTAAAGGATCATGGCACTTAGAGCCTAATATGCCTAAAGGGAAAGCAATGACCTAGAGCCTTACAAAGACTCTTTCTCCAAAAGAGATATTTGGTGGAGGCAGAGAGGGTGGGGGGCTCCATTCAAAAAACCCTCACCACACTCAGAATAGCATCTTAATCCTATGGGCTCTTTTGAAAAAGGAGCAATGCAGGTGAAAGTTATGAAGAGGCCCCCCTCTGACCAGTTCTGATGGACAGCAAGAGGAACTTCAGGGGAGAATAGCAGGGCCTGAAGCCAATGCTCAGGAATGCAAGGTACCATTTTCCCACTAAGCTCTGGGGTAACCTGTGGTATCTCTGCTCTTCCCATTCATTACAAAGCAGCTAAAGACCACCATTGGCTGAAAATCTGGGAAACCATCCAACTGGCATTCAGTTCCAAACATACACACATTTAGAAAGGTTAAAACGTTTAACTAAAAAGTGGGCGAACTCCTCATTCCGGAAGGAGCTAATCATGTTTGTTCACTCCCATCTCTGTCCTCCCAGCTGCTTACGTACCCGAATCATGAGAACAGCTTTCCTGATGTCTCGGACTCCATCATACACCAGGCGGGAGGCATCGATGAACTCATTCTCTTCAAAAGGCTGAGGCACGTTGGCGCTCAAAGCTTCAATGGCCACCTCTACTTGTTCCGCAAAACGTGGCATAACTAAATGAAAACAAGCAACAAAAAGCAATGAGATTCCAGATTTTCCTTCTTGTATGGGTTCCGATATCCTTTGGGTTAAGAACAACCTTCTACAACACAAAGAGAGAGGTGAAGGGTCAAAGCTGCTAGGTTTTGAAGTTTGCACACCTCTCTTTCCTCAGGATTAATTTTAAAGCATGTATTAACAAAAACTTGAAGCAAAGGTGGTCCGATGCGTTCAATGAGTTCACATCAGGGATCCTAAGGACATCCTTGCTGAAACCAAACAAAAGGACCTCTTTCTGTCCAGCCTTAAATTCAACTATTAGTGATTCATTCCTTGATGTCATCCCTGAGAAAATGATTTCATGTTACTGGACAAACCAGATAAATGATCACAAGCAATCCATTTATAGGCTCCTTTGCTGGTTGCTGGTTTTGATCAGATAAAGAGGAAAAAATTATAGGAATTGGTTATTGGGATACGTGGCTAGAGAAAAATCATGTTAGGAAGCAGGGAAAAAGGGGAATTAAAACACAGTCAAAAGTTTGCCTCCTTTACAATTTTGCTGGGAGAACAGCTTGAGCTTGAGTTTAGACAAGTTTCTCCAAGCACGTATCTATTTTGTTGGAAATCAAACACCACTTCTGCACAAGGTCTTTCTTGTTCTTCCTCCCACTATGACCCTACCCCTACACACAGCCACTCTTCACTGCTAAACTAAGGTTACTTTATATCTCATTTGTATACACTCTGTATATAACTAGTTAGGCGCAATGTCTCCCCTTTAGAATGTAAGCTGCTTGAGGACAGGAATGGCTTCCTATTTTTCTTTATCTCCCTAAAACTTAGTACAATGCCTGACACATGGGAAACAACTGGAAATTCTTGTTGATTGATTTATTACTCCCCTCCCCAAGATATTTGCTTATGAAATCTGGGACTTGAGTCCAAAGAAGGATCTGGAAAACTTCACCACCAAATCTAGCCCTTCCTTAATATATGTGTGTGTGCCTATATTTACATCTACATCTATATCTATATATCTATATCTATAACTATCTACACACATACACACACATACACATAGACACATGTGTGTATGTGTATATATGTATATGTGCACATATGTTTGTTTATGTTTATATGTGTGTATATACATAGGTGTGCATGTGTGTATATATTTTAGTGATATATGTGTGTGTGTGTGTGTGTATATATATATATATATATTATATATATATATATATATATATATATATATATATATATATATATATATATCGCTCAAAAATCCCCCGAACATTTCAATTGCTTAGGTGTTACTTTAGACCAATCAATTCCAAGAGCAAATGGAACCCCGGAGGCATCTGTTTGTTTACAAGGACAACCTAATGGAGGCATCACTCATCCATTTCCATTTCTGAGCTCCCTGGGATGATTCATGTTTATCCTTCACCTATTCCTACCCTGGACATTTTGACATTCATTTTCTGCAATGGGGAGAAAACGATGATGGGTTTGCTCCATTCACTAGGACGGAGCCTTGTAGAGAGATGACTCATTTATGAATCCATTTCTTCCCACAAAAATCTACAAATGGAGTCAGAGAAGGAGAATTGGGCTCTTTTAATGGGCAAAAGGGTCATGATTCTTGATTCTGGCTTACAGAGTGCAAACAAAATACTGCCTTGCCCTTCAGTGGAGTAAGGAGGAACCAAGCATCTCTTTTCTTGCTTTAGATCTGCTTAGAGGGAAGTGCCAGGGAAGGGGATGAAGAGTGACCTTGCATTTGCTGATGGGAATCAGGGTGAACTGATTACCCACACTGGATAACAAAATCTAGAAAGACCTCACTCAGACACATGATCAGAAAACGAGCCATTTCATGACGCCTGCTGAGGCCTGGAGCTTACTCCATTTGTGTGACAAGAGTCCTTTTACACTTTAGTGATTTGGGGTGAACATCATTGGAGACTGGACTTTGTGGTCTTTTGTATCCTTCATGCCAACGCTGCACGGTACTAAGGCACTACGGTCAAATAATGAAATATCTGGGCTTGGAGGCAAAAACACTCTGTTCAAATATTGATTCTGACACTTATTACTAAAATCATGTAACTTCTCTGGGCCTCAAGGTTTTCATCTATAAAATGGGGATATACATAATCTTTACTTCAAACAATTGTTATACAGTACACATGACACAATGCATATAGAACTGAACTGCAATAAAACATTAGGGACTGAGCCTGTGACTCCACTGATAGGTGAATTCCCAGGTGGAGAAACTCCCTCACTAATTCACACCTTCCCTTTAACTTTAGAAGTTCTGGAGAGTTTTCTAGAGCACAGGTGTTGAAGTCATGGCCCACAGTACTTCTGAATGAATATGACTCAAATCAGATAAAAATATAGTTCCTGATTCTTATGTGTTGATGTATTAAATATATGTATATTAATGTATATTTATATAAACACAAATAAACAAAAACATATTTCTTTAAATATATTTCTATCAATAAATATGTTCATATAAGTATTGCATTATGCATGTGCATATATATATGTTTGTGTACATACATGTATACAGGTAAACATGCAATACACATGCACATATGCATACATCCGTATATTTTCCCCTAAGTCAATATGTGGCCTGCACGAATTGTAATGCATGGCTTTTAGTGACCCCCACTTCTAACCATGTTTAGCGCCATTGGTATAGAGTATTAATTGGTTATATAATTTTCCAGGGTCATACAGTCAATGTGGTGGAGACACAACTTAAACTCAGGTCTTCCCAGAACCAAGCCTGGCTCTCTATCCATTATCCAAAGGCCAATATGTTGGTGAATTATTATTATTTATATTAATAAAAATAATTGATACTATGATTTTTATTGACTGAACAAGTGACTTCCTATTTCTCTGAGGTTTCTTTTACTCATCTGTGAGATAACAGATCAGGACTAGTGATCTCGGGTCTCTTTCCAACTCTAATTCTATGATCTTATGAAACTTTTCCTCGATATCAATCATAAGAGTAAGGATAGCAATGATAAATAACAGCTGCCATTTATACCCTTCTTTAAGACTTGGTGAGCACTTCACATCTATAAGAAGGGGATAATAATGCTTTTCCCTGCCCACCTTACATGGTTTTCATGAGGATGAAAGGCTAGTGTTCACAAAGGCTAGCCAGGAAGAGCTCATTGTTGTTATGATGACTTCTTTTTTGGACTCGGGGGATTCATGGTGATTTTCCGTGATTGCACTGGATTGTAACCCAGTGATGCCCTTGAGGATGTCTGCCTAGGCTCTGGATAGCTAATGCCTAGAGTTGTTCTCTCTCTCCTTTTCTGCCTCTTCCCTCCCTGTCAGGCTGATTGTGGTCAGCAGGTACACGTCAGGCAGCACTATCGGCCACTGGGTGTTTCCAGCTCAGTAGAGGTGAGTCTCCAGCCACAGCCACTAGGTTCCGTTGTTGTTGGGTTGATACAAAATAAGGCATATAAAGTTTACGATATACTTTAAAGTGGTGATTTGAATATCTGCAGCTCCCTTGGCTACCCCAGTGCTCTGTCCTCCTTGCCCATTGCTGACAAACTTCAGAATCTTAATAGCACAGTACTGAGGCAGTTACGTGGCTGAGTATCGAGGATGAGTGGACAGATTGTTGGCCCTGGAGTCAGGGAGATCAGAACTCACACCTAGCCTTGCACACTTTCTATATGACCCTTGGCAAGTCACTTCCTCTTTTGGCCGGACACAGTTTCCTCATTTGTAAAATGAAGATCATAAAAGTTCCTACTTTAGAGAGTTGTTCTGAGGATCAAATGATATAATATAGTAAACTGTTTTACGAACATTAAGGCACTATGCGAATGCTAGTTATTGTTATATTGTGGTTCATTCATGCCTTACTCTTCATGACCCCTTAGGGGTTTCCTCAGCAAAGATACTGAAGTGTTTATCATTACCTTTTCCAGGTCATTTTACAGGTAGGGAAACCAAGACAAATAGATTTAAGTGACTTGCTCAGAGTCACACCACTAGTAAGCATCTGAAACCAGATTTGAACTCAGAAAGATGAGCCTTCCTGACTCCAGGACTGGCCCTCTAGCCACTGTGCCATCTAGCTGCCCAGTTATTATTATAATACATCACAAGACTGCAGAGGTGTTTTCAGATGAACTTGGGTTCAAATCCTGCCTTTAATGCTTACTATATCATGCATCAGATAAGAGGGTTGGCCTAGATGGGCTCTGTGGTCCTCCTGAGATCTACGTTTCTTCTGAATATTGTCCTTCATCCCCCCAATGCACTAAGCCTTAGCTTTCTCCCTTATTGTTAAAGCCTCGCCTCCCCAGCTCTGGACACATAAGATAGATGGCTGTCTTCTGCAAAGACTATGGCTCCCTGTCTCTCTGCTGCTCTAAATCTATCCACATTCTGAACCAAATCTGGAAGACATCATGTTTCCCTTGGCAATCTTGCTCCTCTCACCACTTGAGAAAACTCAAGAATATGCTCAGATCACATGATCACTGGAAGCAGCAGAGTTGATTGGATGAACACATATTGCTTTGCAAGAGATTTATCAGAATATACAAACACAGAGAGTATCTTCGGGTTTCTGCCATGTGTGAAATTCCTCTACCAATGTTTATTGTCAGCTCATGTTCCATCTCCTATGGGAAGCCTCTCCTTACCCCCTTAGCTGCTAGTAAGCTCCCTCCTTCCTCTATATTCCCTTATGTTTATTTTGTATGAACTGTGTATTCAATATATGTCCATGCTGTCTCCCTCAGTAGAGTGAAAGCTCCTTGAGGGGAGGAGCTATTTCATTTTTGTTATTTTGTCCCTAGGGTTTAGAAGAGAGCAAATGATTTAAAAACTTTGTGTTGGCTGATTGGCTGATAGTTGGTGGGAGAGGGTTGAGGCACATGAGAGTCGAGTAACTTATCCAGGGTCATACAACTTGAGAGTATCAGAATGGAGATTTGAACCCAAGTCTTCATTAAAATCCAACAGGCATTACAGGCATTTAGTGAGTACCTACAACTTGTCAGGCATTTTGATAGATGTTAAGAACAAATTAAGAAAGGTCAAAATGAAATAGATCCTATCCTTCAGGAGCTTTGATTCTATGGGAGGAAATAACATAGTCAGAATAAACACATCTAAAATACATATAAATTAAATACATCTGATTTTCCGGAGGACTGTGAAATAGTTTGATCCCAGAAGGCCAATGGCTACAAGTGACCAGGGAAGGCCTGTAGGATGAGGGGGCTTCTGAGCTCAGTTTAGAAGGGAACTGGGAAATCGATGAGGCAGACTTGAGGAGGCAGAGAATTCCAGAAATCAGGCAATGCTTGTACAAAAGCCATGAGGCAGAAGATGGAGTATCTTCAGGAACAGCAAGAGAGCCAATTTGACTAGAATGTCAAGTGCATGATGGGGAAAAAGGTGAAATCAGTCTTGAAAGTCAAGTTGGAGGCAGACTGTGACAGGCTTTAAATATCAAACAAGAGTTTGGATTTTATGTTAGAGGCAGCAGGAAGCTACCGAAGCTTTTTATTTTTGAATAGGGGAGTGACACGGTCAGTGCTGTCCTTGAGGAATGTCAATGTGTCACCAGTTTGCAGGATGGTTTGGAGAGATACTAGAGGACTAGAGAATAATTAGGAGACTAAGTTAGTGATGTAGGAGAGAAGAGATTGAGAACCTACGATCCTAGGACCTTATGACCATCATTGCCATTAACTGAACAGCTAGATTTGTTCATTTGGTCCATGAATATTTGGAGACTGCTCTCTGGCCTTATTTAGTTACTCCAGTAAACAGAAAGAAAAGTGTGGCCTGGCCTTCCCCACAATGATCTTTCAGTATAATCATGAACTAAGATTTGTTGTTGTCAGTGTTGTTGAGGTGTACTGGGTGTTGCAGTGGATAAAGTTCTGGGTCTGGAATCAGGAAGACCTGAGTTCAAATATGGCCCCAGATATTCCCAGTAGTGTGATGCTGGGCAAATCACTTAACTCTGTTTGCCTCAGTGTGCTCATCTGTAAAATACGCTGGAGGAGGAAATGGCAAACGACTCTATTGTCTTTGCTAAGAAAACCCCAAATGGGGTCGTGAAGAGTTGTAAACAACAACAACCAACAAGGTCAAACGTAAACTATGTACGCATAATCAAGTTCACATCACTACTAGCCTGTATCTATGATTCAAATAATACCCGGCATATTGTGAACAATCCACAAGAGAGACACAAAGTCATGAATATATCCAGACCCAGAAGGAACCTCAGATTACACTGAATTGTATGACCCTGGGCAAGTCACAGCCCTGTTTGCCTCATTTTCTCATCTGTAAAATGACCTGGAGAAGGAAATGGCAAACTACTCCCATATCTTCGCCAAAAAAACCAAATGTGGTCACGAAGTGTAGGCTATGACGAAGAGGACTAAATAAAAACTACAGCATTAGGTCAAATACAATCTTCTGTGCAAATAAGGGAGCCTCGATACTTCAGGGAAATATGTTCATCCTTCCATCCAAGGCAATACCTCACTCCACAAAAACCGAACACACGTAAAGCAAGGCTGCATTACTGGAGTCTTAAAGTGCTTCCCATAGACAACTGCTCTAGCCCTGCTAATTAGGACAAAGCTCAGCCCAGCATTCACGATTCACACGTTATATATTAACACCATCTCTGATACGGGATTATAAAAGTAACAACTTCTGCCTGGATTTCTGAAATGCATCCAAAAATGCAAACAGCATGGATTTTACATTGTTCATTGGCTGAGCCGGCTCCAGATTGCTTTTTTTAGCCAGGAATAATTAATCATAATAATAATAATCTACAATAACAACATCAAAGGCAATGTGGTTTAATGGCTAAAGAATTGACCTGGGAACCAGGAAGACCTGGGGTCAAGTTCTGCCTCAAATGCATATTCTGTGGCCCTTGACAAGATACATCATCCCTCAGTGGCATGGCTGTCAACTCAGCAAAACTGTGTGTTATAGAGTCTGCCCAACAATGGTAGGGGTATTCCCCTTTTAGAGGTATCCCTTCAACCAAGAAAATTTGATGTCCAGTCCCTTCAAGAGGAGACAAAGAAGGAAGGAGAAGATGATAGTAGTAGTTTATTAAATATTATTACTGTGACAATAATATGTGGTATTTATATAATGTTTAAATGCATGCAAAATGATTCCCTCGATGAAAACAAAACAATAGCAAAAAGGTTTATTAGACTGGTTGCGTATTCTAATCATCTATACCTTAAAAATGAAAACATCACCAAGTCAAATGAGTTGCCCCCAGGTATAGATATTTAAGTGACTATGGTTTGAACCAAGGTCTTCTGGTGACAAGTCCAATGCTCTTTTTTTAGGGCCCACGAGTCCTTAATCATATGTATAAAGAGGGGATGAGCAACAGGAAAAGATAAATTAGGCTGATTTCAATCAAACTCAGTGTTATTTGGAGCCCTCACAGACATGGGGAGTTGATCCACTGCTGGATTCATAAAGCCTTTGACTGGGAGTTTCCCATGATCATAGTGTCCTACTTCCTACTCTGAAGCTGAGATTTGATTTTCTAGGAGAGGTCTTTCAGATTTCCCAGGCTTTGTGGGGGGTGGGAGGCAGGTAGATGTTGGGCATGTGGTCCAAGGAATAAGGAACTGTAGTTTTACCATCAATAGGGAAAAACAAAGATTAATTTATCACTTTCTCTGTGCAGGCATCTCCATGAAAATCCTACCATATTCCTTTATTGTGGAGTATAAGTGATCCAGGGTTCTTGAAGGCCATACAAGTGGGCCTAAGTTTTGGAAGATCTCACCATGTTATTATAGGATTATAAGTTTTAAAGCTAGAAAAGACCATAGTGGCCACTGAATCCCAATACTGTCTCTACATCTTGCAGATGAGAAAGATGAGGCACCAAGGTTAAAAGACTTGCTCAGGAGCACACAAGTAGCAATGGTCTGAAGAAGGAGTGGAATCCAGGACTTACTGAATTTAAGTCTAGTAGATCCATTACACTGGTCTTCGTGAGGGGTGCAGCAATATACTAGACACCATTTTTCTGGCGACTTTTGTTCAGTCATTTTTCACTCATATCCAACTCCTCATGACCCCACTTGTAGTCTTCTTGGCAAAGATACTAGGGTGGTTTGCCATGTCCTTCTCCAGTTCATTTTAGAGATGAAGAACTTGGGCAAATATATTTAAGTAACTTATACAGGGTCACACAGCCAGTGAGCATCTGAGGGCAGATTTCCACTCAGGTCTTCTTGACTCCAGGCCCAGTGTTCTAGCCACTGTGCCACCTACATTGTTCTTGCTAAATTGGGAGAAACATCACAAGGTTCAGGTGGGAATGATGAGATTCTTAGCTACAGGCCTTGAAATTGATCATTTCCCAAGGCAAAGGGTGGATTCTCTTTCTGTGGGCAAAAAGTATACCCACACTAGGAAAGTAACAGAACCTTATCATCTCAGGATCATTGTTCAACCTTCTAAAACCAAGAAGGATAAGTCCAATCCCTCTTGGATGCTATAACCTTTCTATCACTTAAAAAAAATGTATACAACCCTTTTTGAGTTGCATCGTCTCTATCATCAGTATCATCTTTCAAAAAATCTTCATAGTAGCTAAGGATGTTGTCAGAGTGAAAAATGTAGAAAGAAAACCAAGGAGAAGAGAATATTTGAAGTAGATGGCCCGTGGTATAGTTGGAACTAAAAGGAATCTGAGAATTCATCTCAGGAAACCTCAGGAATCCTCTTGTGAAGTATCCCTGACTTATGGTAGTCTTCCCTGTACTGAAACGCTTCCCACAGAACATAACAACTAAAGTTACTAAAAAATCAGGTTTCAGTTTGAAAAGCTTTTATAAAAAGCGAAGTTCCCATTACTTCTGTCCCAGGAAGTTCCCTGGTTGGTGCTTTATTGGGGATAATCCACTCCTTTACATGTCTTGACACCTACTTCTTAAATATTAGGTAGGATTACAACCAGGTAAAACTCAAATTGATGATGGGAGCCAAAGAACAGCTGGAGACCAAAAGAGAAAATTTTTCTACTAGGAGGTCTGACGGACTACCACTTCATCTATGAAGTTTGCCATAATTTCTCAGCAGAAAAGAATCTCTCCTTCTGAAAACATAGCTTCATCCGTATTTCTCCCATTGTAATTTGCATCACACATTTCTGGGTGTTTTCCTCTTCTCTGGAGTTTGTACAGAACAAGGGTGATGCTCAGAAATTGATATATGAACTGGCCCCTTTCTGTGACCTTTGTTCTCTGGCAAATTCCAAGGATCTGTTGCAACTATCTAAGCTTCCTGAGTGAGTTCTCTTGCAATGGGGATATTCTTGACCCTAGATCAACGAGTTCACTTCATTACTAATAAATTAATAAAAAATTAATAAATGTTTGTTAAAGGAACTTTGGAATTTTTCACAAGTTTCTAGGTACAATTATAATTTAGCAAATCTATGGAGTCTTTTACTTAGAAAGCACTGTTCACACAAAAGATTTCCCCATCACTATTTTCTTGGAATAAGGAGTTAGTCCAAATGGAAGCTATTCTAAAATTCAAAGACCTTGAACTGCAGACAACTACATTGACCTAAACGAATAAGGGCAGAGGAAGAATCATGTAAGCTGAGATGGGGATTTAGCAGTGTTTGCCATGGTAACTAGAGGAGCAAAGAATCAAAGTGATGCATGAAATTGCTTCAAGAACTGTATTCAAGAAATACTCGGAGGCTGATTTTAGTACCAGATCCAGCTTCTATGTGCCCTGGAGACGTCTGAAACACAAACAAAGGAGCCAGATGAAAAAGAGAGGGAACAATAAGCCAGTAGGAGGAAGGAAGAAAAAGGAGAGAGATAGAAGGGAGGGTGGGAGGATAGAAAGATCAGAGAGGAAAGAAAGAGGAAGGGAGGAGAGATGAAGGGAGAGGGTAGGGAATTGGAAAGTGTGGAAGGAATCAAAGGGCTGGAGGGAAAAAGAGGAGTGGGAGAGGTTGAAGGAGGGGGACAGGGAAGAAGGAGGCAAAGAGAGAGAAAGGAAGAGGGAGGAAGAGAAAAGGGAGAAAGAGGGAAACCATGACAAAATGGAAAGGGATAAAGATAAATAACAAAGGAAGGAGGGAGGCAGTGTGGATTTCTTGGCTGAGAATTGTTAAACTTTGAAATAAGTGAGGTTATTTTCTCATTTCTCAATCCTCCTCCTTAGACACTCCAAGCCTTCATGTCATCCACTGGTTGTTGAGAAGTCCCCTGGCAGTGGTCCTGGTTCCTGAATCTACCTTTCCTCTCTCTTCTCATTGAAATATACAAGGTCTGCGTCCTCTTCTCTCTGCATCCCATTCTCTGTTATTCATGTAGTAAATCCATTCAGATTTTATTAATAAACTGAATGGTTAATGTGCAATCCCTTCCAGCAAGGAATCACAAGTATATGGCAAAGAACATTGGGATGGGGGTCAAGAGAATGGAATGGCTGTCCTAACTTCTATCACAACTACCTTGTATTAGCATGGCTAAGTCCTTCACTTTGTCTCTTGGTTGTTGTTTATTTGTAAAATCAGAGATTTAAACAAAATGATATCTAACATTCTTTCTAGCTATAAAATGTTATAAGTATTACCTATTTGCAAATATTTTTGAAAGGACTTCCCATAATATCAGCAACCAATGACCAATAGTAATTTCATACTCCTTCATGCATCAGCTGTGGGAAGGGGCTGCACAGTGGCGGGAAATAGCTTAGGAAAGATGGAGAACGCTTTAGTAGCCAAAACCCCAAACACCCTCTCTGACTATAAATAAGGTTAAGCCCGTGAGCAGAGCAGAAAATCTCTCAATCCCACTGAGGAGCTCCCTGAACAGGGGTCCCAACAAATAGTGCTCTTACTGGTTCCATATTCCAGAAGCACATTTATAAGAACCAATATTTACCAAAATAGTCCCATTTAACAATATGCTCAGTAGATATTAGGGAAATGAGCCATATGCTGACATGTTGTTGTTCAGACATTTCAGTCATGTGTGACTCTTTGTGACCCCTTTTTGGGGTTTTCTCAACTAAGATACTAGAGTGGTTTGGCATTTCCTTCTCCAGCTCTTTGAAGAAACTTAAGCAAACAGGGCTGACTTGCCCACAGTTATATAGATAGTAATTGTCTGAGGCCAGATTTGAAGTCAAGTTTTCTTGACTACAGGCCTGGTATTTCACTGCACCATTTAGCTCTTCCATATGCTGATATAAATGCAGCTTAGTGGTGCAGTATATAGAGAACTTGATCTGGAGTCAATGAGACCTGAATTCCAATCCAGGCTCAGGAATTTACTAGCTGGATGACTGTAAGGCAGTTACTTCAATTCTGTATATCTCAGTTTCCAGAAAGAGAGAGAGAGAGAGAGAGAGAGAGAGAGAGAGAGAGAGAGAGAAAGAGAGAGAGAAGAGAGAGAGAGAGAGAGAGAGAGAGAGAGAGAGAGAGAGAGAATGAGAAGGAAGGAAGGAAGGAAGGAAGGAAGGAAGGAAGGAAGAAAGAAAGAAAGAAAGAAAGAAAGAAAGAAAGAAAGAAAGAAAGAAAGAAAGAAAGAGAAAGAAAGGAAGGAAGGAAGAAAGGAAGGAAGGAAGGAAGAAAGAAAAAGAAAATTACTTAATCCCCATGTTTGTTGTGAGCATCAAATGAGATAGTATTTGTAATAAGATTAGAATAAGATTAGAACACTTCCTGGAATTTAGAAGACACTTGACAAATGCTTATTCCCTCCCCTCCCTTAACCCCTTCTCTAATAGCCATGTTTCCTATCAAGGCTACTATTCCTTCCACCATGCAGATCAGTTTATTGATCCCTGTTTGTCCTTGTAACTCATTCATGTCCTTCCCAAAAAGCACACATCCAGCATTCTTAGGCAATTCTTCATGTCAGTGTCATGCCAGTGGCACCCAAAGGTTGTCTATCAGTTGTCTCTTACACTCAGTACATGACAGACCCATTTTTCCCAGTCAAGCATTTACCAGATGAAATCTTTTATACCACTTGTATCTCATAATTTCCACCTTCATCATGTGTTACAGCCTCCCCTTCCCCACAGCCTTTCAACGTTGTTCTTTGAGTGACCTTTGATTTTAAATCTATTTCCCAGTCATATTAGAGTTCTTAATTTTATCCATTCTTTTTGATATGGATCTTAATGCCCTAAATATAATGTACAAATATACAAAATATCTGTGATGGGGTTAGTTTGGGGAACACTCAGTAGAGAAACTCCTTCAACAAACCAACATTATAATCCATGAGGCAGATCATGTATTCAGATTTACCCAGATAGTAAGAGTAAGAGGCAGGATTTGAAAACAGGCTTTCCTGACTTCAAGCCTAGACCTTGTGTAGTATTTTAAACAATAAATTGTGATACATTGACAAAAAATGAGCTATCTTTACGTGAAGTGAAAGAAAATGTTAAAATAATATATATTATATATATATATGTATATATATATATATATATACACACACGCTAATTTCACTACATGTATGTATGTGCATATACGCACATATACAGAGAGACAGACATAGATAGATATTAACATAGTTACTGTATAGAATGTTTTTCCATGTAAACCAATTTCTGTTTTTCCTTCTCTCAAAGATATCTAACATCAATAATATTACAGAAGCATATTATCATATATTCAGAAGCATATTATTTTGAACCAATATAAAAATGTCAGGACAATACAATTCAGAAATTAGAGGTCTTGAATTGCTTAACATTACACATGAAAGAATTATAGAATCATAAAATCTTTAATTTCTTAGAGACCATGAAGTTTAACACCTTCACTGCCTTGGCCCTGGCTAGCTCAGAGCAACCCCATATCCCTTCTGCACCCCTAGAGAGCAGGCTCCCACTTCAGAGCTTCACTATCCCATGAACAGATACCTAGGGAACAGAGCTTGAATTGCTGACCTAGAAATATATACCCACACAGAACATGGGCAGGCCAGTAGAAGACATGGTTGGAGGTCCTTGGAAAAGCAATTCAACATTAGCTCATTTACCCATCTCACAATGAAGGCTTTGCTCTGCTAAAAACCTTCCCAAGGGAAGAAGGGAAGCAATGAGTTTAAAAATAGCCACTGCAGGAAAGGCAGAGCCAAGATGGCAGAGTAAAGGCAGGGTTTCGCTTGAGTTCTCCCTGAAATCACTCTAAGTACCTTTAAATAATGATTCTAAACAAATTCTAGAGTGGTAAAACCCACAAAAAGACAGAGTGAAGCAATTTTCCAGTTCAGGACAACTTGGAAAAGGAAAGGTCTGTCACACCTGGGTGAGAGTGGAGCATAGTCTAACTTAGGCCACACCAGAACAATTCTGACCTGGGCAAAGCAGAAGCAGACCTTGGGAGCCCCTGAATAAGCAGCTGCAGCAGCTTCTGGAGCTCTCAGCTCATTAAAGGTAAGGGGGTAAAACAACTGGTAAGAAAGAGATTACAGGAGAGCACTGAGGCAGGACTTTGCCCATACTTGAATCTGGGTCACAGTCCTGGGTGGCAGTTCCAGGGTGAGAAGGAGGACTAACACACAAGAGCTTGTGGCCACAGTGGAGTGGGCATCCTCCATACATTTCTAGAGCAGAAAAGAGTGCTTGCAGTCACTCACAGACCAGAGCACAGGTCAGAAGAGGAGTGAACACAACTCTCCTTAGATGGTATCACCTTGAAAGAAGTGAAAACTTACAGGTCTTTAGAAGTATCTCTGAAAACAGCTGCATAAAATCTCTGAAGCTTGGGACAGTGTGCCCTTCAACCTGGAAGCAGAGCCCTACTTTGACAAAGAGTTAAAAGTCAAGTAATAGCCTGGGAAAATGAGTGCATGACAAAAAAAAATGACCATAGAAAGTTACTATGGTGACAAAGAAGATCAAAACACACACTCAGAAGAGGATAACAAAGTCATCCTACATCCAAAGCCTCCAAGACAAAATATGAATTGGTCTCAGGCCATGGAAGAACTCAAAAAGAATTCTGAAAATCAAGTAAGATAGGTAGAGGAAAATTTGAGAAGAGAAATGAGAGTGATATAAAAAAGAATCATTAAAAAATGAGTCAACAGCTTGGTAAAGGAGACACACACTCACACTCAAACTCACACACACACACACACACACACACTCACACACTGAAGAAAATAACACCTTAAAAACAGTCTAGGCCAAAAGCTAAAAGATGCATAAAATCCAATGAGGAAAAGAATGTCTTAAAAAGCAGAATGCAATAAATGAAAAAAAGAGACATGTAAATTCACTGGAAAAAAATAACCTTCCTAAAAAGTAGAACTGGCCAATTGGAAAAGGAAGTACAAATGGTCACTGAAGAAAATAATTCCTCACAAAATAGAATTGAGCAAATGGAAGTTATTCACTCTTTGAGAAATCAAGAAACAATAAAACAAAACCAAAAGAATGAAAAGTATGGGAGAATATGTGAAATATTTTATTGGACAAACAACTGACCTATCCAGGACAGATAATTTAAAAGTTATTGAGCTACCTGAAAAATATGATCAAAAAAAGGAAAAAGAAAAAAGAGCCTAGACATCACCTTTGAAAACATTGTCAAGGAAAACTGTACAGATATTCTAGACCCAGAGGGTAAAATAGAAATTAAAGGAGTAGATTGATCATCAATCCCAAACTGAAAACTCTCTGGAATATTATAATGAAATTCCAGAGCTCCCAGGTCAAGGAGACAATATCCCAAGCAGCCGGAAACAGTCCAGTTATTGTGGAGCACAGTCAGGATGATACAAGATTTAGTGGCTTCTGCATTAAAGGATCAGAGGACTTCAAATATCATATTCCTGAGGGGAAAGGAGCTAGGATTACAACCAAGAATCACCTACCCATCAAAGCAGAGCACAATCCTTCAGGAGGAAAAATACTCTATTTCACGTTTGATTGGAGAAATGCAAATAAACAGTTCTGAGGTACTACATCATACCTACTAGATTGGCTAATAGGACAGAAAGGGAAAGTGACAATGCTGTATGGGATGTGGGGAAAAAATGAGGCATTAATGCACTGTTGGTGGAGTTATAAACTGATGCAGTCATTCTCTAGAACAATTTGGGACTAGGCCCAAAAGACCATAAAACCATGCATACTCTTTGACCTAGCAATACCACTACCAAGTCTTTATCTCCCCAAAAGAGATTTGAAAAATGGAAAAGGAGCAATAAGTACAAAAATATTTATAGCAGCTCTTTTCTGGTGGTAAAGAATTGGAAATTGAGGAGATGCCCATCAAATGAGGAATGGCTGAATACATTGTGATATGTGATTATGATGGAATGCTATCATGCTATAAGAAATGACGAGCAGGATGCTCTTAGAAAAACATGGAAAGACTTGCATAAGTTGACACAAAGTGAAATGTGCTGTGTACAAAGGAACAGCAATATTGTAACATGATCAGGTGTGAATGACTTAACTATTCTCAGAAATACAATGATTCAAGACAACTCTGAAATACTAGTAATGAAAAATGCTATCCATCCCCAGGGAAAGAACTGATGATGTCTGAATGCAGATTGAAGCATTTTTTTCTCTTTATTTATTCTTGAGGTTCTTTCACAACATGACTATTATGAAAATATTTTCCATGACCAAACAAGTATTACCTATATTGAATTGCATACCTTCTCAATGGGGAGGAGGAAGAGAAGGAGGAAAGGAGAGAATTTGGAACTCAAAGTGTCAAAAACAAATGTTAAAAATTGTTTTTAGAGCCAAGCCAAGATGGTGCACTGAAAGGAAGGACATACCTGAGCTCTCTCACACATTCTCTCAGATACCTCTTAAAAAATGAATATGAACAAAATTGAGAGAGGTAGAATCCACTAGGAAGCAGTGTGGCAGATTTCCAGCCCAGGAGAGTCTGGAAGGTTGATGGGAAGGTTCTGGGCTGGCTGAGTGTGCAGAACTACACCCAATTATTTGGAGCAGGACCAGGCCCGGTTGGCTGAATCACAGGTTGCAGTGGCAATCCCCAGGCCTCTCAGCACAGGGTGGGAGTCTAGCTGAGCTACGTGAGACAAAAGCGCTGGGCCTGTAGCTGTGGCATCAGCTAATCCTGGGTCTATCAGCCCACAGTCTAAAGGTTTGAAACTCACCTTCTTGAACTTCCAGGAGCCATGATGACAGAGTAACTTTTCAGTGTCATCATCCCTCCCTTAATGAACTTGAATAACCCAGAGAACACTGCCCTAGGAAAAACCTTGGAATAGAGAAGCCATAAGTAGGGATTCAGCAGTCTTTTAGCTTAGAAAGCTAGGGAGACAGGTCCCTCTTGTGGTGGTGGAAGGAGTACAGGAACGGTGGAAAGCCCCACTTCAGCACACCAGCAGGAGTTTCTGAGCCCCAGGGGAGTTGAACTAGCAAAAGCCAACACCAGGATCCCAGGGGTGCTGCCCACAACCAGGGAAATTGGCAGACACCCACTTGGATGGGCGTCCACCAGCAACTGTGTCTACCTGTGCTCCATTGCAGCCCTAGGGAAGGAAGAGACTTGCAGCAGCCAGACCACCCTACCCTCACACTTCATGCAGCAAGTTTCAGTGTAACCCTGGGAAAACTCAGAAAGAATTCACCAACCTCCACCTTGCACACACCAGGCAGCCCCAGCTCAGCACCAGCAGAGCTGCAGCATTATATAGTTTTTAGCTTGATAAAACCAGAGGCCACAGCACACAAAACCAGTAACCAGACCCTTAGTAACCAGGACAAGAAGCTTTCGACAGACCCCCTGGGCCCCAGAAGCAGAGAGCCACTTTCAAAGCCAGGAAAAAGTCTACCACTATGAAGAAACAAATTAGAAAAAGTAAAAAAGACCATAGAATCTTATTATGCAGGACAGAGAAGGTCAAAACATGAATTCAGGAGAGGACAGCATTGGCACTACACTCATATCAAAAATCTTCAAAGGGCATATGATCTGGTCTCAAACACAAAAAAGTATCCCGAGGTATCCATCGCCCTGCCCCCACGCCTCCCTCCCTCCCTTCCTCCTCCCCAACCCCTCCCTCCTAGGGTTTACCTCCTACCTCCAGTCTCCCGCAGCTGCCTCCACTGCTAGGCTTCTCCTCCCTCCGGCACCAGCCCAGCCCTCCTCTCCGCCCCACCCCCTACCCTCCCCCGCCCCCAGCCAGGGGCTCGCTGCCTGCCGTGCCGCATGCCTTCAAGCTCAGGAACCTGGTGTTCGCCGAGATGAGGGGCTACCCGTACTGGCCGGCCCCCCATCTTCTTCGGCACTCATGAAACAGTCTTCCTGGGACCCAAGGACTTGTTCCCCTATGAACAATACAAGGACAAGTATGGGAAACCCAACAAGAGAAAAGGTTTTAATGAAGGCCTGTGGGAGATCCAGAAAAACCCCCATGCCAGTTACAATGCTCCGCTGCCCTTGAGGTCTTCCGACCGGTGAAGTCCTGGCTGGAAGCGATGTGGAAGATGAGGCAGGGCTCACTGACTGTTGCATCAGTGACACCAGCGAGTGCCAGTGAGAAGACAGAAAGTGATGAAGAGTCTGATAAGGGCAGTGAACACAGTGGGATAAAGCGGAAATAACCTCCATTGAAAATGCCAGCGTCTAAACGGGCAGGCAAAGCCTCCAGTGACCTAGATCTGGCCAGTGCATCCCCATCAGAAGATGAAAACTCAGAAAACTCATCAGAATTGGAAAAAAACAGTGATCAAGATTTCACTCCAGAAAAGAAAACTATTGCTCGGGCCCCACGGAGAGGCCCAGTTGGAGGAAGGAAGAAAAAGGTGAAGGTGGATTCTGGTTCTGATTCAGACTCCAAGGCTGATTCAGAGGAAGCTCAGAACAAATCGATGGTCGCGACAAAATCAGACTCTGACTCGGACTCAGACATCTCTGTCAAAAAGCCTCCGCAGGGCAGAAAATCAGTTGAGAAGCCTCCCCCCAAACCTCGGGGAAGAAAACCAAAGGTAGAACGTGTTCCCAGCAGCTCCAGCAGCGACAGTGAAAGTGATAGTGAAGTGGACCGCATCAGCGAGTGGAAACGGAGGGATGAGGAGCGGCGTGGGGAGCTAGAAGAGAAACGGAAGCGTGAGCAGGAAGAGGAACTGCACCGACTGCGGGAACAAGTGAAGGAAGAAAGGGAGAAGAAGAAGGAAAAGTCTGAGAGGGAGGAGATGCACCCCAACAGTGACAGCAGCGAGGCTGAAGTCAAAGACAATGAACCCATCAAGAAGAGGGGCAAGAAACCTCACTGGTGAGCCCCTTCATCCTCTGATTCAAAGCCAGAGCTAGAGAAGGAGGTGAATAAACTAGTGAAGAAGCCACAGTCCTTAGAGCCATCAAAGAAACCGAACCAGAAGGAGAAAAGAAGCCGCCCAGAGGAGAAGGCCTGAGCCAAGCCTGTGAAAATGGAGCCGGGAAGAAGTTGGAATGGCTTGCAGAGAGGAGGGTTGAAGAGAAGAAAAAGAGAGGTCTGTGGAAGAGAGGCTGCAGAAATTGCACAGTGAGGTCAAGTTTGGGGTGAAGGTTGACAATCCAGATGTAAAAAGATGCCTCAGTGCCCTGGAGGAGCTGGGAAACCTGCAGGTGACCTTTCAGATTCTCCAGAAGAACACAGATATGGTGGCCGCGTTAAAAAAGATTCGCCGTTATAAGGCCAACCAAGAAGTGATGGAGAAAGCAGCAGAAGTCTACACTTGGCTCAAATCGAGGGTCCTGGGACCAAAGGTTGATGCAAACCAGAAAACTAATAAACCTGCCTTGGAGAAGGTCAAAGCAGAGGTGGAGAAGAGTGAAGATCAATTGGCAGAAGGGGAGGCCCCCAAGGAGAAGACAGAGGAGGAGCCTAATGTCGATCTCTCCTCTCCAGTGAATGGTGAGTCCACAACCAAGAAGGGGGAGAGTGGTGAGGACAAAGAACTAGAGGAAATACAGAATATGGGAGAGGGGCAAAGATGTGGATAGTCTGAAGATTTGCACAACAACAACATTCAAGAGGATCCAGAACTGGACAGGCCAGGGAACAAACGGCAGGAAAGAGAGAGGGTTCTGATGGACTCGGAGTCCCTTGATGAGGAGAGCTGAGGTCCTGGGGTGTGCTGCTCCTAGCCTCTACCCAACCCTGGGTTTGAACCCCTTCAATAAGTTACACAGTAGATGATGTATAGGTCTTGTTCCCCTCCCGTCCCCAGACTCCTGTGAGAGCCGAGAACTTTTGGGAAATGCTGTGCTCTTCAGTTATATTTGTCCCCTTGAGGTTTTTCCCTCACCTAATTTCTGTGATTTCAAAACAACATAAAATGAATATAAAGGGTTTTTTAATAAAAAAAAAAAAAAGCATCCTGAGAAGAACTCATCGGGGACTTTAAAAGCCAAATTAGAGAGGTAAAAGAAAAATTACAAAACCTAACAGGAGAAAACAACTCCCTGAAAAGTAAAATTGGCCAAATGGAAAGAGAGGTAAGGAGGTTATCTGAAGAAAAAAAAGTTAAAATTAGAATTGGGCAAGTAGAAGTTAATAACTCTAGGGGGCATCAAGAATTAGTTAAACAAAACCTAAAAAATGAAAAAAAATAGAAGAAATGTAAAATCCCTTATTGGAAAAAAAAAAAAAAAACAATTGACCTGGAAAATATATCCAAGAGAGATATTATAAGAATTATTGGTCTTGTAGAAAGCTATGAGGGAAAAAAAAAAGATCCTGGACAGTATCTTCCAAGAAATCATCAAGGAAAAGTACCCCAAAGTCCTAGAACTAGAGGGTAAATGGTCATGGAAACAATCCACCGATCACCCCATGAAAGAGATCCCAAATTGAAAACTCTAAGGCATATTGTAGCCAAATTCAAGAATTATCGGGTCAAGGAGAAAATACTGCAAGCAGTCAGAAAGAAACAATTCAAATATTATGGAACTACAGTCATGATCACACAGGACCTTGCAACTTCTACATTAAAAGATCAGAGGGATTAGAATGTGATGTTCCAAAAAGCAAAGGAGCTTGGACTCCAACCAAGGATCAACTATCCAGCAAAATTGAGCATAATCTTTCAGGCAAGGAGATGGACATTCGATGAAATAATGGAATTCCAGACCTCACTGATGAAAAGGCCAGAGCTGAGTGGAAAATCTGAGCTTCAAATGCAAGACTCAAGAGAGGCATAACAAGGTAAACAGGAGAAACAAAACAATAAAAAAAAAACATTTTTATCAACAAGGGCAAATCGTTTATATCCCTATCTGGGAGGATGATATTTGTTAATCTTGAGAATGGTATAGTTATTACCACATCTAAAAGGGATATACATAGCCAGAGGGTGTGGGTATAAATTAACTGATGTGATGATTAAAAAAAAAAATTAAGGGATGTAAAAGGATTGTAATGGGAGAAGAAGGTGGGGGCAGAAAAGGGCAAATTAGATTTATGAAGAGGCACAAAAATATATTACAATAGAGGGAAAGATGGGAGAGAGAAGAGCAGTGGTTGAGCTTTACTCTCATTGGATTTGGTTCAAGGAGGGAATAACATACTCTGTAGAGTATAGAAAACAACTTGCCCTACAGGCAGTAAGAAGGAAAAGGGGAACGAAAAAGGGGGGGGGTGGTTAGAAGAGAGGGAAGAAGTAGTAAGGGAAAAGGGTAAGATAAGAGGGGTGGGGCTGAAAAAGAAGGAATATGAAAGGAGGTGGTGGTCAAAAGCAAAACTCTTTCGAGGAGGGGAAGGGAGAAGGGAGAAATAAAAGCATAAATGGGGGCAGAGGAGGAAGAATAGGATAGAGAAAAAGAAACAGATGGTAATCATAATAGTGAATGTGAATGGGATGAAATCTCCCATAAAACAGAGGCCGATAGCAGAATGGATTAAAAACCATAATCCTACAATATGTTGTTTACAAGAAAAAGATTTGAATCGGGGATACACACAGGGTAAAGGTAAAGGGCTGGAGCAGAATATATTATGCTTCAGTTGAAGTTTAAAAAAAAAAAAAAAGCAGGGGTAGCACTCCTAACCTGAGACAAAGAAAAAGCACAGATAGATCTAATTAAACAAAATAAGGAAGGAAATGATATCCTGCTAAAAGGCACTATAGACAATGAAGTAATATCATTACTTAACATGTATGCACCAAGTGATACAGCATCCACATTCTTAGAGGTGAAGTTAAGGGAGTTAACGGGAAGAAATAGACATCAAAACTGTACTAGTAAGGGACCTTAGCCTCCTAATCTCTGAACCTGATAAATCTAACCTCAAAATAAACAAGACAGAAGTTAAGAAGGTGAATAGAATTTTAGAAAAGGTAGATATGCAGGACCTCTGGGGGGGAAAAAACTGAATGGGGATGGAAAGGAATATACACTTTTTCTCAGCAGTACATAGCATATAAACAAAGTTTGACTATGTACTAGGGCATAAAAACATCACAATCCAGTGCAGAAAGGCAGACATAGTAAATGCATCCTTTTCAGATCGTGATGCAACAAAAATTATTTATAACAAAGGACCATGGAAAGAGAGACTGAAAATTAATTGGAAACAAAGTAATCTAATCCTAAAGAATGAGTCAAATAACAAATCTTAGAAACAATCAACTTCATTCAAGAGAATGACAATAATGTGACAACATACCAAAACTTAAGGCATGCAGTGAAAAAAGTTCTGGGGAAAGTTTTATATCTCTGAATGCTTATATGGACAAAATAGAGAAAAAGGAGATCAGTGAATTGGGCATGCAACTGAAAAGGCTAGAAAAAGAACAAATTGAAAATCCCCAATTAAATACCAAATTAGAAATACTGAAAACCAAAAGACAGATTAGTAAAATTGAAATCAAGAAAACTATTGAACTAATAAATAAAACTAAGAACTGGTTTTATGCAAAGAACAATAAAATTGATAAAACCTTTGGTCAATTTGATTAAAAAAAAGATGGAAGAAAACCAAATTACCAGTATCAAAAATGAAAAGGGTGAATTCACCTTCAATGAAGAGGAAATTAAAACAATAATTAGGAATTATTTTGCCCAATTGTATGCTCCTAATTTTGATAATCTTAGAGAAATGGATATTTACAAAAACATATATTGCCCAGATTAACAGAAGAGGAAATAAATTACCTTAATAACCCCATCTCAGAAAAAGAAATTGAACAGGTCATCAATGAACTCCCTAGGAAAAAATCTCCAGGGCCAGATTGATTTACATGTTAATTCTATCAAACATTTAAAGAGCAATTAGTTCCCATATTTTATGGACTATTTGGGAAAACAGGTGAAGAAGGAGTCCTATTATTTTTTTATGACAAATATGGTACTAATAACTAAACAAGGAAGAGTCAAAACAGAGAAAAATTATAGACCAATTTCCCCAATGAATATTGATGCAAAAATTTTAAATAAAAAATTAGCAAAAAGATTGCAGCAAATTATCACAAGAATAATACACCATGGACAGGTAAGATTTACTCCAGAAATGTAAGGCTGGTTCAATATTAGGATAACTAGCAAAGTAATTGATCTTATCAACAACAAAACTAACACAAACCATACGATCATTTCAATAGATGCAGAAAAAGCTTTTGACAAAATCCAACACCCATTCCTATTAAAAACACTAGAAAACATAGGAATAAACGGAGTCTTCCTTAAAATTATAAGTAGCATCTACCTAAAACTGTCAGCATGTGTTATATGAAATTGGCATAACTTAGATCCATTCCCAGTAAGATCAGGGGTGAAAAAAGGATGTCCATTATCACCCCTACTATTCAATTTCATGCTAGAAATGTTAGCTTCAGTAGTAAGAGAAGAAAAAGAAATTGAAGGAATTAAAATAGGCAAAAAAGGAACTATGGACCTCTGGTTCTTCCAGATGAATTTTGTTATTATTTTATCCGGCTCTGTAAAAAATTTTTGGTAGTCTGATTGATATGGCACTGAATAAGTAAATTAATTGAGGTTAAATGGTCATTTTTATTATATTAGAATATCAAAGGAATTAATGAAAAGAAATGCTAAGGAAGATGGCCTAGCCATACCAGATTTTAAACTGTATTATAAAGCAGCAGTCATCAAAACTACTTGGTACTGGCTAAGAAACAGAGTAGTGTATCAGTGGAAAAGTTTAGGTACACAAGACACAGTAGTCATAGACTTAGCATTCTACTCTTTGATAAACCCAAAGAATCCAGCTTCTGGGTTAAGAATTCAATATTTCACAAAAACTCCTGGGAAAACTGGAAAATAGTGTGGTCAAAACTAGGGATAGACCAATACCTCTTATACCATATAGCAAAACAATGTCAAAATGAGTTCTTGACTTAGGAATAAAGGCTGATACTATAAGCAATTTGGGGGAGCAAGTAATAGTTTATCTGACAGATTTATGAGAAAGGGAAGAATTCATGACCAAACAAGAGATAGGGAGCATTGCAAAAATCCAAAATGGATAATTTTGATTAATTTAAATTGAAAGGTTTTTGTGCAAACAAAGCCAATGCAACCGAGATTAGGAAGGAAACAGAAAACTGGGAAAGAATCTTTACAACCAGTATCTATGATAAAGGCCTCATATCTAAAATATACAGGGAACTGAGTCAAATTTATAGGAATAAGTCATTCCCCAATTGAGAAATGGTCAAAGCATATGAACAGGCAGTTTTCAGAGGAAAAAATTAAAGATATCTATATGCATATGAAAAAAATGCTCTAAATCTCTACTGATTAGAGAAATGCAAATCAAAATAACTCTTAGGTACCACATCTCTCCTGTCAGATTGGCTAACATGACAAAACAGGAAAATGATAAATGCAGGTGAGGACTGGGAAAATTGAAACATTGTTACTTTGTTGGTAGAGTTGTGAACTGATCCAGCCATTCTGGAGAGCAGTTTGGAACTATGACCAAAGGGCTAGAAAAATGTGCATACCTTTTGACCCAGCAATATCAGTTCCAGGACTGTAATCCAAAGAGATCACACAAGTCAGAAATGGACCAGTATGTACAAAAATATTTATAGCAGCTCTTTTTGTGGTGGCAAAGAATTGGAAATCTAGGGAATGCCCATCAATTGTGGAGTGGCTAAACAAGTTGTGGTATATAAATATAATGGAATATTACTGTGCTATAAGAAATGAGGAGCACACAGACTTCATAATAACCTGGAAAGAATTATGTGATCTGATGCTGAGTGAGGGGAGCAGAACCAGGAGAACATTATACATGATTACAGACACACGATATCTGTGATGACTAACTTTGATACACTTGGCTCTTCTCAACAATGCAAAATTCTAAAGCAGCTCCAAGAGACTCATGATGGAAAAAGTTATCTACATTCAGAGAAAGAATTAAGGAGTCTGAATGCAGGTTGAAGCAAACTATTTGCCCTCTCTTTTTTTTTTTCCTTTTTTTGGTGTTGTTTCTTCTTTATCATGATTCATTCCATTGCCTATAATTCTTCTATACAGCTTGAATATTGTAAAAATAAGTTTAACGTGAAGGTATATATAGAAACTATATTGGATTACATACTGTCTTGGTGGGGGAGGGAGGGAAGAGAGGGAGGGGAAGAAAATTTGGAACTCAAAAATTTGTGGAACTGAGTTTTGTAAACTAAATATAAAAAATAAGTTGAATTAAAAGATAATCCTACAGGTCAATGTAAAATTTAAAAAATGCTTTTATATGTAACTGGGGAAAATAAAATTTTATATAAAATATATGTGTGTATAAGTATATACGCACATTTATATACAGATGCATACATACACACATATATAGATAGAGATCTCTATCTATCTATCTATCTATCTGCCTATCTATTGATCTGAATAGCCAGTGCAAAGGAGTTCTCCATATTGCTATTTATACAAAGCATTGCATAGATGCTTTCAGATGGGAGAGGTGGCTCTTTTATGAGTATACCTACAGTTGCGCACAAGGGTGACCACTTACAAGGTCTGTGGCTGTGTTCAGCAGCACATGAGTTTCCTTGCAGCTGATCAATAGCCCAGCAGACACTGTGACAGCTCTAAAAGCTGTTATCTCATCCAAGCCAAAGTTAGAGTCAGTATATAGGCCACATTCAAGCCCAAAGGTGCCCCTGGGAAAGCCTCAGGCACAGATAGAGGAGAAAGAAGAAAAGAGAAAGAAAAAACAAGGCAGTGTCAGAATAGGAATCAGCAGATCATAGTATCTCCCATTTGGAAGGAACCTCAGAGCCCACACAGTACAGGACCAAGCAGAAATCCCTCTTGCAACATTCAATTCAACAAATAGTTGGGAGTTGGCTTTGTGTAAGGTACTTTCCAAGGTATTGAATTAGTACTTCAACATTCCTGATATCCCTGGATCTGCCACCTACAAGCTTTCAACCAGCTACCCAGTATTATCAGGTTAATACCAAATTAATATTGTGAAAAGTCATAAGGTTGGACCTGGAAGGTTGGTTGGAAACAAGGATAGTACCAGTAGTTCTTCATGCTGATCCAAGTGAATTACATACTATAGCCTAAGATTTCACTTTTGTCTGGGTATTGCAGGTATGAGCCATGCCATAGGCTGGCAATGAGATTCTTCCATGATGCAGGCTGATCTCTTCTGGGCCAGGGGTTAATGAAAGGCTTGTCAGTAATTTTTTTTTTCCAATTTAGGGAGATGAACGAAGAGTCACACAAAATTGGAATTGGTTATTGGTCGACCTCCCCAAAGTTATATAGTTAATACATTTCAAAGGATGGATTTGAACTCATATTTTCTTACCTCCATATGCAACATTCTTATGCAGTGTGCAACACTGCCTTGTAGTAGTCATTATCAAGCCTCAGTGATGAGGTTGATGATAAAGTAAAAGGATGTCTCCTTCTCCAGTATCGGGAAAACAAAGGACTTGAATTCCTCAACTGTGTCCATATAATTTTCTTTTTTTTTCAAGTTTTCTATGGGTGTTTTTGTTCCACTGTAGTGTGAAGAATCCTTGCCTTTAAACTTCCTCTAACTTAGGTGGCATTAGATCATTCTTACCATTTCCAGCAGTCAAACTCTCTAATCTCTTGGAAAAGTTGGAGAGGGGTAAGCTACATGATTGAACAGGTGGATTTTAAACCAGATTAAGTGTAGGACCACAAGGTTAGCCCATTAGTAGGCCTGTAATCAGTTGGAAGACACTCTACAATGGAATGCCTCAGGGATCAATACTCAGCTCTATGCTGAACAGCATCTTTATCACATTTCCAAATGGTGGGAGAGATGCAAGTACAGTGGAAGTGAGTACATTTCACATATCAAAACAATCTTGACATGCTAGGAATCTGAGCCAAATCCAATACACACCACAGTGTCCAGACTAAAAAGATCCAAAGGGACCACAATTTTGCCACTAAGATCAAATCTATTTTTTTTTCTGAATGCATGAAAACTTTTGCCTCACATTATCCACGTGACATTATAAATCTCTCACATTATTTTTTCCCAAAATGCTATCTAGCCACATTGAAGCCTTATCGGGTTTATGGACTCAAACTTTGGAACCTCAGTTAAGATTTTACATTTATAGCTATTAATATTTATTTTATTTGAAGAGGAAACAGAGACTCAGAGATTGCATGCCTTGCTCATAGTCACAGTGATGATCAAAGGATTCTAAGCTGTAAAGAGTATTAGAAATTGCATTGATCAATCCTATAGTTTTTCTTTTTTAACTAAATTTTTTTTCCAATGAGCAAAAATCTGCCATTTCACCATTCTAACACAATCCCTTTACCACTTGAGAACTAAAGAAAATCAAACTCTGTTACAAATATCTATAGTCAATCAAAACAGATTTCTCCTATGCCCGCCCCCCCAGAAAAAAAAGTTTCATTTTGAATTCTGGGTTCTTTTTCTTTCTATCGGGAGGTGGGCAGCACATTTAATTTCTGGTCCTCTGGAATCATGCTTGGTCATTACACTTATAAGAATTACAAATTTGTTCAGCATTTTTTTTCTTTACTATATAGTGTCATTGTATAAAATGTTCTCTTGGTTCTGTTCACTTTATTTGGAACCAAGTCATACAAGTCTTCCCAGGTTTCTCTTATACCCTCCACTTTATCATTTCTTTCAACACAGTAATATTCCACCACATTTACATACCATACCATGCCATACCATACCATCCATTCCCCAGTTTATGGGCACCATTTCTGATTCATTTTTTTAACTACCTCAAAAAAGCTATATATGGTTTTATTTAGACTTGGAGTTTGTCTTGCTTAGGACTAGCCCCTCCCTGAATGAACCCTCCCTTCTAATTCCTTCTGTCCCTTTCTTCTCTTTCCCTCCTATTTCCTTGATGAATGAAATTTATTTTCATACCCCATCGTTTGTGTCTTCTTCCTTGCTTTAACTAGTTCAGTTGAGAGTGAAGTTGAGACTTTAGATGTTCCTCCCACCTTCTCTTCATTGTATTGGTCTTCTTCTGCACTCTGTGAGACAATTATCCAAAGCTTCCATTCCCTCCCCCCTCTCATTTCTCTTCTCTGCTCTTTCCATTCCTCTCTTAAGATCATCCAAGATTTAACAGAGCCACTCCCAGGTCTTGTCTAGTTAGACTTCCTCTGACCTCTGCTCATGATAGGGTTCCGAGGGGACAGATATGTCTTCTCATAATATTAGAATTGAAGCAGTTTATCCTCATTTAATCAATTATCATTTCTCTTCTCTGTTTAGTTGCCATGTCCTTCTTACATCCTGTGCTTGAACTTCAAAGCTTCTACTTAGCTCTGGGCTTTTAAAAACGGGAATGCTTGGAAGTCCTCTTTCTTCAAAGGCACATTCATCCACCTTTAGCTTTTTATTCTATTTTCCTGGGAAAGTTATTTTTGGTTTTAAGCCCATCTCTTTTACTTTCAGGAAGGTCATAGTCTAAGGTCTCCACTCTTTTTATAGTCATGACTTCTAAGTCACCTGAATGTGATTCCTTAGCTGATTGCAATATTTTTACCATAACTCTCATGTCTACCTACTGCCATCACCCACCTTCGTAACTGCTCAGGTTTTCCTCCATGCCTGCAATGCTCATTTCTTACTTCCATCTTGTGGATTGTCCACCTGCATTCAAAGTTCATCTCATTTTCTGTCTTGTACAAAAGGGCCCTCTTGATCTCATCCCCATTCAATTGTTAGGAATCCTCACCTACTGAAAGTACTTTCTATTTATTTTGAATAAATTCATTTTTTTGCTTATCTGTAGATATAGTGGTCCTCCGTTGGCCAATAGTAACTATGTTCTGTGATGTTAGAGACCTTCCGTCCTTGCTTCCTTCCTTCTTTTCTTCCTTCTTTCCTTGCTTGCTTCCTTCCTTCCTCCCCTCTCCCCCTCTTTGGTTTTATTATTGTATCCCTTATACAATGCCTGACAGTAGTAGGTGGTAGGTCCTTATGAAATGTTGTTGAATTAAATTAAATTAGAATTGAATGATATCCAAGTATATTTGAAGAGACCATAACTCCTGTTCTTAGCTCATGCCCCTGTAAACACTTCCCGTGGATTGTGGGATTGAAAAAGAGAGTCCCCATTTTCCAACAGGGTACGATGCCCTTGATTCAATGATCGTTTCCATTGAAGAGGAGCCTGATGGAAGGTCTTCAATTCTTTTAATTGGCTTCATGCTTCCTTTGTTTAAATCTTGCTACTTCTGCTGGGAGTTTTCAGTATGGAAAGGCAATGTCTCATATTCTAGCCTAGGAGGCAGGTCACAGCCATAGCCTTGGGCTATGTCCATAAAGGGGAAGACTGGGATTATATGAT
This sequence comes from Trichosurus vulpecula, assembly GCF_011100635.1. NCBI lineage: Eukaryota > Metazoa > Chordata > Mammalia > Diprotodontia > Phalangeridae > Trichosurus > Trichosurus vulpecula. The sequence goes on along the minus strand of NC_050575.1, from coordinate 439,080,940 downwards.
CTGCTTTGACCTGAAGTCATTTGCTTTGGGCTCCTTATTATACTACCTCTTCTGCCTAGCCAAAAATAAAAGCAGTCATTTCACGCTGCTGCTCCTCTTTTACCTTCCCTTCTGGAGAGTGAAAACTGTGGGTAGCTCAGCTCAAACTAGCCTTATCCCTCTTCCTTTCTGACTGCTAATAGGAGTGGTCACCTTTTGGTGCTGCTTGTATTTCCTCTCCTTTCTTCCCTTTCACAACAGAGAAGCCTCCTGGATTTTCTCCCACACTCCATAGCCCTTGGAGGAAAGGAGAGAAACAGAGATATTCATGTTCTCCTTTGCCAAGGACACAGGATAGGAAGCCTGACTCCACTAATATTCCTCCTTCTCTTCTTCTTTTTCTTCTTCCTCTCTGTCTTTCTCAGTATTTCCTTTGAATATTTTTTGTCTATCTTTCTGTCTCTATGTCTGTCTGTCTCTTTCTCTGTCTCCCTGTCTCTCTCTCTGTCTCTCTCTGTCTCTGTCTCTCTGTCTCTCTCTCTGTCTCTCTCCCCTTCCCCCTCTTTTCCTTTCTCCTTCCCTCTTTCCCATCCTCCTCCCTTTTCCTATTCCCTGATAGAAAAAAACTCCTGTGTCTTTTGTGGGGAAAAAGCTAGGCTGAACAAGGGCATAGAAAAGTATTGATCTCCCAATAATCATGCCCTATATGTGTTTAAGATTATTGCTAAGGATTCTGTTTTAATTATTCCAAGTCATTTTTGATCGATTGGTTTGCTTGTTACTGAGTTAAGAATTTCCCCGTAGTCTATATCCCAATGATTCCTATTAAGTAATTCCACTTAAGAAGTGGAATCATGCACTTATTTTGTGCGATCCTGCCTCACAAATATACTCCGAGCAAGGTAGCAGAACCAGGGGAATCCTAGGACCCCTATCCCATTTCAAAGGATCATAAATTCAGAGCAAGAAGTGACCTTATAGACATTGAGAACAATTTCCTCATTTTACAGATGAGGGAATTGAGGCTTAGGGGAGAGTAAGTGACTCGTCACATACATAGTGTTTGTGCTCCTTGCATGCCATCAACCAACTGCCTTGATCGTATAAGGGTATAGCAAATTCAAGTGCTGGAAGAATTAGGAGCATCCCTTCTTCCACTAGACAGGCTCATGGAGTTACAGAATGATTTTCTTTTCTGTTCTTATTTGAGTACTGTGAAATATGTATTTTTGACATTTTTTGAAAGCCAACAACAAATTCAACAAATACTTTGAAAGCCGACCTGGGTTTCCCCATTAACTTCCTTCTGGTTTCATCTGTGAGCCTTTTTTTAAAAAGCTGCAATGACCATCTTTACCTCACTCAAAGTCAGAACCTGAAAAGACCCTAGCCTAAAAAGGTTCAGGATCTCCCAATGCATCCTGAGCCATCTCCAGTCATCCTGGTGAATATCAGGCCACTGGGCCCAGATGGCTCTGATGGAGAAAGTGACGTTGGTGACCTTGCACAGCCCTCCCTCCCTCAAATCGAAGTCAACTACAAGTCATGTCATCATTTCCCTGATATCATGGTCCTTTTCAAGAACGAAAGATAAGCACAACAGTCTCTGTTAGGAGGCAGACGATTCTTGATAAATGATCTTCTGGACTTGGGATTGATTATGGCATTGATCAGACTTCTTGAATCATTTATTTTTCTTACTACATAAATTGTTCTTCTGGTTGTGCTAACTCTATTCTACATTTGTTCGTAAAAGATTTTTCAGGTTTCTCTGAAAGTGTCCCCTTTATTATTTTTTACAGCATAATAATGTCCCATTTATATCCATATACCATATTTTCTTTACCAATTCTCCCATTGATGATCATTCTTTTGATTTCTATTACTTTGACACAACAAAAAAGAACTACTATGTTTATATATATATGTATATATACGTATATATGTATATACACACATATATATATATACACACACACACATACACACACACACACACACACACACACACACACATATATATATAGATATATAGATATATAGATATATATCTTTTTTCCTCCTTCTTTGATCACTTTGGAGCATAGCCTTAGATATAGGTCAAGAAATTTGTACATTTTACTGACTTTTTGAGCTTAGTTTCAAATTGCTTTCCAGAATAGACAGAAAATTCACCTCTCTCTCTCTGTCTCTGTCTCTCTGTCTCTGTCTCTCTGTCTCTGTCTCTGTCTCTCTCTCTCTCTCTCTCTCTCTCTTTCTCTGTCTGTGTGTGTGTGTGTTTATGTGTGTAATATACAGAATTTGAGCCTCTTTCCTTTTATTCCAAATGTAATGCTCTTCCCATTATATCACACTGCTTCTAGACAATACAGAAAGCAAAATTTGAACCCAGGTTTCCGCACTCAAGTTAATCTGTGATTCCTTCAATGTGGCATATCCTCAGAGTATTTGTCAGAGCGATTCAGGCCTGGAAGCGGGGAAGAATGGATTGCCCCACTGGTAGCTTTCATCAGATGCAGTTTGATAACAGATGAGAAAGAAACTACTCAAATTCAAGAAGCAAAAAGCATGATAAATAACCTCACTAAATTGGACAATATTGGCAGAAGAGACTTTCGGCTCCGAACCCAACCTGTGTGTGTGTCAGATTCCATCTGCTCCAGTCTCGGCGCTTATTCATTTGCCCAAGAAAAGAAAACATTCCGTTGCAAAGTTTTCCTATCTTAAAACAAGCATTTCAAAAAGAATCCCTAACGGTTTCTAAGGCAAAAAGGCAGGGGCTCCTGAGAAGATGGCGCCATTTCCCTTTGTAACTTGAGGGATGAAGAAAGAATTGAACATGACACCTTATTTTAGCTTTAAGTGTTTGTCAAAGTAAAGCTCGATAAATATGGTTGAATTTATCATAGGCAAAGTCTGCATGTGCAGATGGGATTAAACTGTAGTGAAACGTCTGCTAAGACTTGGTTGCATGCAATTTACAAGTTTCTGATCTTGATCATTAAGCATGTAATTAAAATATTTTTGGTAATCCCACAGAAGAAAGTGGGTTAGTAAAGCCCAAGACAACACAGATTGTTGCGTGGGGACTATCTCCTTTGCAAGGCTATAGGTTTGAATGAGCTGAGGGAGCTCAGCTATCTCCCTGCAATTCTTAATTATTCCTCTAACTTTCTATCTCTACCTACACAGATGACAGCTAGCCGATATAGAGAGAAATCTGGATTTAGAGCCGTAAAGATCATCAGATCCTGTAGTCCAATCACCTCATGCCCAACAAGAGGAAAGGGGACCCAGAAGGGTTGAAACTTCCCTTTGGATTATACAGGCAGTAAGCAAAGAACCAAGATTTGAACCCATGTCTTTTGGCTCTCCATCCAGTGCTCATTAGTTCAATTCAATGATCAATGAAACCTCGCACCCCCCCCAAAAAAGACATTTATTAAACATAGTAAACTATGTGCCAAAAGCACTGTTCAAATCACTAGGGATACAAAACAAAGAAAGATAAAAACGCTCTCCCTCACCTTAGAGATTTCACCTTCTAATGTCACAGCTTATTTGTGAATGACCAGGTACATACAATTAAGGGCAGCTGGGTGGTGCAGTGGTTAGAGCAAGGGGTTTGGAGTCAGGAAGACTCATTTCCTGAGTTCCAATCTGGTCTCAGACACTTACTAGCTGTGTGATCTTGGGCAAGTCATTTAACCCCATTTGCCTCAATTCTCTCATTCATAAAATGAGCTGGAGAAGGAAATGGCCATCCACCCCAGCATCTTTGTTAAGAAAGCTCCGAATGAGGTCATAAAGAGCTGTGCATGACTGAAACAATTGAACAACACCTGATCTCTAATTTGTATTCAAAGTGTAGTGGTGACAATCTCAAAGGGAAGACAGCAATAGGGTGGGGTATACCAGGGGCTTCCTGCCGAAGGTGAGATTTGAGCTGAATCTTGAAGGAAGATGGGGAAATGAACAATCAGCCAACAGTAATACAGCACTTCCCTTAGACTAGGCCTGTGCTAGGCTTAAAAGGAGACATGAATAGCTATAAGAAAGTCCCAATAAAAGCAGAAAACTACATTAATTTATAAAATGTGAGAAAAGCTGTCAGAGAGATACAAATGAGAGCCATTGGGGAGATTATAACCAATTTGGAGTCAGGAGCACAGATGATGAGGCAAGGCTTCCTGGAGGAAGTGACATTAAGCTGGATTTGGAAACAATGCTTACAACAGAAGGGAATTAGAGGAGAAGGAACAGCATTAGGAACAGTGGGAATAAAGACATCACTGATGACTGGAGGGGATAAATGTGCCATAGTTTCATATACTTATATCAGAGATTCTGAATTAGAAGATTTTCTCCCAACCCATAGATTTGCTTCTGATTCCAGCAATACTGATTTTATTTAGGCAAAATTTTTAAAACTATGTATAAGCAGCTAGATGGCACAGTGCAAAGATTTGGGAGTCAGGAAAACCAGGGTTTAAGTCTTGCTTGAAACGATTACTAGTCATGTTTCCATAGGCAAGTAGCTTCAACTCTCTCAACCTCAGTTTCCTCATCTGTAAAAGGAGGCTAAGTATAGTAAGGTAGTAGTGAGGATCAAATGAGGCAATATATACCAAATTATTTCTAAATGTTAAACACTAGCTAGCTATTTATTTCATTAAGATTGTCAGCATCAGAGTAGGAATGGATATTGGAAGCCAATTAGTCCAATTCATAACTGAAAAAAGAAGAAAAGAATCTGTTCTATAGCCTACCTAACAATTCAGCCCCCACCCTCAATTTGTAGGTCTCCAGTAGTGGGGAACCCATTACATCCTGAGAAGGCCCACGCAACCTTTGGATACTTCAAATTGTGAGGGCCATGATCTATACATAACACCCTAAAGCATGTTGAGCATAGTTGGATTACTTAGCTATCCACCTCCATACTGATATGTGAGTGGCAGCGAAAAAAAACACCAAAAAACTCACAAACCAAGTAAATCTATCTTGAAATTTGTCCTTTTCCTTAAAATTAGATATGAGATATTCATTCCTTTGAGCTAGGGAAATGTAGTTCTAATTTATCTCTGTTAAAATGTTAAATGTGATGATGCCAGATGAAGGATAGGATGCTATTATCTAAAAATAATTTGGTAATGTAATGGGGGGACTGTTTGATGAGGGCCTCTTCTTTAGAGCATGTATGAGATACTTTGCTTGGCTATCAGCACACATGGTAGCTTGGTGAACACACTTCTGTAAGTACCCAATGGAACAGTCTTTCCCTTTCCTGCTTCAGAGAAAGCACAAATCTCCTTTAACTGTTTCCTGTCTGCTTACCATGCTATGACAAAAAGCTCTTTAATTAGCTGATGATCTAGAAATATGTGTACATACAAAAGGCTTGAATAGATAAAAAGGCCTTTCCATAGTGGTAAATGAGGCAGGATTTGCCTCTGAGTGGGAAAGGAGCCTTGGTCTCTTTGTCACACAGTTGCCATGTAGCTATGAACACATGACACTTCTGTCCTTCTGTTTCTATAGATGTATTTTTTTCCTAATCTTAGATGAAGGAGTATCAGGGACAGGGCATGAGTACCAGAGTAATGAGTAATGGAGACAAACGTTGAAAGAGCCAATTGGAATCCTGAAACTGGAATCCATGGGCTAGTATGTGGGAAGGTACAGGAGCCAAGATATGGAAGGAGCCAGCCATTAGACTTGACCTAATTGATTCAGCCCAACAGTGACCCAAGCAGACAATGGAAATACTGAATGCAGCAATAAGGACGAATGGATGGAGTGAACTTGATGTGGGGGGCAGGGGGTGGGGCAGTTACACTTTGTTGAAACCACTTTACATTTGAGTCCTCTCTTGGAGGTATTGAGGGAGTCTTTAGAGCAGAGAATATGCCCCAATCTTGGGGTGTGTGTGTGTGTGTGTGTGTGTGTGTGTGAAAGGAGAAATGAGTGTGTTGTTCTCACCTTACTATACCTTTCTAATAAACACTACTTCATAAAAGCTAATTTATGTTCCTTGGTTGATTGTCATTGAGCAGAAATCAGCCGGTCAAGTTGATACCGGTCTATTAACAAATGGTGATTGATATTAGAGAAGACAGGCTGATGGAGGTTTCTGAGAAACGGCATTAGAAAGATACCCCTAGGTTATCCCCAAAGCCCTTAGGGAAGATGTAGCAAGCCTTCCTCAGGGGAACTGACCTGTTAGTCTCAGTGTGGATTAGGATATGAACCTAAAGTATATTTGCCATAGAAATAAATAGATTTATCAGATAACTTAGAAAGTAGAGACTAGGGTGGGAGGGGACCATCTATCAGGCAGATGTGGTTGAATGGTAGGAGGGGCAAGGATAAGCTTAGAAATACATTACTGCTTGGGGAGGGTATGACTGGGTTGGTTACCTAAATAGGAGATTTTGAGTAAAGAATGAGAGGCTTAGGAACTACAAGGAGAAAAGTCAAAAGGCAGAGAAGGAAGAGAGAGAATGAAAAAATAGTCAATCAGAAGATCATAGGATCATAGGTTTAGAGCTAAATGAAACCTTGGAGGTTATTGATTCCAAGCTTTTTATTTTACAAATGAGGAAACTGATACATGAGGAAGTCAAGTGAGTTGTCCAAAGTCACACAAACAGTAAGTATCAGAGATGGATTTTAACACTAACTCCTCTGACTCCTGGGATAGTCCTCATTAGATTGCACCATGCTGGGCAAACTTAGATGTCTATATATTTGTCTTGGGTCAGACATTACTCATGTGTTATATATAAATAGACCAAGATGCATAGAGAGTTGGAATTATGAAAAACTTTCCCGTATTTGTGAGCTGTTCCTTTCTTGGTTTGACCCTCTAATATGAAACATCATGTTCCATTCTAAGCACCATATTTTAAGAAGGTCATTGACAAACTGAAGCTCATCCAGAGGATGGTGATCTGTATGGTGAGGGGTTTAGGAACTAGAATATTTAGGAAGAGCTAAGGAAAGTGAGGACATTTGGTCTGGAGAAGAACAGACAGGGATAATTTGATAAAGTTGCCCTCTGATATTTAAGGGCTGTCACAAGGAACAAGGAATGAATTCATTCAGCTTAGTTTTAGAAAGCAGTATACTAGTACCAGTGAGTGAGAGCTCCAGTGAGTTTCAAGGAAATGTATAACACCATAAATAGCCCTCCCTCAAAATGCAAGGGGCTGCCTTGTGAGACTGCTCATTCCTTATCAATAAAGGCCTTTAAGCATAAGGTAAATGATGACTGGTTGGGATGCAACAGAGAAGATTTCCAAAGGATGCTAAAGCATCTATTCTATTTTTGGACAATTCTAATTGTCAGGAAGTTTTCCCAGATGTTAAGCCTTAATTTGTCTCATTGCTACTTCTACCTGTGGCTCCTAGTTTTGGTCACTGCTATCAAGAAGAACAAGTCTAATCCCTTTGTGACAGGCTTGAAGCATTCCAAGATAGCTATCATATCTCCTCTAAATCTTCCCTTCGCCAGCCTAAACATCCCCAGTTCCTTAAACCAACTATTGTATGCCACATGAAGTCCTTCACCCACCCTGATTATGTTCCTCTGGACACTCATCACCCTGTCAATTTCCCTTTGAAGCCATTGTTCCTGGGACTGAGCACAGTTTTCCAGTTGAGGTCTGATGACAGCAAAGCACAGTGACCTAACACCTCCCCATTCCTCTCCCAATGCCCTAACGCAGCAGTTCACATTAATTTGGAGGCCTGTGATATCAAGTGTGTAGCTCATGTCTTTGGGTTGAGTGGTTAAGCAAGATTTCATGAATGTGGTGGGACTTGTCCTAGGTCTGTAATGATGATAATTATTTTTATGGGTGGACAGGAGGGCATTCTAGGAAGGTGGGTGGTGGGGAGGAGTCAAGAAACACTATGCAAGAGCTGGAATGTGCATAGTACAATCAGTGGATAGGGAATGGACAAGTTCCCTAGAATGGAGGTTTCATGTAAACAATATAGTTCAAAAATGATGAAAGTAGCTAGAGGCTGGAGCAGAGCTTCAGAGGACTCCTACGATAATTTCAGAGAGCATTAGGCGTCTGCTGAAGATTTCCTCTCATCTCCCAGTTGCCAAGCCTGATTGATCCTATTTCTAATACATTTCTTGTACCCATCTCCCTCTTTCCATGAAAATCACGCCCACCCTAGTTTAGGGTTCTGTTTCCTCTCACCTAGATTATTGAAATAGAACTACATGACTAGTGTCTCTTCCCTGCAAGCCATACTCCACCTAATCATTGTCCTGAAGCACAATTGTGAACATGTTACTCCTTCATTCCAGTAAGTTCAGTTAATGAAAACACTTCTGTTTGACACTACCAGCCCATCACATTCTGCTTCCAGCCTGTCTTTCCAGGCTGGTTGGACAAGAGTTCACCCAACACACACCTATTTTTGCTGATGGCATTCCATCTCCTTTCTCACTTGCCTTTGCCCAAACAACACTCTTCCTTCTCCCCTCCTCCTGTTAGGATCCCTCGTTTTGTTTTTGTTTTTCCAAGACTCAGTTCTATGGCCACTCCTTATATGACGTCTCTCCTTATCCTCCGTGCTTTCACCTTTCACAATTCATTGGCTGTATTTCACCTATTTTGGTCAGGCACCTTTGCGCTCATTTCCTTCCAGTAGAAAAGAAGGTCCCTTGAGGGTGGCAGCTGTTTCAGTTTGGTCTTTGCATCCCCATCACCAATGGATCGCAGCAGGTACTTAACAAATGCTAGTCAAATTGGATCGAATAATGATGGTGATGTTTCATAAGGCTGATCAAGGCTTTGTTAAGGATAAAATGTGGAAAAAAGGGGCAGCCAAAAGATCAATGAAATAAGGCATTTCAAAGAGAAGATTCTAGGTCAACCTAGGCTATTATTACATTGACTCTGCACTGCTAAAAGCAAAGCTAGTGCCTCAGCAAATCCCACAATGCAGGAAGGTCTGCACACATAGTAGGACTGTTAGGAATGAAGGGAGTACAGCGGTCAGAATGCTCAGCCTAGAACCAGAAAGACCTGAATCTGAATCTGCCTCAGCCAATTATTAGATACATGACTCTCTTTTTGCCTCAGTTTCCTCACCAGTAAAATGAAGATTATAATAGTACCTGCCTCCCAGGGTTGCAATTTGGATCAAATGAAATAATTTTAATAAAGTGCTTACCATATTACATGACATGTAGTAGACACTTAAGAAATCCCTCCCTTTCTTCCTCCCTCCCTCCTTCCTTCCTTCTTTCCTTCCTTCCTTCCTTCCTTCCTTCCTTCCTTCCTTCCTTCCTTCCTTCCTTCCTTCCTTCCTTCCTTCCTTCCTTCTTGGAAGCATCACTGAGAAAGCAGCAATGATATTAGCAATGATACTTAGAAATGAGCATATTGGCATCGTGTAGTCACTCCATACCAATAATATGCACATAGCCTATTGTGTGTAAGAATATCTTAATGAATTTCTGGGAAAATATGGTCTGGAAAGTTGATGGGACATGAACTTCTCCTGTACTTTCCCTCCCCCACCTCTAAGTTGATCCAGATGTTTTGGACACTAAATATAAATAGATAAATTCACCCTCAAGCCTCTCTCTGCCACTTTGACTTTTTATTCAGGAGGCAGTGAGTCAAGGCAGTGGAAAGATCATTGGATACCTGGGCTTGAGCTCCAGGTCTGACATTTATTATTTTTATCGTATCACTTTGAGCCTCAGTTTCCTCATCTGGAAAACTGAGATTACTAATAGTTCTGCTACCTAACTGACAAGGTTGTTATGAGGAAAGACCTTTGGAAACCTTCACGCATTATGCAAATGCGAGTGATGCTGACTAATAAACCAAGCTACTGCATGTGACCACTTTAAATGTGACCATTTTAAAATAAATCAGGATACCTCCCTTCTAAAAATACAGAAAACAAATTCTTCACATCATATTCAGGTCATTAAGGTCTCTGCTGGAAGTTTCCTACTGACAGCCTAATGATGTTACAATGGAAAGAAGACTAGCTTTTTAGTCAGAGGACAGGGGGTTTTTCTTGGCTCTTCCACTGATTACCTATTTGACCATGGACAAGTCATCGGTAAAATGAAGGGCTTCGGCTAGATAGATTTTAACGTGTCTTCTAGGTACATATGTATACACACATATATGTTTGCGCACATATACACATGTGTGTATATATACACACATACATATATAGCACATATACATATACATTCTCCTTTAAAAGGTTGATGATGAGCAACTTCTCAGATTGCAATGGCTTCTATTATGTCAACCTATGATTTTCATACCAATTCATGTGAATAGTTAAGAGTTATGGTTGAACTTTGTGCTATGAGATGACAATGATACTGAGGGAGAAAATAAAGGTGTCCCAAAGCCTCACCCCCCAAAAAAAGATGTTGTTCCTCTTGCCATTCTTTGAATGGGGAGGTGAATAGTAAAGTATAGCTTACCCTCCTCACTCGGCTGTAGCTATCCAAAATAATAGTCTTTAGAAAATTGGGCAGCAACAAGCCATTTGATTGTTTTTGTTCAGATGGTTTTCACAGTTTTTTGTGGTTAATAATCAAGTCGGATCCCTTTGTTTCCCAATGGACTTGCCCTGAAAAATGACTTTTACACTAATCCTCAGATGTGGCACAGTTGTGGGAATCCAGAAGCATGGTGTTGGCTCTGGCCCTCAAGGGATCTTGAGGAACAGGCTAAAGCCATTCTACCAAAGAGGCAGATACTTAAGACCTGAATAGAGCAATGGTAGAGAACAGTACATAAAAATGCAGAGATCTTCTTAGGGATCTTTCTTTTCTCCTTGCTTCCTAGAGAAGCAGAGTGGCAGTAATTATTATTGTAATTGTTTGTTGTGGTTGTTGTTATCTTTGCACCTCAAGAGATAGGACACTTGCTATTAGTTCTAGGAAGGGAGTTATTTGAATAGTAGAATGGTCCAAAGTCTACATAAGTATCGCAATGGAAATTGGATTACAGAAAGAAAAATCAAATGGATGAAGAAAAACCACTTGGAACGACATAATTATTCAGAGAAGAGGGGGAACACAGGATCAAAAATGTAGGCTTAGAAAGAACCTTGGATATTAGCTAGTCCAATTACCTCCCATTATAGAGGAGAGAACTAAATTGCAGAGTTTGAGAGATTTGCCCAAGGTTACAAAGCTGGTAATTGGCAGATGTGGCATCCAAGTGTGAGTGTGCTCAAACCCTCATTCCAGGAGCAAGGCTTGGAGGTAAATCTTACAATGTGCACAAGATTTGGATGAATTGTGAGGGAGAATGGGAGAGGCCATTGTGGAAAGGGAGGACAGCATCAGACAGGCCTGGAAGTTGCTTAGGGGCATGACGCAGCTGGGGGACACTGGGGACACCTGCTTGTCTAGAGTATGGATTATATGAAAGAGGAGTGGATAATGACTGGAACTGCACAGGGTTATACTCTATGATACTGATCAATAAATTTGAAGACCAAGAACAGCTGTTGGGGAGGGGAAGTACCAGTCAATACCTTTTCTATTTTGGCACTTTGAATTTGTTGTTTTCTTGCTTAAATACACTTGTGCTCTGTTCGATTTTTTTTTGTTTTTGTGGGGTGGTGGTGGTGGAGAAATGAACAGCATTTGCCTATAAATCTCTGCACACTCTTACAAGATTTTTGGTTACAGAGGAATCTAAATAACAGTGATAACATATTTTTGGTCCACGTGTTAGGCAATGAAATGTGAATTTCATTCTCTGTTGATGTTCGATAATGTGGAAGACCTTTTTTAAAAAGTCTTCTTTTCTCCTCCCTCTCTCACTCTCTCTCTCTCTCTCTCCTTATTCTACAATCCTCTGTAATGGCAGGTACAGGGCAGATCCCTGAGAGGTAAAAAAGAATAAAAATCAGACCCTTTTGCAGATCTCAATGCTGTTCGCTTCTCCTAATCTGATCACGTTTCCATATCCATGAGCTTTCATGTGCTATCAAATTTACAAAAAATGACATTTCAATATAATCCGTTCAGTGAAGAATGAGCTCTTCTATGTATATATAAATATGTCACCAAATGTGCGTTTGTGGCATTGCATCCTGCACAAACCTGACTTTTTAAATCAGATCTTTAAAGATGGGTTTGGTCAAGCATGCACTTACTAGAAAGCTGTTAGCAATTTGTTATAATTCTGGCTTTATTGAAGAGCACATCAAATATGCAATGTAAGTATTTAATGGGCCTGCTGTAGATCTAGTTTATTGTGTTTTCATCATTGTAAATTAGTTTGATGAAAAATGAATAGGTAAAATTCTGCATATGGAAGCAGTAGAATTTTAGCATAATAATCATCCTGGAAATTATTATTATTTTAACTTAACAGAGTATTCATTTTGACACAAAAGGCCCCTTTCACTAAAGCCCTCTCTTTATTGAGTTGGAATTTCATTGGATATACAAAGCAGAAGGTTATGTTGCTCTGTGGATGGCTTTAGATAAAACATTGAAAACCTCCCTACTGGAAAGCCACCCACCATGGTTATTTACATATGTATACCTGGGCCTGCTCTGCCCTTGCTTAGTTCTTCCAACTTTTAGTTCTTGATGCTGGGACCTGAGGTCAGCTCCCATTTCTTCAGATATGAGATTAGAGCTGCAAGGACTCTGACAAATTAACAGATTCAATTCCTTCGCTTTGAACATGAAGAAGCTGAGCCCCAGATAGATTAAATAACTTGTAAAGTCACATGTCTAGTAAGTGACAGAGGGAAGACTCTCAGGTCTCCTGACTCCAATCTACATATTTCTCTGTTATCTAGTCTCCCTATAATACATGTTCTAAATGGTGTGTGTGTGTGTGTGTGTGTGTGTGTGTGTGTGTGTATGTGTGTGTGTGTGAGTGAGTTGCATGGGTATGTTTAGCATATCTCTCTGGCAGCCTGGTGAAACCAGAATCTTATGGTTTAAAAAAAAATCATGGACCTTGTAGATCCCTTATCAAAATTATGTGTCTATACATGCACAGAGGACCAGTCCCTGACCAAAGTCAATGGTCATCCAAAAGGAAGTAATAGGGTACCTGGTGAGTAAGAGGAGATTGACGTATATTACTAAGAACTGGATGATGTGGCATAAAGGGCATTATCAGAAAACTCTATAATTAGAAGAAGAGGCCAGCAGAGTTAGAAAGCTGTGAAGATCCTAGGTGCTATCTAGCAGAACCTTCTAATTCTCAGGAAACTGAGACTTAAAGATATTAAACAACTTGTATTTCCATGGCTAATGAATATCCAAGGCAAGATTTGAAGCTAGATCTTGCTGAATCCCAGTTCAGCACTTTAATCACCACACGTCAGTATCTACAGTGATCCAAATGCATAGAGAAGTGTATTTGCATTCATAAAGGCCAGAATTCTAATCATGTCTCACTAGCTCTATGAACCACGGCAGCTCACTGACTCTATTTTAGCCTCAGTTTTTCATCAGTAAAATGAGGATAATCACAGCACATCTCATGTATGTATGTATGTGTGTATGTATATCTACATGTTGGCTATCATTATGTCATCACCATCCATATCCTCCTCCTATTATCATTATTATTATTATTATTAATATTATACCAGAATATTTCTCAAAGCATCATATTAGAAGGGTGGAATTGTCATGAAAAATTTGGAAACTGATGGATGGCCCAAGGGCTCCATTGCTCTCCAGACCATGCTAGCAGGTCTAACCCAATATTCCTGGCCACTTCTATAGGTCTTCTGCAGAGAGTCAATGAGAGGACTTGGAGCGGAGTCCCATAGGAATAGAGGACATGAATGATTTGAGATCGGCACCATTTAGAGAGTGAGATCACAGATCCATCATAAGAGTAAAGAAAGAATTATCAAGAAAGGGGCTGCTCTGGGTCACTGATTTCCTAGTCAAAGGTCAACCTGAAAAAGCTTTTAGATTTCAACAGTGCTTGTTGATAATCTTTCTAAAATGCCTTAGTATTCTGTCCAGTCTCAAGACACATGCTGAACACAATTAAATCTTTCTGGGTCAACTAAGGCTTTTGCAAGGTCTCAAGGTCACCATTTCAAACATGATTGGTGATGAAAAGGGAAAAGGTATAAGGAATAAAAAGGCTCACACATTTGGAAGGGGCCTTAGCACTTATCCAGTAAAACCCTCCACAAACTGCAAGTATTACCTCTAATCTAATCTTCTAACCGAACTCTCCTACAACCAAATCCCTCTAGCTGCAATCACTTAACCTCCGTACTTTTATATGGTTTTCTCCATCCCAGGATGCATGTCCTATCTGGGAACAGGATAAAAGAGAACAGCTAGAGACTCATAGTACCATCGTCTGAGAAGCTCTTGTTAAAGGGTAGTCAAGTCCTACCCAGCCTCAGAAACCTTGCCTTATACTTATAGCAGGTGAACTACCTTGCCATCTGATTCCCAGCAATGGGGTGCCAGTCTTATCCTACAATCCCTCAATTTCTGTCTCAGTATTATTTCCGGTAGTTGATTCCCTCTAGGTCTGGGCTTTTCACTAGTTCTCATCAAACTTCTATTGAGGCGAATTCCTGACCTCAAGCCTCAGTTCCCATAATTGTGTGCCTATGTGATGTCACCATACATTTTTGATGTCAATAATCTATATACACAAGTAGGTGTTTCCTAAAGTTGTTGCCAAATTCTCCTTTTGTAAGGACCAATTGTTTGAAGTTCCCACTAGCATTCTAAGAAACATTTAACAAATGTTTACTGAGGAGCCACCTACTATGAAAAGGTACTATATGAGACTCAGAGGATTTCTTTTCCTTTTTTTGGACTAAATGTATATATGTGTGTATTTAAATATATATGCATATGTGTGTGTGTGTGTGTGTGTGTGTGTGTGTGTGTGAAGAGACAGAGACAGAGACAGAGAGACAGGGTAGATATATTAGCTCTACTTCTTGTCTCCCCCAGTAGACTGTGGTTTCATTGTGAGTGAAGATGTGAAGACTGTTTCATTCTTGGTACTTGAGTCCCCAACACCTAACACATAGGATGTTGGTGCTTAGTAAATATTTCTGATAGACAAATTAATTTATTCTTCCTTATGCTGAAACTAACTCTCTCTGAAACTTCAACTTATCGGACAGAATGTCACTTGACCTTAGCATGATAGCACTTAGCGTGTAATCTGGAAGCTGTTTACCCTTTATCCAAAGTTTGTTTTCAGGTCAATTTCCCAGTATTTGTCTATTTTTCTTGAAAGGCAAAATGCAGCAAAGAAATCCAGTTATCATAGGATGCTCATTCCAGCTCATCAAGGTTGCCCTGCATTTGCTGAGAGTCTAAGAGGGGCAGAGCAGTGGACAATTTTCACAGAATCTACATCAAATAAAATGGTTACAGTCTGTAAAAATCTCTTAGGCCATCCCAGCAAGGAAGGGAAAGAAGTGTCATGTGGTCAGCTTTGCATAGCTTTAATAAATGCTGGGCGATTGGGCCTCTAGGGAGGCAGAGCTAGATTTCTGCTAATTAAAATGTGAACTCATTTCATTGTTGTTATATCTAACTCCAAGTCACTGCAATCTCTCGAGGAGGAAACTAACCTCTGGAGATGTTCCTTATTATCTCATTTTACATTGTTTCCATCTTGTTGATTTTTCAGAGGATGTCCAATGTTTCTTGCTGCCTTTTGCCTTACTATGCTATATCCAGGCTAATAGATTTCTTTTGGTCCACCCACAGATAACTGTGTCAGCTTAAATGTCCCCCATCATTTGAGGATGAAAAATATATTACTATTTACACATTGAGATTAATGATAATAATGACAATAACTAATGATTCTGACAATCAGTATGTAAAGCCAATCTGTAAGTGAAAGCTCTTTCCCACCCATTGAATAGGCTTCAAGTGGGGCCAACAAAGGGAGGCCTGATCAGAGGCAGGCCCACACACTTTCACTAACTAGGGGTGAGGCCCAGGCCCACACCCTTTGGCTAGTTAGACCTGGAGAGGTGTGAAGCCCTCAAGGCCCTAAGGGGAGTTGCTAAGACCAGAGCTGATAGTATGTGCATTGAGTTCTAGTCAATCAGATGCTGACTCAGATTGTAAAAAGAGAGACCAGAACTGGGAGCAGCAGAACTGAGAGCAGTAGGATTCAGAAGCAGACATCGAGAGGACATTGAAGCAGCAGACACTGAGGGAGAGCCAGCATCGAGAGACACTGCAGATCCAAGAGGGCAGAACAAGAGAAAGTTGTGGAGTTCAAGGAACTGGGAGTAAGCAGAGCTGTAGCAGAGAGTGCTGAGCAGAGAGTTAGGATTCATGATTGATTATTTTCAGGAAGGCCCTAGTTGGGGAGGTTGCAGGATGGCTTGGTTCTTTGCCATAATACTTTGTTATAATTTCCTTGTTGCTACATTGAGGTGGGCTTTCTGGTTTTGTTATATAATTGCTATGGTATGGAATTGGAATTAATGGTCCTGGAATTGGATTCTCTCTTGTCTCAATAAATGTTATACTTCCTCTGCCTTCTACCTAGAGAATTTCTTATATTTCGAGATTCCAAATCTTTTAGGCATTTTCATGGTCATCCTTGAGGTCATGAATCTTGCCTTACTGATTTTCAGTACCAATAGTGCTTTTGGCATAACTCTAAGGAAATCTGGCAGAGTTTGTAATGTGCCAACCAGAGAAGGTAAATATGTTGGTTAAGGCATCGACCAAAGTTCTTGTGGAAAATATCAGTGTAGATTAATCTATTTCCCATTAAACCTAGAAGGACTGATCTTGGTAACATGGTGGAATAGACCACAAGATCCAGAGTTCAGAAATCTTACTTCTCAACATTTAAAGGTTATGTACCCTTGGACAAGTCACTTGATTTTCTAATCTTTACTTTGATCATCTGTAAAATGAAGGGGTTAAATGAGAGTTTTCTCTTGATTCCAAAACTGACAGGGACTCACATAACTCCAAAGAATCACAGTCTTTATGAGTTGGATGGGAACTCAGTTGGTATCTACTCCTATCAGTAACCAGGTGAACAACATTCCTTGAAGAAGAAGCCTTCACTTGAAGAATTCAGTGAGTAAATATTCACTGCCTACCAACCTGGCTCTATTCGTTTTCAAAAAACATTTTCTGGAAGATCTGGTTGTTTTGTTGTTGCTGCTGTAGTCGCCCTCTAAATTTGCTGCTTTGGGACTGCCAAGCATTCTTTCAAACTCTACCCTCTGAATCCAATGACAACAAAGGCTAATTTCTCTTCCACATTTGATAACAGCTGCAAGGTTGCTCCTCTGAATATTCTCTTTCCTAGGGTAAAATTTTTCCCTACCTTCACTAAGTCCTCATAATGGAATTGTGGGAATTCAGGTGGACCATGTGTGCTTATCAATGTACTTTCTGAAATATGACCCACAGCAATCAATGCAGGAGTTCAATACAGGTTTGATCAGGGCAGAATATGATAGTACTAGTACTTTTTAGTAATAGGAAAATGGGGTCCTAATTTTTTTTTTAGACAAATAAATGGAAGTCATCTAGTCTAATGCTTTAACTTTACAGTTATAGCAACTGAGGCCCAAAAATGTCAAGGGACCTGCATGGAGTCATACAGTGAGCAGTTAAGCAAGGATATAGGACAATGCGTGTGGAGCCAAGATGGTGGAGTAAAAGCAGGGACTTGCTTGAGCTCTCCCCCAAATTCTTCCAAACACCTGTAAAAAATGACTCTAAACAAATTCTAGAGCTACAGAACCCATGAAATGATAGAGTGAAACAAGTCTCTAACCCAAGACAGCCTGGATGGTCACTGGGAAAGCTCTATCACACCAGGCTGAGAGAGGAGCACAGCCTAGCTTGGGCTGCATCAGCAAAGACCAGGCCGGAGCAGACTGGGCAGAGCAGGCTGCAGGGCACTGAATCACTAAGCTGTGGCCAGGCTTCTCAACCCACAAACACCAAAGACAACTTAGCAGGTCAGTGGAAAAACCCTGTTGGACCTGGATCAGAGATAGACACAGTCTAGCCCCAGCCCTGGGGTGGCAGAGGTGGCTGCAGGGGCAGCAGTAACAGTAGCATACTGCCTCAGAAAAACTGTATATTCACAGGTGCCTAGAAGTAGCTCTGAGGGTAGAGGTGCAAAACCCCTGAAGCTTGGGTCAGAGCACTTTCCACTTTGAAAGCAGTCATACCTTGAGAAAGGGCTCAAAAATCAAGTGATTGACTGGGGAAATGATCAGACAGTGTAAAAAAACTCAGACTTTAGAATCTTACTTTGGTGATAAAGAAGATCAAAATATACAGCCAGAAGAAGACAACAAAGTCAAAGATCCTACATCAACAGTCTCCAAGAAAAATATCAATTGGTCTCAGGCCAAGTAAGAGCTCAGAAAGGATTTTAAAAAAATAAATTAAGAGAAGTATAAAAGATATTGGGAAGAGAAATGAGAGTGATGCAAGAAAATCATGAAAAATGAGTCAACAGATTGCTAAAGGAGATCCCCCAAAAATGCTGAAGAAAATAACATCTTAAAAAATAGACTAACCCAAATGACAAAAGAAGTCCAAAAAGTCAATGAGAAGAATGCCTTAAAAAGCAGAATTAGCCAAATGGAAAAGGAGGTTCAAAAGATCACTGAAGAAAATAATTCATTAAAAATTAGAATGGAGAAAAAAGAAAACTAATGACTTTATAAGAAATCAAGAAATAAAACAGAACCAATAGAATAAAAAAAAAAGAAGGCAATGTGAAATATCTCATTGGAAAAACCATTGACTGGGAAAATAGATCCAGGAGAGATAATTTAAAAATTATTGGACTACCTGAAAGCCATGATCAAAAAAAGAGCCTAGACATCATCTCTCAAGAAATTATCAAAGAAAACTCCTCTGATATTCAAGAACCCGAGGATAAAATCGAAAAAAAATAAATCCACCCATCGCTTCTTGAAACAGATCCCAAAAGGAAAACTCCTAGGAATATTGTGGCCAAATTCCAGAGTTCTCAGGTCAAGGGGAAAATATTGCAAGCAGCCAGAAAGAACTAATTTGAGTACTGTGGAAACACAATCAGGATAACATAAGATCTAGTAGCTTCAACACTAAAGGATTAAAGGGCTTGGAATATGACATCCTAGAGGTCAAAGGAGCTAGGATTAAAACCAAGAATCACCTACCAAGCAAAACTGAGTATAAAACTTCAGAGCAAAAAAATTGACTTTTAATGAAATGGAAGACTGTCAAGCATTGTTGATGAAAAGACCAGAGCTGAACAGAAAATTTGACTTTCAAATACAAGAATCAAGAGAAGCATGAAAAGGTAAACAGGAAAGATAATTCATAAGGGATTTACTAAAGTAGAACTGTTTGCATTCCTATGTAGAAAGATGATATTTGTAACCCATGGGACCTTTCTCAATATTCGGGTAGTCGAAGGGAATATACATACAAACATACATGCATACATACATATATACACATATATACGTGTATATGTGTATATGTGTGTGCATACACACATATACACATATACATATACATACATGCATGCATATATAGAAATAGCTGTTATAATGGAAGGGAAGATGGGGTAGGTGAAAGGGAATGAGTGAACCTTACTCTCATAGGATCTGGCTTAAGGAGGGAATAACATAAACACTCAATTGGGCATCTTACCCTACAAGAAAGTAGCGGGGAAGGGGATAAGAGGGGGGATGATAGAAGGAAGGACAGATTGGGGGAGGAGGTAGTCAAAAGCAAATGCTTTTGAAAAGGGATGGGGTCAAAAGAGAAAATTGAATAAAGGGGGGATGGAGGAAAGGATGGAGGGAAATATAGCTAGCCTTTCACAACATGACTATTATGGAAGCATTTTGTATAATGATATATGTATAACCTATATAGAATTGCATGCCTTCTCAAGCACAGGAGGGAAGGAAGAAGGGAGAGTATTTGGAACTCAAAGTTCTAAAAACAAATGTTAAAAATTGTTTTTACATGCACCTGGGAAATAAGATATACAGGCAATGGGGTATAGAAGCTATCTGGCTCTACAAGAAAGTAAGTGGGAAGAGGATAAGGAAGCAGGGTGAGGTAAGAGAAGGAAAGGCAGACTGGGGAAAGGGGCAATCTTGGGGTGGGGGGGAGGGGAAAGGTGGAGAAAAAAATTTGTAATTCAAAATCTTGTGGAAATGAATGTTGAAAACTAAAAATAGTTTAATCTTAAAAACAGGATACTGTACAATGTCACATGGGTAGTAAATACCTATGATCAAATTTGAACACATGTCCTCTAATTCCAAAGTCAAGATTCCACTGCACCATATGTCCATTGATTTCACTGCATCACAATTGCTGGAAGCTATGCCTTCTTTCATACAGGCCAAGATTACATCTGCCTTTTGCTGGCAACTATGATACATTATTGATTCCTTTGGAGCTTACAGGCCACTAAAACTCTCAAACACTTTTCAGATAAAATGCTTTGGAGTCCTGCCTCCATTATCATGTAAGCTGATGAGATTAATGATGTTAGGAGTGGATTAGGACCAAGTGGGACAAAGCACTCTCTCAGTTGAGTCAGCATGTAGCAGAAGTGTGAAGTAGGTGTTGTTTTTATTTTTACTTTTCCTTCCAAACCTCTTTTCTTTTCCCTGTCTCTCTTTCAGAATCCTCTTGAAAGAAACAATCAAAAACAGAAAGGGGAAAGCACACCCAACCAAACCTCATACCACTCCCAGTAGCTGAGATTGCGATTAGAGAAGTGGCACCTTATCTCTTCCTACCATGACCTCTATTCCCTTCCTGGCCTCTAAAGGACTCGGATCACCTCAGAACTTCTGGCTTCAAAATGCACAAGTTTCCCCCATTAGGTCTTTTCAATTTAAGAAAAAATAAAATAGGACTTCACCAACAAGGGAAAAGGGATTCCATCACACCATTACAATGCCAAATACTTAACTAATACTCATCATTTACCCAAAGCCAATGCAAATACAAAATCCACGAGGAGAGAAGTAACCAGGGATTGTGACCAATCTATAAGCAATGTAAGATTCTATGCACTTTTTCCTCCCTATCCACTCTGTATCAATCCAGTAATCCATTAGTGCAAAGAGTGTTTACGTTGGGAAGATGTGCATTCAAACACTAGCCTCAGATGCCTAACAGTTGTGTGACTGAGTAAAAGTCACTTTTGTACCTTGAGTTTCCTCACTTCAGCTGATGGTCAGGAGTTGCACCTACTTTCTAAGGTTGCTGTGAGAAGAAAATGACATAACATTTATAAAGAGATTCTGGGTACATTCTCATTCAGTCATTTTTAAGTTGTGTCTGACTCTTCATGACCTCACTTGGGCTTTACTTGGTGTTTCCACAATCCGGCTAGCAGCTTCTGTGGGGGTGTAAGATCCAGCCACAGCCAGCACCAGAAAGCTGCCAACAGCACAGGTTCTTTTGATCTGCTTAACTAAAGAAAGCAAGGTGAAGGGGTTGACAAGCTTACTTTAATTCAGCACACAAATATCATTCACTTAGTTCAGGTGAAAAAGCCAGCACCCTGAACTTCAGAGCAAAATACAAACAAATAACAAACATCAACAGACAGACCCAATACAATTCATAGCTACCAACATCTAGGTTCAGCCCAGGAGCTCAGAACAAGGGCTGGCCCAGAATCATGTGCGCCACCACGGCTATGGGGAGGAGCTCCAAGGAAGAAGAGGCCAACCCCCAGTTTTATAGCTTTTTCAGCATCAGGGGTGAGTCACACATGAGACTCACCCATATGACCTAGAATCGTC
This sequence comes from Trichosurus vulpecula, assembly GCF_011100635.1. Taxonomy (NCBI): domain Eukaryota; kingdom Metazoa; phylum Chordata; class Mammalia; order Diprotodontia; family Phalangeridae; genus Trichosurus; species Trichosurus vulpecula. The sequence goes on along the minus strand of NC_050575.1, from coordinate 439,059,142 downwards.
ACAAAGAGGCAACTTAAACGCACGTGGTCTAAGAGCCTCTGCTCTCCCAGACATGTAAACTAGGCCCTCCCTGGAGTTAGCCCCGCCTTGGGCCCCACCTTAGTTGCCAATCCATACCCACTAAGGTTTTACACCTAATAGGGGTTTGGGCCTGGGGCTTAGCACCTAGTTAGGCTCAATGAAATACACTAAATTACTCAAAGGGAACGAAAGCCAAACTATTCAAGGGCACTTGGTTGAACTAAGTGCTAAGGAGCCCATTTTGCCTACCAACACACTTGGCAAAGACATTGGGGTGGCTTTCCATTTCTTTCTTAAGCTCATTTGACAGATGAGGAAACTGAGGCACACAGAGTGGTGACTTATCCAGATTCACACAGATTGCAGGTGTCTGAGGCCAGATCTGAAGTCAGGAAGATGAGTCTTCCACACTCCAGGCCCGGCACTCTATCTATTGTGCCACCTAGTTGCTCCGGAACCAAGTAGGTACTTAATGAATGTTTATTGAATTTAAGTGAATTAAAGCTCTAACCACAGAGACTGGCACATAGTAGACACTTAATAATGCTTTGTTTTTTTTTTTTGCTTTAGTAATCATACATTACCATAAAATAATCATACATAATCATGATGTAACATTAATCATACATTCCCCCTTTCCCCTACCCTCATTAATATCTTTGTTGAATACCTGCACAAAGAGGCCTATTCAATGAATTATTCAATGAATGGACATTGCCTCACTGTAAATGAGTACTTAAAAAGACCTTAGCTTAAAAAGGCCAGGGTCTCCCATTGCATCCTGGGTCATCTCCAGTCATCCTGATGAATATCTGGTCACTGGACCCAGATGGTTCTGGAGGAGAAAGGGAGACTGGTGACCTTGCACAACCCTCCCTCACTCAAATCAAAGTCAGCTGTAAGTCATGTCATCATGTCCCTGATGCCATGGTCCTCTTCGAAAATGAAGTACAAACACAATGGCTAGTATTTCTGCATGGAGCTTTAAACAGATATTCTCATTTGAGTCTCATAATAATTCTGCGAGGTATGGCATAAACAGTATCATTATTATATTCATCTTACTGAAGAAGACACTGAAGCTCAGGGAGATTAATTGATTTGCCCAGGTGTAACAATAATATTGCTAGCAGCTGCTAGCAACAAGACAAACAACAAGAGCACATAGAAAGGCTGCTAGCACAGGTTCTTTGATCTGCTTTTCTAAGGAAAGCAACTTTAAGGGGTTAACAATCTTAGTTTAATTAAACATACATATATCATTCAATTAGTTTAGGGGAAGACAGCCAATACCCTGAACTTCAGAGCAAATACAAACAGAAATTACAAACAGATCACCAGACAGGCTATGTCTGATCAAGACATCACATACATAGTTACCAAAAAGAGAAGCACCAACATCTGGGTTTTCAAAACCAGGGGGCTCTTAAGAACAGCTACCCAGAGTCTCATCTGATCAAATCATATGACACTCTTCCAGCGAGACACCCAAAGCAAAACTTCAGCCTCAGATCTTATATACCCTTCTCAGGGTCAGAGTGTGTCACAACCATGGGACTCAAACCTATGTGAACTAAGCTTTCTCATTTCTTAAGCAGGGCAAAAACTCTTGATTCAATCAAAGAAACAAAAGACAACAAAAAGTCCACTTTGCTTGAAATTACATTTGAAAGGCAAGACTCATCAAAGATACTTGATTACCTCAGCATTCCAAAAGAAAAAAAAAGTAAAGATGTCTTACCCTAATTACCATAATACCTGTGTCACAAAGCTGGTGGATATCTAAAACAGGATTCAAACCCAAATCTTTCATCATGACACCAAATCCAGAGAACTAAGACATTATGAAGGGACAGGGACTGGACCTATGATTTCACAGGTATAGGGAACTACAGAGGGAAGTGATGCCTTCTATCAGTGCTTTAATTTATAATCCTAGCAATTTGCCTGGACCTACAAGAAGATAGGAGTCTTGTTCAGGGTCACATGTCAGTAGGTGTCAGAGACAGAGCTTAAACTCAGGACTCTCTGGAAACAAGAGCAGCTTTCAATCCATGATTCCACATTGTCTCTCCTAAGCATTTAAAGGAAGAAACCAGAAAGCATCACAGATGAATTATCCACAAGCCCCGAAGTAGCAACTCTGATAACTGAAAATGCCCATGCCCCAATTCATCTTCCACACTGGAGCAATCTAAAATGTCAGGTTCCCACCAATGCCTCTTATGGAGGCACCAGACATAACCTTGTCATTGATGAAGAAGAGGAATCAATCCTGCTTCCATGCTTACCTGTCTCAGACAATAATTTTGTAGCTTCCAGAACCTTTTCAGTATAAACTCCAGCTTCGTAGTTCTCCATCTCCGCATTGATGATGTGGATGACTCGGGCTGCTCGACCACGGATTGCACCTGCTGTCCGGTCCAAAGTATCAACATCCCCCTCTTGGAGTGCAATCACACACTTGTTCACATCTTCTAGAATGTGATTTTCTGTGGATAGGACACACGTGCATTATTAAGTTTCAGCTTCATTAGAAACTCACTATTACCCAATCAGGCCTTTATTGAGCTCTTTCCTGAGCTCCCAGTCCCTCACTTGCCCAGTCTCACCCCATCTATTATGAACACAGCAGTCTCTACTTCAACAGTTAAGGATACAGTTCCATCTGTTTACCTCAGCTTTTGCTTGGAAAAGGCTTGGACTGTGTATGTGCACTCTGAATATAGTTATTAATGAATAGTAAAGTTAGCTTCTCTGAAGTGAATTTAATGAAGTACAAACGACTCCCATGACCAGAGTCAGAGGATCAGGGGAATATTTTATCTACTTTTAAATGAGAGGAGAGAGGGAGAAGAGAGGAGAAGGGAGGACAGGAGAGGAGAGGACAGGAGAGGATAGGAGAGGACAGGAGAGGATAGGAGAGGACAGGAGAGGGAGAGGGAGAATGATTCAATACAGACCCTTGTTAAAGTGTATTCATTTGAGGGAAATGCATGATTTTCTCAGAATTTTTATACAATCCAAAGCCTCAACATTATCAATATTTTCAGCTGGGGCATTTTAGGCTTCCCGTGACCTTCCTACCCAGACTTATTTCATAATTTTCCCCTTCATTCCCTCTATGTTAGTCCACCATTCACTTTATGTTGGACTACCACTCCATGATGAATCCAAGCTATTTATGCTTTCTTCACTCTTGGCTCAACTCCTGCCTCTCTGGATTTGTCTGCCTTCTCTCCAGGGGGCTTGTCCTCACTCAAGTACCCTTATCGCCCTTTTGTTCCTCCATTTTATGTGACAGAACTTTTCCCTATCAGAATGGAGGGTCCTTATGCAGAAGGACTCTATTTTGCTTGCCCTCTATTCCTAGTGTGTGACAGAGTCCTGGCACACAGCTAGTGCTTAACAAGTTAGCTGCTCCATCTATCTATCTATCAGTCTCTCTATTCCAAAGACCTGAGTTCAAATCAAGCCTTAGTGACTTAATAGCTTCATGGCTTTGGAAAAGCCATTCAACCTTCATCTGCTTCAGTTTGCCCATTTGTAAAATGGGTCTAACAATAGTACCTACCTCCCCATGTTGTAAGAATCAAATAAGATCCTATGTGTAAACATTTGGTTAACTGAAAATATTACTCTGTAACTGTAAAGAGCTATATAAATGCCAGCGATTATTATCAGAGAGAAAGTGAAATCAAGGAGAACAACTGAGGAATGAGAGCAATAGTTCAGGCACGGGATAGTGGCTACATGACGAGCAAGAAGGGGCAGGTGCACGAGATGGTATGGAATTAACATTGGAGAGCTTTGCCAATCAATCGGATGGTGGAAATGAAAGGGTACAGAGTTGGGGATGACTCCAAGGTCACAAAGCCTTCTGAGTACAAAGTGAGTGGGGGAATAACATATGAGACATGAAATAGTATACATAATGAAGGAATCGAATTGGTAAAACAGAAGCATCCTGGCTTAACGGCTATTGAATGGAATGGATAGATCTTTTAGATTTCTGGTACCTGCAATTTTTTGAGTTAAACCCCCAAATGAAAATACCACATGGGTAATGCCAAGATGTTCATTTTAAAACACCATTAAAAGTTATAGTTTATGCCCAATGGGAAATGTTTAAATGTTTCTAACATAGCTATTTCACTTTTTTATGAGTGCAGTCCACATCTGAAAATTGGTTTTTGCTTCTGTGATATTAATAGTCAACATCACCTGGCCCCAATCCTGTTGCATTTCATGCAGAGGAATTAAAAAATTCAGGTTCTAGCACAACACAATGACTGCGGTCCATCCTTTAGAAAATTTGGACTTAGTGCATTGTTAAAAGAGATTTTCCCCTAGGGAAGAAATTCCCCCAAGAAGAAACACATGCACACACAAACACAGACATACACACATCCAGTAATTACACTCCAAAATGTCTTCTGGGTTAAGCTATGTATGCAAATGTTACTTATTTACCAATCACATAATTTTAGTAGGAGTGGGAGTGAGCTAGAGGGAGGGGCTTAGAAGTAAGAGTCCAGTAACCATTGGACAGTGTTCATGGGCTAAAAGCAGGATAAAGTAGGATAAGTTACTATTATCAAGAACAGTCCGTCCAAGGGGCTTTCATCCTTGGATTGTGACACCTGGATGGATGCTCCAGTGGCTCTGGCAGAGGCTCATTTCCTGACAGCTCACGTGCATTTTCCTGTCCTGGCATGTCATGGAAGTTGTACCATCAGAGTTGAATTGTAGAGTGTTATCAGCTTCAGCCAAAGCATTTCCTTGTTACTGTTAATAATATAATGTAGAAAGGAAACCAGAGGGAGAACTGCAGCAAAGGGGGAAGGTTTGGTGGAGGGTGGAAGGTGGAGAAAATTAAGAATAGCTTTGTATGCTATGAAAGCTCCAAGATAAGCCCTCTTCAGCTTTATTCTTTTCAAGAAGTGGTTCTGATTATTTTTTTTAAGAAAACTGTGAGCTGTGAAAGTTTTAAATTATAAAATATTTTCTGTGGGAAAAACACCAGAAAGCAAAGTCTCCGTAAATGGCCGAATCAGAATAAAGCAAGACTTGTCCATGGTCCTGAACAGGGCAAGGCTGAGAACTGCTGTCCAGGACTTAAGGAACTCTTGCGCTGCTTGTGGGCTGGATCCGACCACTGCCACATTCCACTTGCTAGTACTTAAACAAGAATATTAGCTCCAGAATTTGAGACTAGTCCCATATAGCTTATGAAGCAGGTAAGTGGAATAGTGAATAAATTGCTGGACACAGACTCAAGAAGACTTGAATTCAAATTCTGCCACAGATATCTACTAGCTGCGTAACTTGGGGCAAATCACTCAAACTCTCTCAGCCTCAGTTTATCCATATGCAAAATGAGGACAATAATATAACTTACAACAAAGGATTGCCATGAGAATCAAATGGGTTAAAGTCCTTGGTAAACATTTGCTGCTGTCCAATCATTTTAATTGTGTCCAACTCTTCATGACCTAATTGGGGTTCCGCTGTCAAAGATACTGGAGAGGTTTGCCATTTCCTTCTCCAGTGTGAAAATGAAGGCAAGCATAGTTAAGTCTCCCTGACTCCAGGCCCTGCCCTCTACCCACTGCCCCACTTGATGACTTTCCTCAATTAATATCCAAATTCCAAACTGCAGGGGGTGGGGAGGGAGAAGAATGAGCCTTTCGTCACCATATTTGCCTTAGTGGAGCGAATTCAACAAAATATCTATTTTGATGTCTAGTTAAGAGCATGAACCAATGGTAGAAAATATGGAAGAGGACACTTGGGGGGCTGTAAAAGTGTCCTAATTATAAATTTAGAGGGGGAAGGGATGCTAGAGACCATTTAATCCAAATCCTTCTTTTTGAATAGGAGGAAATGGAAGCCCTGGAAAGTGACCTGTCCCAAGTCATACCGAAGGAGGTTCTCCAGAACCAGTGCACTTTCTACTTATTACAAGTGAAAGGTGGATATAAGGATTAGGAGTCTCCATTGTTAAAAAAAAAAGAGGGATGAGGAGGAATTGAAGATAGGTATGGATACTGCTATGTGACTATTCCTAATTACTAGCCATGGTGTAATGACCTCAGAAAAGAAGCACAATGATTTTTTTAATGAACTAAATAAATGTTAATGTGCATTTCCTTAGAAATGACTTTGATTGGGAAAGTCTACAATTCTTCCATATCCCTGTAAGGAACCATTTCCATGTTAGTTCACTGGTCCAGTGCAATGATCCTCACGGACAATTGGCAGTAGAGATGTAGTCCTTCTCTGTTCAACCACCTGCCTAGCTCGCTGTATGCCCGTGGTGGGGCTGAGCCAGGAGAGGGCTGGGGCCAGGCTCAGTGGGGAGTAAATGGGTGGGTGTCTGTGGATGTGCCAGTCTTTCTCCAACTGAGGAGATGTCTGTACAACTGTAGCAGATGCAAGCCAGGAAAAGCGAGTCTCATTTACCAAGGCTGATTTTAATTTTACAGAAATGATAAGGCTGGCACTTCCAGGTCCCCACCCCAAGTCCTGGCCATGGCGTTATGAGGCCATGGGTAAATGAGGCAAACAAACATTTCAACCTGATCAATTTCTTCTCATGATACAGTTCTGTGCAAAATTTGGCCCATATGCTGATAGGCAACCCCATTTGGAAGTGAGCTGAGCAGATAGGCCCTCCTCAATGTTAGATAGCTAAGGGGCTAACACTATCAAAGTGGGCTGGGGAAAACAAAGCTAAGGCAAGACATTGATCCAGTGCCCTGGAATTCTCAAAAGGAATTCATAATAGCAGGCAGAAATTAGAAAAAAAAAAAAATCTGGATTGGGGGGTGAGAGGATATGGCTTTAGATTTAGTCTCTGCCCCCAATCATAAGTGTGTCAGCAAGGGGAATCCATTTATGCTTTCTGTACCTCAGTTCCATAACAACAACAAAAACAAACACAATATCAATTGTAATCATGAACAAATGTATTTTAGTATTTTAAGGTTTGCAAAGTGCTTTACATGTTACATCATTTGATCCTTACAACAACCAAGGGATATAAGTTCTATTGTTATATCCAATTTATAGTTGAAGAAAATGAGGCAAAAAAAGTTGTGTCTCAATTAGGGATATACAGATAATAAGTTCCTGGGAAGGATTTGAACTCAAGTCTTCAACTCTCCAGGCCTAGTGTCACTATACCACCTACCTGCCTAGATACCTATTTCTTCATACGTACACAATAAGGACCTTGTAAAGTCCACTCCAGCTCTAAACCTCAGATAATATATTCCCAAAAGGCACCTGTACTCAAACTGCCTATGGACAACACGTCCATTTCTCATAGTTTAGCCCCAGGCTATGTTGGCCCTATAAGACCCTCAGAGAAATTCAGCTTTCCTCTCCTTTACTCCCTGGAAGACTGCAAATATTAAGGAGAAAACGAAGGATCAGAGAGTCACACAATTTACAGAATCATAGATATAAAACTATCAGAGAGCTTAGGGACCATAGAGTCTAGCTTGCCGTTTTACAGATTAGGAAACTGAGGCTCAGAGATGTTAAATGAGAATTGCCAAAGATTATGTAACTAGTATGGATCTGAGATCAGATTCAAACTAGGGTTATCCTGACTCCGAATCCTCTTCTCTATTCATTCAGACATCTACCTGCCTCAAAGAAAGAACTCTGGGCTATTCAAAACCATTAGTACATAATTCAGAAAATATTTTATTAAGTACCTACTCTATATAAGGCCCCAGGTTTGCCCAAACAAACTGAAATAACACTGCCATTAAATGCCTTTATTCAAGGAAGCATAGACTAAGTTCCCCAAAAGTGAATGGAAAGTCTTTGGTCATTCTCTGATATTCTTCAGTGGCCAAGTTCTCAGAGTGTCTCGTAAGTGCCTTCTAGTTTAGAATCCAGAGTTTATGACAAATTCACATTACAAATAGCATCATCTCAGTGTTATTTGTCCTTTTGGATTTAAATGACCCTGAACATCAGCAAAGATGCTTGCTGCTCATTTCCAGATAGAGCTCTTTCTCCAGATGACAACATTTGCACAGAATTCAGTAGTTTAGAAGATAATAAAATATTACATACAGAAGGGTCTTTAAATATTACCTTGTGCAACCTTCTCATTATACAGATGAGCAAACTGAAACCAAAAAAGGTTTAATGGCTTACGCTACATCACACAGATATTAAACGTTAGCACTAGCAATGAACCCAGACCTTCTGCCATCTTGGTTGTTCTTGGTCCGCCATACTATATTGCCACATGTTCTCAACAGTCTTGGGAATAGCCTTTAAAATGAATTCCAAAGACAAAGAGAACTACATTTTAACTAACCAATGCTACATCATCCAAGTTCATTCTCTCCTTTAGGATAGATAGTCAAATTCATAGATAGATAGATAGATAGATAGATAGACACACATGCAAGAAGAACAGCTAATATTTATATAGCACTTCAAGGTTTGCAAAGAACTTTCCATATATCATCTCATTTGGTTCTCACAAAAACTCTTGGAATCGGGTATTATCTTTGTGATAAAGATGAGAAAATTGAGTTTGAGAGAGGTTAATTGACTTGTCTAGGGTCATACAGCTAGTGTCTGAGGCAGAATTAGAACTTGCATCTTCCAGATTCCCGGGCTAATACCCTATCTATTACAACACACTCCCTTTGAGAATCTGTCCAAATGTCCCATAACATCCAAAAGGAAATTCTGGCTTGTGTCTTGCCTAAATATTTCCTGGCCTTTTGAGAGGGCATTATAATGCCATCTCTCAAAATGAAAAAAACAAAAAACTTGGTGGGTCCAGGGGACTTCTTGGACTTCAGTCACTCACACCTAGGAAACCTGTCTCATTTTCAGTACAGATTCTCTTCATATTCCTAAGGTGTCTATCATCTTCCCAAAATGACTCATTTGCTGCATTTACCTGAGACAGACAGGAAGTCATCCACTGATGTGATGTCATCCACAGCTTCTGTCAGGACTCGAACTTGCTTCTCCCACTGATCTTTGAAGACATCCATATTATCTTGAGCGACTTTGCTCTGAGGTCTGGCAGCTAGTGTAAGGGCAGCATTGATGACCTATTTTTTTCAGAAAATTATATTATAGATGACCAGGAATGATTCTCAATAGAATGAACAACTGATGAAGAAAAGGAAGTGGACCCATAATGTTGTTGACATAGGGAACACTCAGATGAGGAAACTCCCTCTTCCTATGCAGGTTGTTGCCTTCTCTGAAACAGTCATAAGGAATCAAAATATTCAGTGACTTGCCCAGGGTCATACAACCTGTATGTCAGATATGAGACTTGAACCTAGAAATTCTTGTCTTCAAGAACAGCTCTCTACTCTGTACACCAAGCTGGTTCTACAGAGCAGAGTCCATAATGATTCCCTTTCACTGCCACATGGAAGGAGCTCATAGCAGAACCACAACTCGGGGTAGACAAAGGGGTAGAAGCCTCAGGCACACAATTCAGAAGATGTATGACATTTATATAACGTTGGATTGATTTTATACTATTTATTTATGTTACAATGGGGGAAAAAACCCAAAGAACGGCACATATTTATTTTGCGATCCCATCAATGAATCACACATATTATAGTGAAAACTCAACGGCTCCTAGTGAACAATAACACGCGGTGGGAGAGTAAGGCTTAATTTTCAAACCTTGCCCAGGGGGGACACGAATATAATTATGCCTCTTAGCCTCATTGCTGGGAACAGCCAACTAGCGACGTAAAGAACATGAATCGTCGATAAACTTGGTGTTGGAATTTTATTGTTGGATTTCAATTTTAGGGTTCTCATTGAGATGATCCAGGACTTCAACAATTCTCTGTTGAATATCTACAACGATCATTTCATTGCCATAAGCACTGTGGAAAATCCATGGAAACTGAAGCCATGTTCTCTGATTTCAGGAGCTCATAATCATAGTTGGTGAGAAAAGCCTAACACCAATGGGCCATTAGGAAGATTCACTCTGTAGACGGAAGACTGGTTTTCAAATCCAATCTTGGGAATTGACTAGCTATATAACACTAAGTAAGTCAGAGAACCACCCAGAGCCTCAGATTCCTCACGTATAAAATCAAGAGATTTTACTCAATGGACTCTGGGGGCTCTTCTAAATCTAGATTTAGGATTTCATGATCCTTAGTCTTTGCATGGCCATGGAAAAGTCACTTGACCTGCTGAGACTCATTTTCTTCACATGTAAAATGAGGGAATTGGATGACATGGTCTCTAAGGTACTTTTTGGTTCCAGAGCTATGATTTCATAATCCCAGTTCATGAATGAGTAAGTGTCAGTGACTGATATAGGCAGTAATAGATACTGGAGTGTAGAGAATATTACTTTTAGAGGGCTCTTCATAGTTTGCACTGGCTAGCAAATCGTTCACAATGGACCTTTAAAAAGAGCCAAGATTTTCAATAGATAAGAGAGAAAGTGAAAGGTCAATGAGCAGCCTGGGCAAAGGCATGAAGGAGAGACTGAGCAAGGCATAAGTGGGTTAGGGGAGGTTTAGAAGAATCAGTGAAAATGTTATCTGAAGAGGGCAAAGTGAAGAGGTGTTTCTTTTTTTTTAAATTGGGTAGTAGTAGGAGATGGGGTTAGAGAAGACAGAATGGGCCATACTTGGGAAGGGATGCTACAGCACCAAAGGGTTCTGAGCCAAGGGGAATCAAACTCACCTGCGGACATAGACTATCAATCTGGGTGGCTGCCATCCGGACTAATTTCACCCCTTCCTCATTGTTGGAGATAGAACAGGCCAAGTTGGCAACCTGGATTTCAGAGAAATAGAAAGAAAATTATATTGAAGATAAAGAGGAAATTGAGGCCATTTACTCCTGAACATCTTCGGAAGGGCAGGAAAGGACCTCAGAGGTCATCTAGTCCACTTGAGTCCTGGAAAAAGAGTCCTCTCTAAAGTATTTCTGAGAGTTGGTCACAGAGACTTTGTCTGAATCACCCAGTCAGTCAACCATCATGTCTTAAGGGTTTATTATGTGCCAAGTACTGTGCTAAGCATTGGGAGTAAAAAAAGAGTGAAATAAACAAACCAACCGCAACAGCCAACATTCCCTCCCCTCAAAGACCTTACATGCTAAGGAGGGAGACAACACATAGATAAAAGATGCATATAAGAGACCCAGAATTCATGGAAGGGAAACTGAGAGGCCTCCTGGGAAAGGTGGGCTTAGAGAATTCCAGTGAGGGGGGACCCACTAATTCCTGACATAGTCACAGCCCAGTCTAGTTTGGGACAGCTCTCACTGGGAAGGAACATTTCTTTACATCAAGGCTTAATATGCCTCTTTGGAACTGCCACTCACTTTCTTACTTCTGCCCTCCGCAATTGAGACACATATGTGTCAAATGTGTTATCCACAGGTCAGCCCTCCAAATTCTCAAACATACGTAAAATACCTCTCCTCCTCTCCTTCCATTCTAGAGTCTTCTCTTTTCCAGGCTAGCCTCATATTTCATGGCAAGCCCTACAGAGACAGAGTGAAGAGAACAGTGGGCCTGGAGCCAAAAAGTCCTGAGTTTAAAACTGGCATCAGACAGTAGCTCTGTGGCTCTAGGTAAGTCATTGAACCTCAGTTTCCTGATCTGTAAAACAGGGATAATAATAGCACCTGCCACCCCCCCCACCCCCAGGTTGTTATGAGGATCAAATAAGGTGCTTTTGTGATGCGATTTTGCAGAGTTGAATATAAACACTAGCCACACATATTGCAATAAAATCCTAGGTCCAGAAGGGCCTTCCATGAGCATCTGGTGCCACAAAATGCAGAATACATCAGCTATGTCAGAATGGAAGCATTAACATGCTCAAAATGGATCTCCCCCAATGCATAGAATGATGCTATCTAAAAAGCATCCCTTAAAATTTTATACCCATAAAATAATTTTAACTTCAAAATTGCTTTAGCTGCATTGTTTCATTTGATTCTTACAATCTCACAATGTAATTGGAGCAATAATTAGTAGTCTCATTTAACAGGTAAGGAAACTGAGGCCCAGCAAGATGAAGACATTTATTAAAGGTCACAAAAGTTGGTTACAAAGTATGTCTTAGTATACAGGTCTAGAGATGGTAGCTGCCTGCATACTCTCTCATAGTATATATTAATGATATGATCAGAGATAAAACCTGGGTAAATTCCTCATTTCTTTATAGAGGTAGGCGTCTATGGTGGTATAATGCTAAATACAGGGCCAAATGATTGAATGAGTGATAAAGTACTTATTAAGTACTTACTATATGTCAGACACTCCGCTAAGTATTGAATTATAAATATAAGCAATCAAGACAGTCCCTGTTCTCAAGGAGTTTACACTCTATCAGGACAGAACAACCTGAGTCCAAAAGGGATCTTGGGGTCTCATATGCTTAGCAACCTGCTCTTTGTCTGTTTAATCTGCATTGTTAACATTTTTCCATCATTTTCTTAGGTCTAGGCAATCAACAAAACAATAAATATAGCCCTGATTTGTAGTGTTGGCCTGTTCCACTCTCGAAGTGTAAATGTTCGCTTTGAAAATATAACAATCAGCTCTTATAAGTCAGTGACAGCTCAATACAGCACATCCCTGGGCACTACAAGTGACTATGGTTAGTAGGTGATTAGGAACTGATAGAGAGGCCTGGTTTCAGGCAAGCAAGGTAAAAGCTCGCCCATAGAAGTCCAGGATTCCAGGGGCAGAGTTCAAAGTTCAAGTGGGACAGAGACGTTCAGATTAGGCCATTGGGTTGTCATCAATTACTGTTTTTCTTTCTTACCAGGTAAGAATTATTGGGATAAGATGAAGTAGGACATCAAGAAATACAGATTTTGTTTTAATAATAAAAGGATTAATAAAAAATAAAGAAATGTAAAGCTTCTTATTTGACTTGGAAAATTATTTTGAGAGCTTGCTCACAATTACTTAAATCCCAACAAAGCACTTCTATGTAACTATCATTATCATAACAGTTTTATTATATGTTATATATTAACTTACTATAAATATGATATGTATAATGTTATTATAAGTCACAAATAACAATAATAATGATTCTTCACATTTCCATCACACATTGAGGTTTAGAAAATATTTTCCTCATAACAGATAGACAATCGATCAGAGAACACAGTTCAAGCTGGACAGGACCTTTGAGGTCACACAATCCAATCTCATTTTCAAGATGAGGAAATAGAGGCCCAAAGGCCCAAAATGATTTATGCAAATCTAATTATCTCCAAGTTATAGATGAAGAGAGAAGCTAAGGAAGGTTAAGGGTCCCACTGTGAGGGAAAGCCAAAACTAGTCTTTGATTCCAGGTCTTCTGATTTTCAAGACTGACGTTTTTACCAATTGAATATCGAGCTGGTTGTCTCCAGATCTCAATGCTTCAATGCTGTTTGTCCCTACAAACAGAATTTATAAAAAATGTGCCAGGTTGTGTTTTTTCTAACCCCCTCAAGAAGTTTAAAATATTATATATAAGCTGTTCACTATCTACCAAGGCAGTCCTGGCAGTTAGAAATTAGTCATGGAATCATTCAAAGCCCCCCTGCCCCCCCAATCCCAACCTTCTCATCTTCCTAGTCTTCATCTTACAGTGTTCATTTGTTTCCTCCTGCAGCTTGCATCTCCAGCTTTGCCGGGATCCATCTGCTCTTCCCCATAACCATTTGGCTTCACATTTATTCCCAACGTGGCTTACATGTATCATGATATCCAGCCCCAGGTCTTTGGCAGTAAGGGTTCTCCCTCCTCTTCAGAAAACTTTGCAGGCTCCCGGTTAAAACAATGTACCATGACTCATGTTAATTTCATAGTGAAACAAATGAATTAGTCTGAACTGACTGTCCCTTAACTACTGCCTCACCTGTCAAAGGAGCCAGTGGGATGAAATGATCTCTATGCCCCTTCCAGGTCTAATATTAAGAGTTTATTCATAATTTCAATATGTTTTTAGAAACCTTCCCCTAAATTCACATCCTCCCAACAATGTGCTGTTTCATGTGGTGTTTTTATTTCTCAGATATCAATAGTCTTAATTGCCCTAGGAAACAAATTATAGAGGTATTCTGGAAATCAGAACACCAATCAATGGAAATATGGATATTAAGACTTTAAGAAGTGCCGTACAGTCACAGGCCCTGAGATGTTAGGAGAAATGTGTACAAATGTCATTCAAATAATCAGCGGGTGTTTATTGAGTAGTTATGGTCAACCTGAAGAAAAGGCATGTTAATCAATCCACTCAGCATCCCTATAGCTTCCCTTTCTGAAATAGCTCGATCTTGTGGGCCACCAACTCCTTCCAATAAGTGCTTTCTATGTGAATATAAGCTACTTGAGGGCAGGGAGTATCTGGCCATGGCATTTGTATCCCTTACAACTTAGCATAGAGATTGGCACATCGTTCTTTATAAAGTCTTTTCATCCATCCATCTATCCATCCATCCATCCGTTTATTCATGTGAAGGACTCAAACCTGCCCTAGGTTGTGTAGGGATGTTAACCATCAGCCAGTGAACAAGCATTTATTAACTTCTTACTCTGTGTCAGGCCCTGTAGTAAACACTGGGAAAACAAATACAGGCAAAAGGAAAGACAGTCCCTGCTCCCAAGGAGCTTCAATTCTAATGTAATGTTCTAGTAACTCATAAAATGAAGTTTAAGTGGGGAGGCAGAGGGCCTGGTTGTCTTTCTCAAATGGAGGCCACAGGAAGAGCCATCTAAACAAAGGGAGAGGCCACAAGAGCAGAGATTATCTCCAGTGGGTAAATTCTAGTGCTGGCAAGCTTCCAGGATTAAGAAGTTTCCCATTAGGGTAGAAAAAGTCTAGAAAACAGCCTGGAGAAGATGTAAACTGTAGGATAGAATCTAGGTAACCTTGGTTCAGCCATGTATTAACATTTCTGGGCTTCAGTTTCCCCATTTTTCTTCACTCTGAACTCTATCTTTCAGTCACCACCCTTCAGGCCCTTTATTTTCCAGCCAAAAGAGCCTTTTAGGCAACAGAAACTACTTCAAATCCAAGCTCTGAATTGATACTATCTATTCTCTGTGCCTGGAATGTTTAGCATTAGCTCTATTTAGCATTATAAGTCCCTTTACAACTTGGTTCCAAACCTCTTCTCCATTTTTTTTTTAATCTTTAGTCCCCTTCACAAACTCTAGGGCATAAACCAAATGGCTTAGTTTTCTCCCATTCATACAGCACCTGAAACCTCATCTCTGCTTTTGTACTATCTGTCCTACATGCCTGGAATGCACTATCTCCTGCCTCTTAGAATCTCTAATGCTATCTCTATACAAGGCCTTTCCTGATTCTTCCCTTATTTCAGCTGCTAATGAGCCCTCCTCTTATCTTTAATTTATTATGTATACAATCTGGATAAACTTGCATATTTATGCATTCTCTCTCCTTTTATAACACTCTTTCCAAATATATCTCCCTATCCTACCGTGGGCCAGCCAGGGTGATTAATAGTTGGGCTGAAATTGGTTGGTTCACAGTATGATGCCAAGACGAAGATGAGATTAGTTTCTTGGAAGAGTCAAGAAGATGGGCTTGTTTTGCTGGGTTCATTGCTTTTTTAAGATGATGATGATGATAACATTTTTTTTTCTTTCACCTCTTTGTCCATCCCTCCCTCAAATGAGAGATGAAATAGAATATACTTTGGGGAAGTTTCCAGCAAACAATCATTAAAAGAAAAAACAAAGTGTCATAAAATTTGTCTCATGTATCTCCTTCATGGGTCTTTGGCTCAGCGTGGCAATCTAAATTCCCTCTCTCTCTCTCCTCTCTCCTCTCTCTCTCTCTCTCTCAGTCTGTCTGTCTGTCTCTCTGTCTCTTGAGTCTGTCTCTGTTTCTGTCTGTCTCTGTCTCTCTCTGTCTCTCTCTCTCTGTCTCTGTCTCTCTCTCTCTCTCTCTCTCTCTCTCCCCACCCCCTGAATTTTAGGGGGCATTTTCACTAAAGCCAGTGTGGAAGGATTCTGGAATTTAGCAAGAGAAGGCTGGGGCTTGGTTTCTGGCTACGTGAACAATCTGAACTGCAGGTTAGCCAGCTGGCCAGGTGTTAGTAATCACATAATCCAACTCCCTCTTTTTTTTCCAGAACGGGAAATTGAGGCCCCAAAAGAAGAAATGTTTTGGCCAAGATGACCCAAATAGTAACTAGCAGGGCCTCAATTTAAGGCCGGATCCTCTCCTTCTAAATCCAATGTTCTTTTCACTTTATCACATCCTCTTAGCTCCTTGCCTTATAAGAGGGGTTCTTGATGTTCCTTGATTGTCACAGACTGCTTTGCAAGTCTGATGAAGCCTATTGACCCTTTTTCAGAATATTTTTAAATAAAAATTCATAGTTGAAGGACACGCTAAATTTCATTTAGAAGTCAATTAACATCTAGATTTTTTTTTTTCCATCCATGTTTGCAGGCCTCAGGTCAAGAACCCCTACTTTATCAGATCATAGCTCTTGAGCTGAAAGGGACCTTAGAGGCTGCCTGCTCCAACCTCCTCATTTTACAGATGAGAAAATTCAGATTCAGGCAGCTCAATAGATTTGTTTCACGTCCCACAGGCAGTAAAATTCAGAGGTAGGATGTCAATCCACTTCTTGGCTCCAAGTCCAGTGCCCCGCATGTACACAGGCTTACTTAGCCTTAAAATTCACAACAGAAAACAACAGTGGGGTTTAATAGGGTGAAGGGACCATTTCTGATATCTCTGAGCTACTGGTGGCTTCCCCCCCCCCCCAAAAAAAAATAGCACTATTTGAATGTAAACATATTCTTTCTGCTTACAGATTTTAAGCTTCCTGCGGACAGGGAACTTTTCATGTTTCCTCTTATATAGCCAGTACATTCTAGGAGCTTGATCAATTCTCCTGGATAGTTTGATTAATAGCGCTCTAGACAAAGGCTTTGCTAAAGACCTTAGAGGTCCTATGTCCAAGTCGGAATAAATTTATTGGTCGCCTACTGTGTGAAGGGCACTGCACCAGGCTCCTGGAATATAGGAGAGGAAGGGTGAGGACAGGGAGGTACCTAGGAAATCCCTTTTGGAAGAAGCGGAATTGAGATGAGTCTGGAATAGAGTTAATAATTCTAAGTGGCAGTGATAGAGGAGCACAGACTCAGAGCAGGCAAGGTTGGCAGAAGCTACCTAATCCAGTCCCTTGTTTTACATTACAGATGAGAAAAATGAAGCTTAGGGAGGTTAGCTACCTTTGGTAGGACCCAGCCTCAGTCCCTTGCTGCCTATGAGGAAGAGAAAGCTGGCCCATTTGGCAGGAATGTCGAGGTGAAAAGCACCCTGTTGTTTCCAAACCCAGAAAGCTTTTTACTGCATCTCCTGAATCCAAGAACAAACCCTCAGTGCCTTCTCTCATGGACATCACCGCAGTAAGTGACTTTGCCCTGTTTAAGCGCAGATCAGCCTGGATTCATTGGAGAAAACAAAACAAAAAGGAAAAGAAATGCCTCGAAGGTTGAGCTTTAATTAGACATTAAAAACCAGTTCTAATAAAGCATTTGGGGCATTTAACTAAAAAGTGATATGGGGTGAATCAGAAAGAAGGCATTTCCTTTCTCCAAAGTGCTTGTAACCAAATTACATTTTTAATGCTCCTGTGTACATTCTATTTCCAACACTGGCATATTTTCCATTCATCCAACCCCAAAACACTGCCCCATTTCATTAATTTTTACAGCTGCAGTAGCATATTGGTGTTTTAAGAAGAACATACTATTAAAATAAAACAGATTCGCCATTCGGGGGTCCATAAAGCAGTTGTTTTTCATGTTCGCATTTTCATTGTCGTATATTTTACAGATATTTCTTATAAAATGAGCTTATTTACTATTAACTGGGGGTTCTTGAAATTTACTGTTGCCAGTCAAATGCCACTCAAACATTGAAATGGCAGGGATCAAGAAGAAGAAGAAGAAGATGTGTGTGTGTGTGTGTGTGTCTGTGTGTGTCTGTGTGTGTGCGCCACAACACGGGGCCATGACTAACACCCATCTATATACCTAATACCCCTTGGCAAAGAGAGAGAGCAGGGCAGAACAGAGGAATGGACAGAAACATTGGCCTCCGCCACTCAGCTCCAGTGCTAGCTCCTGCATGAGACCCTTCTTGATCTTGCCATCCCCCATGGCTCCTAACTAAAAGGCTTGTGATTACTTTGTATCTATCTTACATAAATCTAAACAAGAGAGGTATGGGTAAAGAGCTGGTCTCAAAGCTAGGAGGATGTGGGTTCAAGACCTCTGATGCATACATCCAGGCAAGTCACTGAACCTCTTGGTGTTCTAAGCAACTCTCTGGCTCTAAGCTCCAGAGAAGTCGCTGACCAGCATTGATAGAGGGCAGGCAGCTGGGTGGCGTAGTGGCTATAGCAAGGGGCCTGGAGTCAGGAAGACTTCTCTTCTTGAGTTCAAATGTGACCTCAGACACTTATTAGCAAGTCACTTAACCCTGTTTGCCTCAGTTTGCTCGGCTGCAGAATGAGCTAGAGAAGAAAATGGCAAACCACTCCAGTATCTTTGCCAAGAAAATCCCAAAAAGGGGTCACAAGGAGTCACAAATGACTGAAAAAGAACTGAACACACACACACACACACACACACACACACGAACACATTGACAGAGGGAGTTTCCTCATTAATTCCCACCCCCATACCAATGATAAACATATAAATAAATAGATGATGGAGAGAGAGTGAGCGCAGCGACCCTATTTTTGCTTTTCCGTGTGTCCTCAGCTCTGAGCTACTCACAGGCTGTGTTTGTCCTTCGTTCTCGAAGAGGACCATGACATCAGGGAGATGATGACATGACTTGCAGCTGACTTTGATTTGAGGGAGGGAGGGCTGTGCAACGTCACCAGCCTCACTTTCTTCTCCAGAGCCATCTGGGTCCAGTGACCTGATATTCACCAAGAGGACTGGAGGTGGCCCAGGATGCAATGGGAGGCCCTGGCCCTTTCAGGCTAAGGTCTTTTCAGGTTCTCACTTTGAGTGAGGTAAAGCCCAGTCTATGGATAGGCCTCTTTAAGACATTAGTCAAGGGATGGCCCTTTTAAGCAAAACTCAGAAGAAACAATGAAACTGGGAGGGGAAGACCCTCAGGGTTCCTGGCCAAAAGAGAAACAGTTACTATTTAGTATTTACCTTCACTCTGGGCTAGGAGGGCAGGGACCTGTTGTCCAATCTATGAGCTCCACAGTGAATTGGGTTTAAGGCTGCGTTTTTGAGAAAGAAATCTAGCCAGTAAACCTGAAATTAAGGAGGCAGCCTTCAACCATCAAAATGTACTTGCCTTTGAGCAAAGCACTGAGAGGAAGGAGAGGGAGAGGGGAAGGAGGAGGAGGAGGAGGAGGGGGAAGGGGAGGGTAGAGGAAAAAGGAGAGGAAGAGGCTAGCTACTCTGAGGTTGTGTTTGTCCTGTGTTCTCAAAGAGGACCATGACATCAGGGAAATGATGTTTGCAGTTCACTGATTTGAGGGAGGGAGGGCTGTGCAAGGTTACCAGCCTCACTTTCTCCTCCAGAGCCATCTGGATCCAGTGGACTAATATTTATCAAGACAACTGGAGATGGCCCAGGATGCATTAGGAGACCCTGGCCCTTGAGTAGCTTCTTCCTCAACCTCTCCCTCTTCCTCTCCCCCCTTCCCTCTCCCTCTTCCTCTCCCTCTCCCTCTCCTCCTTGCCCCACCAAGCCTTAAACCCAGTTCACTCTGGAGCTCACAGATTGGACAATAGGTTCCTGCCTTCCTAGCACAGAATGAATGTAAACACAAAACAGTAACTGTTTCTCTTTTGTCTTCCCCTCCCAGTTTGATTTTTTTTTTTTTTTTGAGTTTGGGTTAAAGAGGCCATCCCTTGATTCACTTCTTAAAGAGGCCCACTGTGAATGGGCCTTACCTCACTCACACTGAACACCTGAAAAGACCTTAGCCTGAAAGGGCCAGGGTCCCGCATTTCATCCTGGGCCTTCTCTAGTCATCCAGATGAATATCAGGGCACTGGACCCAGATGGCTCTGGAGGAGAAAGTGAGGCCAGTGACCTTGCACAGCTCCCTCACTCAAATCAATGTCAGCTGCAAGTCATGTCATCATTTTCCTGATGTCCTGGTCCTCTTCAAGAAGAAAGGATGAACACAACAACACCTTTGAGCACAGTGCTTGGAAAACAGTAAGTGCTAAATAAATGCTTGCTGACTAACCACTTGGTCTCCTCAGATCAATCCCAAGTGCTAAGACAAATGATAAAAGATCTTTTGATACTTACGCTTCCAATCCAAGCGATGAAGTCCTTGTGCTTATTGAATAAGTTAAGCACGTGGAAACAGTTACATAGAGCTGCCCCTGGACAAGGGGGATTTGCCAGCTTGGGCAAAGCTGGAAATATAAGCTTAATGAAGATAAGGAATACCCACCCACCCACTTTCTGAGCCTGTTTCATAACCAGCGATACTGGAAAAATCCTCACTAGTTTGTGATAAGGATTGACTAGAATTTATAATGGGGTACTGAGGCCATATTATTCTTATGTCGAAGAAATTGGGGTATCTAGCTAGCAATATGGGTCCCTTCCCTATGTAATAAATAAATATTTCTTGTATGCAATTCATTTCGACAGCACACCTTCTACAGGCTGGACTTCTCCATATTTTGTCTGACTTCTGTTTTTTTGGCTTTAAGGAAAAACACTTTCTTGTCCTAGGAGTCAGGCGCTGGTAAATAGATTCATACCCCTGTGTGAGGTAGTGAGAGAATAAAGTGTGAAGACTTCACAGGGTATATGTGTGTGTATATATATATATATATATATATATATATATATATATATATTAATGTTTGAGAATCAATATTTAGAGAAAAGAGAAATGGGATAAATTTGAGTCTGTGGGAATCTGATTATTTAGCCTTTAGGAATGTCTTTCTCCCCCTTCTTTAGATTTATAGATGTCACCTCATCTGTGAATGGAATACAAGATTGTGAAAGCTTCCCTATGAATAACTCAGGCAAAGTGATACTCAAATAGTACAAATTTAGTTAGGATGTGGACCTCACTAGGCCTAAGTTTCGTTTTCCTGTAAATCATATGATTTCGGGGAAATCAGGTGATATTCCCCTCTCCCCTAGCCTACTCACAAACCGCCATCCTAACATTAAAGTTTCCCTATAAGGTAATTCTGTAGTTTCTGTGCTGGTATTGGGTAAAACTTATTCCTGGTTAGATTGTGAGGCCACCTGTCCACGCAAATGGGGACAGAGGTCCAGCCTCTGGGGTGGGATTTCTTAGAATTGTTTGTACAAGTTTATATATCCCCTTGCTTGCCTTCTCCCCCTTGCCTCTCTTCACTACTACCTCCGCCCTGGTAGTGGGAGATGCCCAATTCACCCGAGACTTGATCAAATAAAGCTTCTGTTTTGTTTCTACCTTGAGACAGCCGAGACACCTCTGTTTTTTTTTTTCTTATTTGAGTCGGTGGTCTGTTGACCCATACACCCCTCTAATCCATTCACCATCTTCTTGGTTTCCTTGCCACTGAATTCTGTAATTCTATGACCACCATGCGGATTTACGCAATACCCAGCATTAAGATTTGAGGCAGGTAGGTGGTACAGTGGACTGAGTGAGAGGCCTGGAGTCAGAAAGACTCTTCTTCCTGAGTTCAGATCTGTCCTCATACACTTACCAGTTGTGTGACTCTAGGAAAGTTACTTATTTCTGTTTACCTCAGTTTCCTAATCTGTAAAATGAGCCGGAGAAGGAAATGGCAAACCACTCCAGTATCTTTGCCAAGAAGACCCCAGATGTGAGTCACAAAGAGTCAGACATGACAGAAACACAACAGCCATGTGAAGAACTTGTGTCCTCATTGGTCCAGCCACATGGTGCTTCCCACCCCCAAAACCTTTCAATATATGCATATTTTCATTCTCAAGAACCTTCCTCAATGCAGAAGAGCCACTGTGCTCACATTCTCAGAGGCATGCATGCCATCAAAGACTATTTGCTTGCTTTGGCGCAAATTAAAGTGATCAGTCTGTCCTGGTGACTTTAATGGAGGCAATCACCAGTTCACATCCATGAACAAATTGATGTTGCTGCTTCATTGCTGAATCACTCAGCATAAATCTGTGGCCTTCATATATAAAAACTTCAGGGGCCTAAAATAATGCGATAAAGCATGACGGGCCAGCTTCTCTATACTGGCTCACCATTAATATGCTGTTGTGAAAGAAGGAAGTTAGAAAGCTCCGCCTGCTGTGAGCTCTTTAACCAACAGAACGGATTTGATGGGCTTTTAATTATGTGGAGGCCCTTTTGTGACTTTGTTGCTGTTGTTCAAAAGCTTAGTTGGAAGGGTTCAGATGTCGCACACACAACTGCCCATAACACTTTTGAGTCTCGAGACAGACAGGAGAAACAGTGGGGCAATTTTCCTGATCTCTCCAAATCTCAATTTCGGAGGCTCAAATGAAATGTTTGCAAAGTACCTTGCAAACCTCAAAGTGCTATATACATATGAGCTATTAATTTTTAATAGATAATTGGTGTTTAGTAAGCATTTACTGTGTGAAGCACTGAGCTTGACAATTATGAGATAAAATTGTTCAATCATTTCAGTTGGGTTTGACTCTTCAGGACCCCATTTGGGGTTTTCTTGGCAAAGATACTGGAGTCCTTTGCCATTTCTTTCTCCAGCTCATTTTACAGATGGGGAAACAGGGTTAAAGTTACTTGCCCAGGGTCACACAGCTAGTAAGAGTCTGAGTTGTTCAGATTCAAACTCAAGTATTCCTAACTCCAGGCACTCTATCCTTTGTCACCTAGCTGTCCCCTTGTGATACAATATAAGATACAAATAAAACAATCAAGGCAGTGCCTGCCCTAAAGCAGCTTACATTCAAATGGGGAAAAAAAAAACATAAGTGAATACTGGAAGGGGAGAGAGGAGGTGCTAAGAGACTATAGGAAATGGAAGTGTTGGGGAGGCCAGCAAGAAAACCCAAGAGGTTTACCCATCAGAAAAGCTAGGGAGATTAAGGCATGGAGTCTAAGCACTCAGTGAGGCAGAGATGCTCCAAGACTGTGCCATGGAGAAAAGATTGTAGAATTGACATGATTCCTTCCTTCCTTCCTTCCTTTCTTTCTTCCTTCCTTCCTTCCTTCCTTCCTTCCTTCCTTCCTTCCTTCCTTCCTTTCTTCCTTCCTTTCTTCCTTCCTTCCCTCCTTCCTTCCCTCCTTCCTTCCCTCCTTCCTTTCCTTCCTTCCTTCCTTCCTTCCTTCCTTCCTTCCTTCCTTCCTTCTTTCCTTCCTTCCTTCTTTCCTTCCTTTTTTCCTTCCTTCTTCCTTCCTTCCTCCCTCCCTCCCCTCCCTCCCTCTCTCTCTCTCTCTCTCTCTCTCTCTCTCTCTCTCTCTCTCTCTCTCTTTCTTTCCATGCCTATAGTTTGGTGGCCCTTCATAAAGTAGCCCCTTCCTACCTTTCTAGTTTTTTTATACCTTACTTCCTGACACAGACTCTGATCCTGTCACAATGGCCTCCTGGCTGCCTCACAAATGAAACACTACATTTCTCCACTCCAAGAATTCTCTCTGTCTCTCCCTCATCACTGGAACGCTTTCCCCCCTCCATTCTGACTACTGAACTCCCTAGCTTCCTTTAAGACTCCAGTAAAATCCCACCTTCTTTAGGACATTGTCCTCAACTCCCTTAATTCCAGTACCTTCCCTCTGTTAATTATTTCCTATTTATCCTGTATAATAGCTTGCTTGATTTGCATATATTTGTTTGCATGTTGTTTGCCCCATTAGACTGTAATCTTCTTGAGGCCAAAGACTGGTTTCTTTTTTTTTTTTTTTGCCTCTTCTTCTACCCCTGGCACTTAGCACAGTTTCTGGCACAGAGTAGGTGCTTAATGTATGTTTATTGATTAATTGATTGATGACTTTCGCATACAATGGTCCTGCCCACTGTTGTTACCTTTCTCTTTATTCCTAGTGCTTAGTATGTGGGACATGCAAATGCTTATTGCTAGCATGGGGCAGCAAGGTGGTGCAGTGGATAGCTCGCTGAACTGGGAATCAAGAAGACTTATCCTCCTGAGTTCAAGTCCAGCCAAAGACAGTTACTAGCTGTGTGATCCTGGACAAGTCATTTCACCCTGTTTACTCAGTTTCTTCATCGATCAAAATGAACTAGAAAGGAAATGGCAAGCCCCTCCAGTATCTTTCCCAAGAAAACCCCAGACGTGGGTCCCAAGGAGTTGGACGTGACTGAACAACTCCCTTCTTTCTTTGGGGGAGGGGTGTCTTCCTCAGATTGTGCTTCTTTTCCTTTAAATCCTTCCCACCCTTCAAGGCCCAAATAAAACATCTCCTCCTTCTAGAAGCCTTCCTGGTGACCACAGGCCGAGAGGCACTCTGACTCTGATCTCCAATGGCACTTACTGTCTGGATCATTGATCCGGCATTTACTTATGTGCTTTCTTGTACCATTAGGTTCCTGTTTAATGCTAACAGTGGCACTCATGTAGCACTTTCCAATTCTCAAAGCACTTTAGATATTGTATCTCATCTGATCCCCAAAAGAACCCAGGGGTCTAAGACTTCTTATCCCCATTTTAGAGATGAGGAAATGAGCTGAGAGGTTGAGTGGTTTGCCTAGAGTTCCTGTTAGATTCCTCCAGGCTTTATTCCTCCAGATTAGTAGATGGGTAGGAGGAAGGGAGGGAAAAGGAATAAGCATTTGTACACCTACTATGCATCAGACACTGTACTTTGCAAATCTCATTTGAGTCTCAAAAGAACCCTGTGAGATAGGTGTTGGTATTAGTGTTTGCTGATGCAAACAAAGGTTAAGTAACTCGCCTAGGTCACACATTTAGTGTGCATAGGAGGCAAAATCTGAATCGCGGTTTTTTGGGTTTTAAGTCCAGCACTTTATCCTCGTCCACTTTTTCTACCCCTATGGTCTCAAATAGATTCTCAATTCCTTGTAAACAAAAAGCATATCATAAGATGTTGAGGCAACCAGTATTCTGGCTTTGGATTTAGGAAGTCCCAGGTAGAATCTTATATACCAGCTGTGTCACTCTAGACAAATCCCTTAAAGTGAGCGTCACTGTCTCCATCTGTAAACCGCGGAGCTGGCCTCAGTGGCCTCTCAGGTTACCCTCCAGCTCTGGAGCTAGGATTTTCATTTGTAAAATAAGGATTATGTAAGTGGTACAGTGGATAGAACACAAGCCTGGAGTCAGGAAGACTCGTCTTCCTGCACTCAAATCTAGCTTCAGCCACTCACTAGCTATGTGACCCTGGGCAAGTCACTTAACCTTGTTTGCCTCAGTTTACCCATCTGTAAAATGAGCTGGGGAAGGACATGGAAAACCACTCCAGCATCTTTGCCAAGAAAGTCTCAAATGGGGTCATGGAGATCTGCACACTGAAGAACATTTCTCAGTGCTGATGTGACCCCTCAGGTATGATAGTGTCTGTAAAGCACTGTGCAAATGCTAAACTGTATTATTATTATTAATATTTTTATTGTAGATGATGATGAAGGTGATGGTGGTGATGATGGAGTTGTAGTTGCTATCATTCCTCACACTCCAGAGATCAGGCCCTACACGTATCAGTTTCTCAGGTAATGTATGCTGACTGAATTGCGAGCTACCCCATCCTACCCCACATCTCTGAAATGATAGTGTGACTTTTCCCCCACCAGGAAGCCCCTCCCCTGAAATCATGGACCTGTCCTACCCTTATCCTCCCATTTTCACACACCTGTCTTATGGATACATCCTCTTCCTACCAATAGGCGCTAATGAGTTTCATTATTATAGTCATTATATTAGTAAATTGATTCCTGTTAATATGGCAGTGGGCAGCTAGGTGGTGCCATGGATAGAATGTTGGGCCTGAAGTCAGGAAGATTCATTTTCCTGAATTCAAATCTAGCCTCAGCCACTTACTGGCTGTGTGACCCTGGGCAAGTCACTTAATCCTGTTTCCCTCCGTTTCTTCATCTGTAAAATGATCTGGTGAAGGAAATGGCAAACCACTCCAGTATCTCTGCCAAGAAAACCTCAAATGGCATCATGAGGAGTCAGACATGACTAATACAACTGAACAACAGCAATGTGGCTATATCTTGCTCCGCACAAAGCAAGGAATACTTCAGGAGAGTTGAAATGTGCCTAGAAGTGAGGCCCTCACAGAAATGCTAACAGCACAAACTTCAGGCATCTGTAGAGGACCCAATGGTGGGTGTTAGTCATCGTATTTGCAAGCAAGTTCCTGCCCCATGAGCATGTCAAATCACACTAAGTAAGCCAGTCTGGCCCAAGGATTCTTTATCAAGGCCCCGCTCTGGACAAGATGACACCTTTGATTCTGCCACTTGTCAGTGGCCTCCCTCCCCAACTCTTTCCTTTTATTTACTTAGCACATATTTTCTCTTTACTTATGTGGGTGCATATTAATTCCCCCGCAAGAGTGTGATTCCCTCCGGAATGTAGGTTGTTTTGTCTTTTTCCACCCCACACCCTACTTCCACTGGGCCTTGCTCAGTGTCTAGCACATACTAAGTACTTAATAAAAGGCTAGTTAAATTGATTGGAATTGATCACGTGGGAGATGTGGGGCAGCAGACACACTTCACCCATATCCTAACTGTACCCATTTGCCCTTGACTCTGGTGCCACATTTACCATCTCTGGGCTCTCTGCTAGATACTCCAGCTCCCTCAGGCCCTGTCAGTAAAGGTACCAGTAGCTAAGTACACACACCACAATGTGCACTCCTTGAAGGGAAGGCAAGTCAGCTGGCTCAGGGAGAATTTCCACTCACCACCTGAGCTGTGATCTGAAGGGAGAAATGACTTCAGTGACACAGCCTTCCTGCTTTGTATCCAGACACTGCCTTGCATGGGCAAATTTTACATCTGCTGTCTCAAGAGAAAACGTGACCTGCTCTAGTCCAGGGGAGCAGCTGGGCCTGGAAAAGTCTGTGGGCACACATAGCCTCAGGTTATCCTAGCTGGCTAATGCTCGGGAGAGGAGGACCAACTTACAAGCGTCCTTCAAATGCTCCCCAGCTCAGCAACTTTTGGCAACACAACCTATTTCATTGCTAATTTCTCTACACCATCTTTTCTTTTCTTTTTTTTTTTTACTAGCTAAATCAGTCAGCCAAAAATTGTGGCCTTTCAAAAAAAGGAAGTGTCTGTGTGTGTGTGTGTGTGTGCGTGCGTGTGAAAGGAGGGGTGGAAGGCAGCGAGGCAGGGGGAGGGAGGAAAGGAGAGAGAGAGAGACAGAGACACAGAGAGACAGAGAGAGAGAAAGAGAGAGAGAGACAGAGAGACAGAGAAAGAGAGAGAGAGAGACAGAGAGAGAGAAAGAGAAAAAGAGACACACAGAGAGAAACAGAGAAAGACAGACAGAGACAGATAGACAGATTAGGAAGAAACGGAGACATCTAGGATAAAATTCAAACCTCTTTCTCTGGAATTTGAGATCCTTCACAATCTGGTACCAACCTACCTTTCCAGATTAATTTTATATTTTTCTCCCTCATATATTCTGTTCAACCCCAACCTCTGTGCCTTATCTGGAATACAATCCTGCTGTATCTCTTTCTCTTGTAATCCCTGGTTCCCTTCAAGCCTCAGTTCAGGTACCATGCCTCACAGGAAGCTCACCCTTACTCCGTGCCCCTACTCCCCACCAAGTTAGTACTCCCTCTCTAAAATTAAAATATGATAGACATACACACACATGCAAATACATATAGATACATACACGTATCTATGCATTATATATATTCACATACATATATAGACATATGTTTGTATATATGCATCAGTTAATATTCATGAAGTACCTACTATGGTCCAGGGATACAGAAAAAAGGGCAAAACACAGTCTCTGCCCTAAAGGAAAGAGCTCACAATTTAATTGGGTAGGGGGCAATATGCAAACAAATGCCAGTAAGTTAGGGACTAGAATTAAGAGAGGTTGGTAAAAAGCTTCCTATAGGACAAAGAGACACACAAAGGACAGAGTCATAGAGACAGAGACACAGAGACAGATGGAAGAGAGAGATGAAAGAGGAACAGAGAGAAAGAGACAGAGAAAGAGAGATAGAGAGAGGAAGAAGAGGAAGAAAAGGGGAGAGATACAAAGACAGAGAAGGAGACAAAGGACAGAGGAGGAAGAGGAAGAAGAGAGAGACAGAGACAGAAAGAGAAAGAGAGAAACAGAGAGAGACAGAGAGCAATGTGCCTAGGAAATATTAATTGCCTATATGTGTGTGTACATATGTGTGTATACATATATGCATATGTATATGAATATATATGTCTATGTATAAAATGATAAGTCCTTTTTGTCTTATCTATGTATATGTTAACTTCTTCCTTTCAAAAAAAGGATTTCAAGAGGAAATGGATTCTTACTTTTCAGTTTGTATCTTCAGGTATCAGCACAGTGCCTAGCACACAGTAGGTGGTTAATAAATAGATAATAGTTTGAAATTAATTGTTCTGAGATCCCTGATTGTTTTCAGTAGGAAAGCCCTATCACCATATTCTCCACTGCAAAACCATCATTCAAGGGTACTTTGGCCAGGGCAGAGATCTTATGAGCTCAATGCCTCATGGGCAGTTAATCAGTGTGGTGAAATTGGGTGGGCTGTTCTTTATTAGTGATTTCTTCCTTATGAAACTCAGCCATATGAAAACAGCATAATCAGTTTTGCATTTAAAAAGTACATTAAAGGATTAAGCTGAAGTCAGGGGAAGTTTATGAAGATGAGGAGGGAAATGTACACAACTATCTTCTCCAGAGAGCTTAGGGAACACTACATAAATATTAAGAATGCTATCTTACATGTATCTAGTGCATTAGATGTGTCAAAGAACATTAACATCTATTATTACTCATGATTCTTGTAAGCTGGCTGGCAGCTAACTATGGCAGGATTTATTCTCTTCTTTTTACAGACAAGGAAATTAAGGCCCAGAAAGATGAAGGAATAAGAGTTCCCATATTTAGGTCACTGGCCAGTTCACAAAACAATTTATTCAAAATGACCTTCAATCAATTAAACAGATATTTATTAAGTACCTACTGTGGGCCAGCCACTGTGATAGGCACTTAGACTACAAGGGCAAGAGTAAAATATTCCAGGTCTCAAGTACCTTACATTCTAGACATGAAGATAACACATATACATACGTTCCATATGAAATGCAGGTAGAGTTGTGCCAAGTCATCACCCTCATTCTCTCCTCCGCAATCATAAAAACCCAGCGGTGAGCCGAAAAAAAAAGGTCAAGATGACTGGTAATGGCTTAGAATGCAGTGGATCAACTTGGCATCTTCAGTACTTGACCAAGCTCTAAGCATTCCACAGTTCCTGCTTCCGCCACCTCCATGGCCATTAGAACAAATTACTTTCATCTGCTCATTGCACCACAGTAAGTCTTCACATGCTCTGAGTAGATGCCCTCCGCCCCCCTCAACTCACCAGTGGTTGCCTTCAACCTGGCTTAATCCATCTGCCAAGCTGGTTTTCCCGGGATGTGGCTAATGCTCATGCTACAGCTTCTTGGAACTACAAGTAAGAGTTGGCTACAAGGTGGATAAGCTATTTCAAATACAACAAAAACGTCCCCATTGTCAGATCACAAACATGCCATCACATACACACACACACACACACACACACACACACACACACACCAGATGAATCCTGAAATGCTTTTTGTAGGGAAGAAAGCTTTAGTGAGAGACAAGCTCTCAAAGACTGATTCCTTGGTAGTTAGGACCCATTGACTGATGTCCACACTGAGAGGCAAGTGAGTGAGAACGGATCTCAGTCTGAGAACAAGTGTGAATGGGAAGAGGATCAGAGCAAAAAGACTCATAAGAGGAGACGTCTGGAGCTTGAAGGACAGGGATGGGGAGGCCTTCAGAGAGGGACGGGAGCACTAAACACTGTCATTTTCATAACCTCCCTGAGGAATAGACTAGCATCTAAAGCAGTGTCTGGGAAGTAAAGACAGCACAAATAATACTAACTCTCACCTTAACTGGCTACAGTCTGGCTTCCACATCCTCATTGCACAGCATCCAACACCATAACAATGGTCGATCTTTTAATCGCCAAATCTTACTCTTCCTCCTTATCCTCTCTGCAGCCTTCAACACTGCCAGTAGGCTGCTGTTGGTCTCCCGGCCTCAGGTCTCTCCCCGTGCCAGTCCACTCAGCTGCCAGAGTGATTTTCCTCAAGCACAGGGGACCATAGTCATTCTCCTATTCAATAGTAGCTACCTGGTTCCCCATCATCTCCAGAATCAGATGTAAATCCGTCTATTTGCTTGTGAAGCCCTGCATCACCTCTTCCTGGTATCCCCGTTTCTTATATCTTATTCCTCTCTTTGTACGCTGCCATCAAGCAACACTGGCCTTTTTGCTGTTCTTTGCACACGAAACTCCATCTCCCAACTCCAGGAGTTTCACTGGCAGGCCCCCTTTTCTGGAACTTTCTCCTTTCTTCTCTTTGCTGTCTAGTTTCCCTGGCTCGCTCTAAGCTCCAGCTACAATCCCACCTTCTGCAGGAAGTCTTTCACAGTCCTCTTACTGCTATTAATTTCCCTTTTTTGATTCTCTCTAATTGAGCCTGCCTATGTATTTTTGCACATTGCCGTTTGCAGATGGTCCCCACCATCAGACTGAACTCTGTGAGATCAGGCACTCTCTTTCACCTTTCTGTGCATCCCCAGAAGCAGCATGGTGCCTGGCACAGGGAGGACATTTAATTAATGTTTCTTGACTGGCATTGTGATATACCCAAAGCCTCAAAAACGCTGCTAATACAATGCCCAGTTCAATTATTTTTCTTGAATTCTTCTCCTTCCCTGGAATGTATGTACTCCGGGTACCTCTCTCTGTTTATTAAAGTTGTAGCCATCATCCAAAGCCAAAGTCAAACCTTCCTCCTCTACAAAACCTTCTCTAACTACAACTGCCCTATGCCATCCAACCTGTATCATTCCTTTATAATGTTAATTCCTTCCTTAGTTACCCAGCTATCATATGGCACTTTCTAACATTTGCTTGTTCAATGCAGTTCTTTCAGGTCCTATCCAACTCTTCAAGACCCCATTTGTGATTTTCTTGACAAAGATGTTGGAATGGTGGGCCATTTCCTTCTCCAGATCATTTTATAAGTGAGGGAATTGAGGCAAATACGGGTTAAATGACTCGCCCAGGGTCACACAGCTAGTATGTGTCTGAGGCTGGATTTGAACTTGGGAAGATGAGTCCTTCTGGCTCCAGCTCTGGTGCTCTAGCCACTGCACCACCTAGATGCCCTTTTAACTGCTTTAGATATTTCCAAACATCTTGTGTTTATGCCCACTTCTCTCCACTGGCACTATAAACACTCTGATGCAGGTCCTCATCACCCCACATCTGAACTATCACAATAGCCTGCTGGTTGGTCTTGCCTCAAGTCTCTTCTCTCTTCATTTCATCCTGTCTCATTAGACCATGAGCTACATGAGAGCAGAGCTTGTTTATTTATTTGTGTATCCATTCATTTATTTATTTTCATTTCTTATTTCCCCAGGACTTAGCACCGTCCCTGATACATTGAAGGTGTTTTAGTAGCTTGACAACAATGAAAAGAAACTTCCCCACTCTGATCCTCAGTTTCTCCATCTGTAAATTGGGATCAACACTACCTGCAGCACCCATACCCACAATATTCTTGAGAGGTCCCACAGAAATAACATCCATCTAATGCTTTGGAGATATTAAAGCGTCTTGTAAATGTCAGTTATTATCAGTCTTTCTTGGTACACTCCCACACTCAGATAGCAATCCCTCGGCAAAGCCTCACCTTCCAATGTGAAGGTCAGCAATAACATGAAGGGTCAAAAGTGCTATAAACATAGCCATTTTAATTTAATTTCAGCAGTGTGGGGGCGTAAAGGCTGTGACATATTGCATCTTCCCTTCCTCATCTGCTGCCTCCTAACACCCTCCCCACACAGACGTTAGCACCAAATCACTAATATTTTTTCTTCTGCTGATTAGTTCTGTTTCCAGTGAGCGTCTTGTGTTAGTATGGAGGATCCTGTCTGTGTGGCATAGGCCTCTCCATGGCTGCCTCAGGTTTGCAGACTTTTTTGGCCCTTTTTAAATTGTTCTATCCTTCTCTAGCTGATATGAAGCCACACTTTCCCTCTTTGTTGACGTGCTTCCATCCTGGTTTTCACTTTCCATCTGCTGGTATCTTTAAGTGACTCCTCCCTTTCAGCTTTCCTGAGAAGCCTTCATGGACAAAATGGGTTTGAGGGGAAAAGGGCCTCCATCAGAGACCACTGATTTTCCCAATGTCACTGGCTTCACACTCACAAAATGGAACAGTATGGAAAGGGGCTGGCCTCAGTGAAAGAGGAGAGGATTCTTTTGAATGAGCATTTTATGCTTCCTATCAATATGACATAAGGCATGTTTTTTTTTAACTTCTCTGAGCCTCAGTTTCTCCATTTGGAAGTTAGGAATAATAATCCCTGCAGTATTTACCTCCCAGAGCTTTTGAGAGGATGATGATAGTGATAGCTGATATATTTCCTATAACTCTTTTTTAAAAAAAATTCTATACATCTATTTATCAGTTCTTTTTCTGAATGCAGATAGCATCTTTCTTCATATGTCCTTTACAGTTAATTTGGATATTTATAACAGTCAAAATGAGTTATTCATCTCTAGGGTGGGGGAGAAGAAAAAAAAAGAAGTTTACATGATAACTATTATATATGTAAAAGGAATAGCAAGTTGTGCATAATGTATTTGCAGTTTCATGTACAATGATCTTTTCTTTTTTTTATTAAACTATAGTTTGGAAATGCTTGTTTTATTCCATAAATTAAAAATACAATGTGAAAAGAAAAGTGTTTGATTTATGTAGGTTTTAAGGTTTACAAACCATTTACATTTATGATCTCCTTTGATCCTGGGGAGGTGGGGGCAGGTATTATTCCATTTAAGAACTGTCTTTCCAGTCTCACCATCCATTATCCTCCTTTCTGCCCTCTATGATCCAGCCAAACAGGCCTTCACTGTCTTCCTCTGACAGGACACTCCATCTGCTATCTCTGGGGCTTGGCGCTGGCTGTCTCCCAGACCTAGACTACCCTCTCTCTTAACCTCTACCTAAAATAATGTCTCTTCCTGCCAGACATAGTCCAAGCACCACCATAAAGCCCTTTTATGTTTCCTCCACCAACCAGGGGGGCCCTTACTCCTTACCTATCTTGTATTTAACTACTTTGTAATTATTTTGTATTTATTCTGCATATAAACATATGTGTACCAGGTGTCACCCCTTGAACAAAATATAAATTATTTGAGAATAAGGACTGCTTTATTCTTTCTATTTGTACCCATGGAGGCTAGCACAGTGACTGGTATATAGTGGTGCTTAGTAAATGCTTATTTTCAAGGAGTATATTATGTTATTTCTTAAATAAGTTTGTATGGAAATGCAATTTGTCTTTCCCAAGATTTACTAATGAAAGGATTACTTCTGCTATGTGTCTGGGACAGGATTCCAACGCAGACCTCATTCAAGTCCAGTAAAGGAGCTTTTATTAAGTGCTTAAGATAAGTCAGGCACTGCACTTTCTTTCAGGGAAAGACTTTGCCTAAAAGAGTGGAAGGAAAGGTGGGTGGGGTATTGAAGATAAACCAAATGCAGGCAATACAATTAGGAAAAAGCCAAGAAGTGACTGGAGGTCTGCGGCCACGCCCTGGGAGAATGGAAGGATTAAGGATAAACTGGGAAATAGGCAATATAAAAGCAAAAAACAGGTCAATTAAATTTCTTTTTTTTTTTAAACCTGAGAATCTAAAGAGTATAGCAGATAGAACATTGAACCTAGAGTCTGGAAGACCCAGGTTCAAAGATGTCAGTCTGACATTTACTAGCTCTGCAATCATAGGTAAGTCAATAAATTTTCTGGACCTAAATTTCCTTATTGTAAAAAAAGCCTTCTGATATCCTTTCTGTTCTAAATCTACGGTTCTATGAGCCTACAATGTAGTGGGCACACTCCAGGTCCCTGTGTGACAGCACGGTTTCAGAACGGTGAAATCACCGAGTGAGAGACAGAACAGAGCTCATTGTTTTCACACTCCATTTGACTTCATGGACTTTTTTCCATGGGTTTTCCTGGGCAAAAATACCTGAGTGGTTTGCCATTTCCTTCTCCAGTGTGACCCTATTTTACAGGTGAGCGAACTGAGGCAAACACGTGTAAGTGACTTGCCCAGAGTCACACAGTTAGTGAGTGTCTGAAGGCAGATGACTCTTCTTGACTCCAAACTTGGTGTTCTAGCCACTGTACCACCCAGCTGCCCCAGAAAGGGATTTTAGAGATCATGGAACCCAGGAATTCTCAACTTTTATTTTTGTGACATGGGTCTTTTGGGCAGTCAGATGGTGCCCACAGACCCCTTCTTAGAATCATATTGTTACTTCTAAAATCATAACTGAAGGAAAAGCTAAATTTCAATTAGAAATTAATGAAACTGAAATGTATTTTTTTTACCTCCAAATTCATAAATCCCTTGAAATCTATTAACCTGGATCCCAGGTTAAGAACTCCTGGTCCAATTCAATCCCTTCACTTTACAGACAATGCAAATAGCAAAGCTACTCAACACAGGGCCTAGCAGAGGGCCTTGGAAGTCTCCTTTGGTTTTGCCTCTTGGCCACGCTTGGCACAAAATTGACAGATAGAACTTCAACAAAAAGGCCCCGAAATGGAGTCTCTAGGAGTGGCCCGAATTCTGTATGATCCCTAAGCCACTGGCTTGGACTTCTGTAAAGACTAGATGAGTATGGCTTTCTATTGGCAATAATGTAGATAATGTAAATAGAGAAGGTAGAAGAAAGCCTGAATGGGCATAGTTCCCATCTCAGAAGTCCAACCTTTTCATTTCACAGAGGAGGGAACAAGTGTTTGGCCAAGGTCAAACACTGGATCATGGACAGAACAGGTCTAACTCTGATACTCAGCAAAAAGGGAGACTCCAAGTCTGATGGCAGTCTTTCTAGTGGTAGCCGGGCTTTCACTGGGGTTTAGGGCTAACAGATGTGACTGTGTGGAAGGACAGGCCATGTGCTGGAGGCAGCCAGGTGCTCAGAAGAGCCCCAGAGACTTGGCTCAATTGTACTAAGCTGAGCAATCCCAATTGTGTCTTCTCCATGTCCTTTGTACTAGAAGATTTGGCAGGAACAAAGACAGGCAGGGCTCGACATTCAAATATAAAGTAAGCCAGAGGCTCAGAGGACAAGGGCACCATGGATTGAGAGCTGGAAGGAATCCCCAAGGCCATTGCGTCCAAACCTTTCATTTTACAGTTGAGGGAGTTAAGGAATAGAGAGGCTCAGTGATTTGTCCGTTGTCACCCAGGTAATAAATGTCAGAGGCAGAAGGAAATTTGCGATGAGATGATCGATATCACTGGGTCCTGATTTTGGATCCAACTTTCTTTTTATAGACAAGAGAGAAAAGAGGCATATTTGATATATTTGATTTCAGAGCTGTCATTTTCATATGTATATGTAACATGTATGTATGTTTGTATGCATGTATATACTTGCATGTTATTTCTGTGTATAATATCTGAAGTATATGTATGATGTAATATATGTAATATATTACCTAATTACATTCATATATAATACATAGGTAAGAAAATGACAACTCTGAAATAAAATATATCTCCTCTGAATGTGTATGTATACATAAATATATATATGTACTAAGTGCCTATATATTCTATATTTTAATCATATTATAATATATTGTTATACCATATATCATTAGCATTTATATTATATATTGTATTGAATTATATATCGCATTTCGTTATTAACATGGAAGTTCCTACTATGAGCAGAAGTAGTAAGAGAATGCACATAATTGATCCGGGAAGAAGCTAAAATATTTCCTAAATTGAAACTCAAGCCAGAAGCCATTTACACATTCTTTCTTCAGGCAGTCAGAGTCTAAGTTCTAAATGCAGAATAAAGTTCAGTGAGAGGTACTAAAGGGAGCACTGAGTTTACAAGACTTGTGGTGTTTACATTCTACGAAGAGTTAAGATGCAAATAAAAGCTGTGGTGTCACAGATTTAGAGGAGGGCCTTGGAGGTCATCT
Organism: Trichosurus vulpecula; assembly: GCF_011100635.1. NCBI lineage: Eukaryota > Metazoa > Chordata > Mammalia > Diprotodontia > Phalangeridae > Trichosurus > Trichosurus vulpecula. Next base: position 439,022,813 of record NC_050575.1, on the reverse strand, counting down.
GGTTCTCGCCCTGAGCCAACAGAGGGAAATCAATCCCAGGAAGGTGAGATAACTTCCCCAAGGTCCCATAGGAAGTAACAGAGCTGGGATTTGAGCCTAGATCCTCTGGCTCCACAGGGATTTGTCCATATTGTGAACAGAAGTGGGGGAAAGCAGGCCAAAAGAAGCTGAGGCCAGAACTGGGATCCCAGAAGTACAGGGTTAGAGCTGGAAGGGACCACACAGACAACCCAGTCCCACCCCCTCATTTTACAGAGGAAGAAACTAGACTGAGAGAGATTCAATGATGCTGCCAAGGCCACACACAGGATCCATAGGTCTAGAGCTGGAAGGGACCTAGAACTCATCTAGTCCAACCCCCTCATTTTAGTGATGAGGAAACTGAGGCATACTGAGGATAAGTGAATTGGCCAAGGTCATACTGGTATTAAATGGGAGAGCTAGAGATAAAAATCCACGTCTTCTTACTTCTAGGCAAGTCTTCCTTCCACTGCGCCATACTCCCATGCACATCCATGTCACTATAGGATATACACTAGAGAGACAAACAATATAATGCTACGTATCTGAGGGTAGTATAAGGAAACCTTCTTGGAGGAGGAGGTATTTTAGTTGGGCTCTAAAATTTGGCCTTCTAGGGTAACCCCAACCCTAAATGTGCACACTGGCCAAAATGGCAGGAATTCACGGCACAGACCTTCATGGAAAGCTATATCTTTAACCACGCTTTGATAAAAGATGGCTTTGACAAGCACACTCCCAGCCATGGTTAATGACCCTTGCCAATGTGATTGTCCTCCATTGAAATAAAAGGCCTGCAACATCCCATCCTCACCTAGAGATTCATTATGAGAACAATCCAGGATGGGAGTGAGATTGTCAGTGTAAAGAATGAGGCCTGGCTGGAGAGTCCTTTGGCAGGCAGTGGGGCCATAGAAAAAATTACTTCCTAGCAGGTGTTCGATATTCATGGAGGGAGAAAGAATAGGGGGAGGAGGCAGAGAGATGGGAGGAGGAGGATTGCCAACCCTCTGTCCAGCACTAAAAGGCAGAGATGACACGGTATGTTCTTGGACATTTAGAAGCCTCCCAGGAGCTGAATGTCAGACAAAAGCTTCTGTGTGCGTAGGAAGAAGAAAACTCAGTGACAGATTGGGAAAATTGTGTTCCGAGACCAGGAGATCAGAATGATCCAATTACAGCATCACAACATGTTGCATCTATCAAAGAGATTACCAGCTTGGTCCTATGGCATCATTTCTTTAAACTGAGACCAGGAGAAGCTTTGTCAGGGTCCATTTTGGGCCTGAACAAACAAGATGCCTAATTTGGATGATTTTCTCCCTATAGACAACCACAAAGCTCCCCCTCTCCCCAAAAGTACAATCTAGTTCAGGTTTCATCTTGATTCACTTCTGAGTAATAATTGAGTTGGTTCAATCAATGTTGATGTGGGCTGTAACCATAAAGTGCTAGAAAAAACAAAAGCTATGGCTTTTATTAGCATTCCTATTAGTGGAAACAGTTGAAGAAGCCCCCAATGGAACTTGAAAAGTGCCTAGGAAGTTAATCAGTCTCAGTCAATCCCCCAAACCCTGAATTGCAAAGTTAGAAAGGGCCTCAGAGGCCATCTCAGCTAACTTGTGCAAGCGCACAAATCCTCTCCTGCATTTGATCATACAGCCTTCCCCTCAAGCTCCTTACAGGAAAGGATCGCTTCATTTCCCATATTTATATCCCAGTGCCTAGCATAGTGCTTGGCACATAGTGGGTGCCTAATAATGTTTGAGTCAAGGAAGGAGAGACATACTACCTCCTGAGACAGTTCAGTCTTTTATTTCTTTAAATAGATAGATATAGATATAGATGTATTTATATATATATATATGTGTCTTCTCCATGTCATTTGTACTGGAGATTTGACAGGCACAAAGACATATATATATATGATGTGTGTGTGCGTGTGTGGTGTATGGATGTTAGGTATACATATATATATAATTATGGAATAAGGTATGCATTTCCATAATAGATAAAACAACAACAACAAGAAAGATGTTTACAAATGAAACACAAAGCCATTATGTACAACTTGCTATTCTTTTGGGTTTTTTTTGGCAGGGCAACTGGGGTTAAGTGACTTGCCCAAGGTCACACAGCTAGTACATGTGTCAGTGTCTGAGGTCACATTTGACTCAGGTCCTCCTGACTCCAGGGCCGGACTCTACTCACTGTGACACCTAGCTGCACCTGTATCCTTTTAAATATACAAAAAAAGTTTTCTTTTTTTTTTTTTCATTTTTATGGATTAATGGTGAAGAGGCATAAGCAGGAGTCCAGGGCCTGATTGCTTCTCTCTTGCACTACCTACAATAGCTTCCTAATTAGACCTCTATTTCAGTTTCTCCCCACTGCAGTCACAGAATAGGAGAGAACTCTAATCCGAATCATAACCATAGAGGATTACCTCCTGTAACGTATTTGTAAATGTGTGTTCTACCTAGCTGCCGTCATCTGCCACATTTAGGACCGTATCATTCCTATGCCCTAAAACCTTCGATGGTTGCTCACATAAATAAAACCCTATGGCCTTGTATTCAAGACCCACCGTCGTCTAGAAAAATCATTCAAATTTCACCTCTATTCTAGATAGAATGGGCAAAGAGGAAAATTTAGACTTAACATTAGAAAGAATTTCATAAAAGATCTGTGCTGTCCCCAAATCAAACGGGCTACTTCAGGGGTCAGAGTTTTCTTTTTTTCTTTTTCCCTTACTGAAGGACTTCAAGCAAAGGTCGAGTAACTTTTTAAAGGTGATGGGGTTGTAGCATCATAGCTGAAAGGGACCTTGGAGATCATCAAACCCAACCCCTTTACACATTGCGTGTGGCTTGACCACGGAGCTCATAAGTTTCAAATGTGGAATCTGACCCACGGTCTTCATAACTTCAGGTCCAACAGCCTATGACGTAGGAGCAGAGATCTCTTTTAGGTAAAAGTTGAACAAAATAGTGGTTAAATTTGTATGTAGGCCTTCTCTTTCCCTCCTAGTGCTTTACTTTCGACATCAGACTGTCTCCTTCGTGGAGCGCCTCAATGTGCTTCGGGGCCAAGAGAGTAGCTAAGATGCAGAGCCTGGAGACTGGGGAGTCAAATCCCCACTCAAACAAGAACTTGTGACCTTTGTGATTCACTTAGCCTCTGTTGAATTCATGTTCCTTATATGTAAAGTGAGAGCTTTAAACTAGATCGCAATTAATTAATCAACGAACATTCATTAAGTCCTTATGTACCAAATATTGCAGATACAAAGACGAAACTGAAATACTTTCTCCCCTCAGTGAGCTTGCATTCTATCTGGTGTCAGGATTATTTTTTTCTTTTATTAGATGGCCTTCAATGTATTTTATAGCTTTAAAAGTCTGTGACAACTTGGTGGGAGAAGGCGCAAGTTGTGGGGGGAGCTGAGGGGAAAGGTTGTTGTGATTTGTCCTTCATTCTCAAAGAGGACCATGACATCAGGGAGATGATGACATAACTCGCAATTGACTTTGATTCCAGTGGGGCAGGGCTATGCAAGGTCACCAGCCTCACTTTCTCCTCGAGAGCCACCTGGGTCCAGTGGCCAGATATTAATCAGGATGACTGGAGATGTCACAGGATGCCATGGGAGAACTTGACCCTTTTAAGCTAAAGGCTTTTCAGGTTCTCACTTTGAGTGAGTCAACACCCATTCAGTGAATAGGCCTCTTTAAGAAGTGAATCAAGGGATAGCCCCTTTAATTAAAAAAAAAAAAACAAAAAACATCTAAATGGGAGGTGAAGACCCTCAGGTTTGCTGACCAAAAGAGAAACATTACTATTTACATTCACTCTGAGCCAGGAGGGCCCAACAGATAGCCATTAAGTGGTGCTTGGCCAATGACCTATTGTTGTCCATTCCAGGAGATCCAGACTGAATTGGGTTAAAGGCTTGGTCTTTGAGAAAGAAATCTAGCCAATAAATCCCAAGTTAACTAGGTAGCTTTTGACCATCAAAATGACCTTCCTTTGGGCAGAACACCCTTAGGTAAAGGAAGAGAAGAGGAGAGAAGAGGAGGGGATGGGAGGTTTGGGGAGGGGAGAAGAGGGAAGAGGAAGAGCTGAGTTGCCCAACTGGAACTAGCCGGCTAGGTCACCAATCAGGAAACTCTGACTACTCACAAGTTGTGGTTTGCCCTTCATTCTCAAAGAGGACCATGAGAAGAGAGGAGAGATGATCCAATTACTGAAATAACCTTTTCAAACCAAGGACATTATGATTCTTCTATTAGATAGACTGAAAAATTCTTCTGGTACATGGAGCTGAGGCTAGGGTCTAGGCATTTTCTACATGGACATGGCATCTTGAATGTTCAGCGGCATTAGTATTCAGTCACTCAGTCAGTTTATAAGCATTTATTAAGCACACACTGTTTCAAGTACAGAACAAAGAGCTAGGGACACAAAGAAAGCCCAAAAATAGTCCCTGCCCTTAAGAAGCACACAATCCAGTCAGAGAGAAAATATGCAAATGACTATGGCTAAACAAGATATATGAGGAATAGATAATCTCAGAGGAAAGACATTAGCATAATGGGAGATTGGGAAAGAATTCTTTTGGAAGATGGGACTTTAGTGGGACTTTGAAGCCAGGGGAGACAGACCATAGAGATGAAGAAGAAGAGCATTCTAGGCATGTGATAAAGCCAGGAAGAATTCCCAAAGCTGGGAGATGGAGCATCAGATGTGGAGCATTACATAGAGAGAAGAAGAAGCCAGAATACAAACATCTATGAACATAAGAAGGTCTGTGGCCTAGATGGGAGGACATAAGAAGGTCTGTGGCATAGATGGGAGGTCATCTCAGAAGGAAGGGACTTTTCAAATTCAATTCATCAGACATTTATTAAGACTAAACTGTATACCACACTGTAATAAACATGTTATAAAGTCAAAGACAACAAAGATACAGTCTCATACCTCGAGGGGGAAAACAAAAGGTAAAGATAAGTAAGTTTAAAATGTGTCTAAGATATATATGAAGCAATTGAGGGGTGGGATGAGCACGAAGGAAGTCTAACAATTGTGTGATTTAGGAAAGGCCTCCAAAAGGAGATGGCTGATGGAGCTGTTTATTGCACAGAGCCAGTGGTGACAAAACACTGGGGGTGTGATGCATTCTAGTCATAGGGAACAGCTCCGTGTGAAAGCATAGAGATATAGGGAATGGTGTTGGCTGCCATGCAATGCCCATGAGAGGGAGTTCGGTACAATTAACTTTGGAAAGATAGGTCAGAGCTAGAATGGGAAGGATTTAAAGTGTTCAGGAAAATTCTATCCATGTCCTCTAGAGTTACAACATGAGGGCTGTGGCCTAGGGCCAAGATATTCCCAAGTATTCCCTTCGTCCCTCTATTCCCTACGTGGAGGTTTCCACTTCAGGCAACGGCCCTGCTTCAGACCTCTCTTTCCCCCATTGTCCTAATCATAACTTAGCTGAACTGAGTCCCATTTCTTCAGAGCCTCCCTCTCATAAAGTCTTTATAGGTCTAACACACTTGGACAAGTTAACTCTTCCAGGTAAGATTTTTGGCATTTTGACAGAGGTCTTCTCTGAGTCAAAATCCTTTGCTCCAGAGAATGACAATGGAGGGAATTTTATGAACTCTATTGGACCTTCAGGTAGAATCTCATTCTTGCCCTACTTAGCAATTCCTCACTTCCTTTGCACACATCAGCCCTGGGTAGAAGTGGGAGGAGGGGGACAAGGGGACAAGACAGATATTGAAGTGACATCCATCCCCAAATCTAATCCATCATGGGTACCCACCTATCCTGATCATTACAAGTTAACTGCTTCTGCACCTCCTGATGTGGTGGATGGGAAATGAGTCTCTGGGGGGTGACAGCGAGAAATTAATTTGATTGATTTAGTTTCTGTGTTCTACGTTTCAGGAGCAAACGCTCTCTCCATCCCAATGGTGCACATTTATGCTCTCCCATTCTCAGAAAGCAAATTTATAGCGCCTAACGAACAAAATTCTTTCAGTGAAGGTCAAAGACAAATGTTGCCATCCATCTCTCTTTACTTTTGTAGGCAGCCTTCCATTGTTTTTCCTCTCTTTAATTTCTGAGTTTGGGGGTTGGGGACTGGAGAATCTATTTTGTAGAAAGGGGATAAAAAAGAAAAAAAATGTCCCTGTGGTGCTTAGCTCGAATGCTGCCTTTTACAAGAGGTCTTTCTTGATCCCCATATTTTTGATTCTCTACTGCGATGTTCCTTTGTAATTATTTTGCATAGGTTTTGAAGCAATTTAATATTTCTTATAATAACAGCGAATAGCTATGTAGCATTTTAAGGATCCCAAAGTACTTCACATAAACTCATTTGATTCTCATGATAACACGTTAAGGTAGGTGCTATTATCAAGCCCATTTTAGAGGGGAGGAAATTGAGTTTCAAGTACTTAAAAGTGACTTGCCTGGAATCCCAGAGCTAGCAAGTATCTGAGACAATATTCAAACAAGCCACGCTGACTCCAAATCAGCTGAGCCATCTGACAAGCCACTGAGCTTCCCCATCTCTTTTCGCCAGTAGAACATGAGTGAGAGCAGGGCTTACTTCTTCTTCTTCTCCTTTTTTTTTATTTTTGGTCTTTCTTAACCCCAGTAGACTTATGTGCTATGCAGTGAACTTTTGAGAGGACATAGATAAGAGTGGGACAAGATAAACAGGCCCAGAGAGAGAGACAGATGTGCAAGTGAGTGGAACTTCCAAACTGCTCGGATTAGAGATCAATTTGAGTATGGATTATCCTCTGAGCCAATAGCACCTGGCACAAAGAATGCGCTTAATAAATGATAAAGGCTTGCTGAAATTAGCCAAATTCAATTAGATTGAAATGAACTGAGAAAAGGTAGAATTATAGAGGAGAAAGCACATTGGGTTTGGAATCAGAGGACTGAGTTTGGATGTGGCCCTTCCATCCTGCACACATGTGTCTCTGAGTAAGTCATTTAACTTCTGTAGACCTCAGTTTCCTCATTTGTAAAAAGGACTAGTTGACCTCTATTGTGCTTCTACTTCATTTCCCATCATCTGCTTGGTTTTGACTCCATGAACATCATTCTTTGAGCAGGGAATACCCCGACCCCTCTCAGTTACCTTTTATGTGAAGTCCTCCCATTAGATTGTAAGATGCTTGTGGGGAAGGACCATCTTTATTTTCCCTTATCTGTTTCTTCCAGTGCTTTGTGCAGTGTCCAGCACACAGCAGGTGATTAATAAATGCTTTTTGACTATCAACTAACTATATGTATGATCCTATGAATCAATTAAATCTAAGCAAATTAAATAAAATAATGGGAATCTCAGACGTTAATAGAAGAGACAGCTTGGCGAGAACAGAAAACCATTGTGAGAGGGATGAAGTGAAGAAATAAAACCCCTTTTTATTCCTCAGGGAACAGAAAGTTGCTATTCTGCATTAACTTAAAGAAGGGCACTATTACGGCAGGGACTATTAATTCCCCATTCCTAGACAAGCAAGATCTGGCACCTAATTTGTCTGTATTTCTTGCTCGCTAGAGTCCTAATTCTGTCCTTGGGTAGGAAACTTCCAAGTTTATAAACTTGGGTCAGGGACTTTCAGAGCATGTAAATTTGGGTGGAGGATTTTGAAAGCTTTGTGAACACAATGTATGGGCAGTGGAGGGGGTGAGGCAGAGGTTACTAACCACTGGGGGTTCTGGATCAGCCTCCTGAAAGTGACAGCACAGTAATTCATCCATGAAATAAGATAAGAATTCATAGAGATGAACGTGAGGAAGGCGTGGAATTCCAGATACAGGGAATAGCCCATGCAAAGGCAGAGTTGTGAGACAGAATATTATAGATCAAGGACAGCAAGCTGGCCAATTTTGCTGGAAGGTAGAATGCATGAGAGTAATGTACAAGAAATATGAAGAAGTAATAACCCATCTGTGAAGGGCTTTAAATTCCAAACTGAGGAGTTTCTATTTTATCCTAGAGGCAACTGGGAAGTACTAGAGATTATTGAATCGGTCAGTAAACATTTATTGATCACCTGTTGTGTACCAGGCACTCCTGCTAAGTCCTGGGCACTGTGCTAAGCACTATTCTAAGCACAAGTGACATCATCAAGCCTTTTTTATCTTTGTAGAGAGATAATAATGTATAGTGGAGAGAGAACTGAGTTTGTGGCCAGCACTTTCCTTAGATCTCATTTTGGCTCATAAACTCAGTAGCCTTGTGTGATCAAGGGAAATTCAACTTCATTCTATTCTTCCATTCTGGTCCTCAATTTCTCAATATGTAAAATGAAGATAATAATGTAACTCATCAGATTGTTGGGAGGAAAGCTCTTTTGGGACCTGAAGAAAAAGTAATTGTTGACTATTAATGACCATAAGTCCTGTGTTGTTTTTTTTTTTTTAAATTCATTTCATTATTATTATTTTTAATCCATAAATATAGAGAAAACAGTTGAATAGAACATGGTATGTGGCTGTCAATAAACTAACATTTTTATGTATCTACTATGTGCCAGCCTCTGTGGCTAAAGTGCTAGAAATTAAAAAAAAAAGACAAAAGCCATTCCTTGCCTTTGAGGAACTCACAATCCAATGGGAGAGACAGCATGTAGACAACTATATAAGAATGAGATGTATACAGGATAATTTGGGTATAATCACCAGAAGGAAGACAATGCAAGCAACAAGGGAGATCAGGAAAGGCTTCTTGAAGAAGAATAGAACAAAATATTATTGTTTTCCATAAGGAATGATGAATATGACAATTTCTAAGAAACATGGGAAGATTTGCCAAAAACAACAAGCCAAAAATAAGGTAGAGTGAAGAAAAACCAAGAAATCAAAGCCATGACCACAATCATGTAAATTCAAATTAAATAAATAATTAGTTCAAGGTCACACAGTAAGCAAGTAGCATATTCAGCTTTTGAACCTGGATCTTCTGGCTCTACATCCATCCATTTCATAGTACCATGACATATTGGAAGGAAAATGTGTGAGAACCAAAGGCAGTAAGTGGTGGTAATAGGAATGAGGTAGGAATAAGGAAACAGTTTCCGATAAAATTGCATATGGACTGGGCAGCTTTTGCTGGCATTGATATCCTGCTTATATTAAGCAATATACCTTTGAAAGATGGTAAAGGAGACAGAATTTGCCTTTGGAATTCCATGTCTTCGAGTCATTGCCCTAATTCCTACTGAATGTGATATAGTTACAGGACTCGAAGCTGGATGGAACCTCAAAGAGCATCTGCTTTGCCCTTGTCATTTTATACATAAAGAAACTGAAGTCTAGAGAAATGAAGGCACTTTTTAAAGGTCATGCAGAAAGTACACGGCAGATTCAGGACTTGAACCCAGATCTTCTACCAATCCATTATACAACATGTCCTCCCTAATATATCCTCTTTTACAGTAATACCATGGAATGAACAGTTGACTTGGCCTTTGAAGACCTAGGATTACATATTAACTATCCAATTAATAGCTTGTGACCACTGGCATGTCACACAATATCCCTGTGCTTCAGTTTCCTCCTGAACAAAATAATGGGATGGGATAAGATGATTGTTAAAGTCTCTCCCTACTCTGCACCCTAGGGTTACTACCTCATTCTCTAGTCTCACTAAAGCAAAGGAGGGGACAAAGAGGAAGAGGATAGGAGGAATGTGAAAGATGACAGGGAGGACAAAATATTCCTACACCTTACAAGAAATATTGTACCTTGTCATTTGTTTCTTTGGGTTCAAACATGTTTTTATAGTCATCTATAATACAATGATTTCATTTGTGTGTGTGTCTGTGTGTGTGTGTGTGTGTGTGTGTGTGTGTGTGTGTGTGTGTAACAGTGCTCATTCAATGATGATCACCCTTTGCCCATTAAGATTGAATCTAGATGCTCAGTCCTATGTAAGTGAGGCTGATGGTCTCTTTTGCACAACTAAGTTTCTTCCACTTTTATTTGTTCCTTAAGGAAGAAAATTGAGTAAATTAGGTCTTTGATATATGGACTCTTCAAATCTGACCTTAAATAATGCTAAATGCTAAATAATGGCAGACACATTTCCAAATTTAAAGACCTAAAATTTTGAGCATCAAAAGTGGGAAAAATCCAACATATTTAAGTTATTTTATAGCCCAGGGAAAAGGAAAGCAAAGGATCTAATTTCAGCAGTTGGGAATGAAATCATTTGACGAAGAAAGAAAGAGGTTCCTTGGTTTCAAGGTTCCTTGGTATCAACTACATAAGGAAAGAATGAAATCCCTTGGTTTCTGGGTTTTAAACTTCTATGTTCTCCTGACTTTTTCAAGGAAGGGAAGTGTTTCCCAGATCTTGTCCATTAGCTGAGGCGATTTTATCAGGTTAGAAATCTATTCCTTAAGAAAAGCTTCCCCATAGGAAATAGGATTCAGGGCAAGGAAGTTTTAGAGGATATAGAGCATGGCAAGAACAAGTAGTTGGTATGGGACATGTGGGCCAGGGAAAGAAGTCCTGGGCATGGTTGCTGGTGCTTGAACTGAAGATCTATTTTGATGATGTTAGAGGAAATAAGAACAGTCTGGTCCTCTGAGGAGTTTCTATAAGGAAGTCAAAGGATTAGAACTTATTTAGAACACCTCACATCAATGACAGAAAAGGAAACATTAAAAGGAAACAAAAAAGAAAAAAAATCAGAAAAAGAAAATGACAAATGCTGGAGGAGATATGGAAAAAATAGAAATACTAAGGCGCAGTTGTGAACTGGTCCAACCATTCTGGAAAACTGACCAAAAGGGCTGTGAAGCTATGCATAAAGTTAGACCCAGCAATATCACTACTATTTCCAAGCCCCAAAGAGATGAAAGAAAAGGGAGAAGGATTTTTATTTGCACAAAAATATTTACAAAAGCTCTTTTGTGGTGTTAGGAGTTGGAAATTGAGGAGATGCCTATGAAGGAATGGCTAAACAAGTTGTGGTGTATGATTGCGGATTGTGATGGAATGCTATGATGAGGGGAATGGTTTCAGAAAAAAAACCTGAGAAGACCTGAATGAACTGATACAAAATGAAGTGAGTACAATCAGGGGAACACTGGACACAGTTACAGCATTGTAGCAACGATCATCTACGAAAGACTTCGCTACTTTCATCAACACAATGATCCCACACAATTCCAAAGGACCCATGAAGAAAAATGCCACCCACCTCCACAGAGAGAACTAATGAAATCTGAGTTTGGATGGAAGCATATTTTTCCACTTTATTTTTCTTGTTATATTTTGTTTTTCAATATGGCCAATGTAGAAGCAAACTTTTCATGATTTCACATGTGTGATGGGTATTATGTTGTTTGCCTTCTCAATAGGTCAGGAGGGGCTGAAGGGAGAGAGTGAATTTGGAACTCAAAATTTAAAAAATATATATTAAAAAAATTAAAATAAAATTGCTTTGATAACCAGGAAATCGGCCATCTTTTAAGCGTCTAGGTGGGCACAGTGGATAGAGAACTGGGCCTGGAATCAGGAAGACCTGATTCGAAATCTGGCCTGAGCCACTTACTAGTTGTGTGACCCTGGAAAAGTTACTTAACTCTGTTTGCCTTATTCTCCGCATCTGTAAAATGACCTGGAGAAGGAAGTAGCAATGCATACTTTTTTGTCAGGAAAACCCCAAATGGAATCGTGAAGAGTCAGACATGACTTCTTAGTCATGACTGAATAACAAAAAAATTATTATAGAGTTTCAACCAAGACCTTTTCTGTCGGCCAAAATAAACCCCTACAATTACAGATGCCTCTAACTGAATCTCTGAAAGCCAACCGCATTAATTCACTTATGAAATCAATCAATATATTCAGAGTCTGTGATTTGTCAGGTGTGGCAAATTCCTGCATAGAAGGAGATGGCAAGAAATCCATAATTTGTTTCCATCTCATTTCATTCCCATCCCTGGCACTTCTCCTTGACTCTCAGAACCAGACCAGACCAGGTTTCTGACATCAGATGCTGGTTATTACCTTGGGTATTCTTGGTATCTCAAGTACTAGATTGGAATTCAGAGGCCTTGCATTAAAATGCCAACTTTGCCACTTTCTACCTGAGGCACATGAAGCTTTTAGACTTGGTACCTGGTGAGGTCCTAAATTGGTCATTAGAATCCTAGGTATTATCCCCAGTAAAATGTTTTTGAACTTATTTTCCCCAATAAAAAGATAGAGAAGTCATGGGCCTTACTCAAAATCATTCATTTAATGGTGGAAGAGGTGGTAGATCCCAGGCCTCCTGGTTTAGTGTTAGAACATTTTTTATATAAAACTTTTATACAGTGTTTTTTAATTCCTTACATTGCTGGAGATGAATTTCCCAACACCCCCACCTACTGAGTCAAAGAAGGCAGTTAAGCAAGACCCACTGTGACAACAAATGTGCATCACAGTACATCTACCAGTCTGCATCGTGTCTTTCACCGATTCCTCAAAAGTGAGGGAGGTACACTTTTTCACCTTTCCTCCATGACCAAGTTCTGGCATCACGTTTATATGCCATGCAGATAGTCCTTGTTTTCATTCTATTTTATAATATTGTGATCATTGTGGGTGCCATATTTCTGGTTCTACTTCAGTTTGCACTTTCTTTCCATGTGTCTCTGAATTCCTCATATTCATTCAGTCAACAAATATGTATTAGTAGCTTTTTTAGTGTGAGGTTTTGTGTTAAGTTCTGGAATATAAAGAGTACTTGGAGACATCTTATAGGTGAACAGCTATGTCCTTCTGATGATGTCCATTTGGTATATTGGTAGCTACAACACATTTTTTTTTTGGTTTTTGGCAGGGCAATTGGGGTTAAGTGACTTGCCTAAGGTCACACAGCTAGTACATGTGTCAAGTGTCTGAGGCCAGATTTGAACTCAGGTCCTCCGGGATCCAGGGCAGGTGCTCTACTCACTGCACCACCTAGCTGCCCTACAACACATTTTAGATGTTGCCCAAACTCAACCTGCTTTAAAATGAATTCTACTCTAGGAGTCTAATTAAGTTCTGATAAAATTATCCATCCCCACTGAACCAAGTGTTTACCTGATGTATTCAAGTTTCTGAGTCCATCTCCCCCATCTTTACTTACATTGTATTTCTTCTTCCAAAAGGATTAAAATTTAATTTACTGAATGGTCCTGATCAGAAAGTGAGTTAGAGCCAGGTAAGGAATGAAACTGTGAAAAGAGTCACTGCGGGTGATACAACATTTTAAGGTTTGCAAAGGTTTTGAGCCTAATAAGAGCCCTGTGTGTTTGGTACTATAGATATTATCCCCACCACTGAAATGAGGAGACTTAGGTTCAGAAGATTAAGTAACTTTCCCAGGATCACACCACCAAGAAGTGACGGAAATAGGCTTTGAAGTCAGGATTTCCTGCCTCCAGGTCCAATGCTATATTCATTAAACTGTCCTGTTTGAGGAACATAGATATAGATCCACGAAGGCCTCAGAGGACAATAGCCCAATCTTTTTGTGTTACAAATGGGGAACCCGAGTCCCATAGAGGTAAAACAAAATGCTTGAAGTCACACAGGAAGTTATCCACTGAGGCGGGATGTGAAGTCTGGAACTAGTGTCCTTTGTATGGTACCACCCTGCTTCTCAGGAAAAAGAAAAGGATAGAAATGACAAAGTCTAAAGGAATGAGATTTGTGTAAAATATCACCCTCCCCATGTCTGACGGAAAAGGAAGAATCATAAAACTCTCTGCTCACTATCCTTTCCCACACATTTACCTTTTCAGAGCCAAAGCTGCTGCTAAAGGGAATTCCAATTTGACATCCAACTGTGAATTCCTAAGGGCCACAAACACTTCAGCAGGGGATGCCAACTGGGGCCTGAGATAGTATAGCCTGGTAATGACTCATCTTTGATGAAGCACTTACCCTTGGAAAACATACCGACTGGGTACAGTCCTTCATCAGTACCTGTTGCTAAAAAATGGTGGGGACTTAATTGTCGCCCCAAAGAAGCCCTGAATATACAGCACTTACAGACATCTTCTTTTATCACACGTAGAGAGGAAAATGGGCATCTCTTGCCACAAATATTGCCTTGCTGCCATTTTGCTTCTCTGCAAGGCAAGGCATTGGGGGGACCTTGTTTTCTTAATGTTGCCTGCTTCCACTGCTGTGCTATGCAGTCTGTTAATTTATTTACCAATTTTTAAACTTTCCCAATGTCTCTTTGCGAGCAGTCATTCTGGGTCTGGGCCTGTCTGTAGCCTGTTCCTATGTAGATCTCCTTTCTCTGTCCAGAAATATACCCAGTCCGTCAGCCTAGCACTCTCGAAGGAATGACAAAATTTCCACGTTGGAAGGGACCTCACCGGCCACCTGGGGCAGCTAGGTGGCCCAATGGATACAGTGCTGGGCCTAGCGTCAGGAAGACTAGTCTCCCAAAATCTGGCCTCAGACACTTCCTAGCTCTGTGACCCTGGGCAAGTCACGTAACCTGGTTGTCCTCAATCTCTTCATCCATAAAACTGAGATGGAGAATGGCATAGCAAACTCACTTGCCAGTGTCTCTACCAAGAGAACCGCCAATGGGGCCACTAGGAGTCGGACGTGACCGAAAAACAACTCACCAACCACAGCAACACTGGCCACCTCGTTCAAGACATACAAAATCAATACTAGTAATAAGATAGCTGATAAATGGCCATCTGGCCTTGGCTTGAAGACCGCTAGGGAAGAAGAAACTACTGCTGCTCCAGACAGCCCGTCCCACTGTTTGGACAAGGCTGATTATAAAGAATTCTTCCCCAGATGTTAAGGCTAATTCTTTCTGTTTGCAGTTCTCACCCAGTGTTTTCGGTCCTGCCCTTTGCGGCCAAATATGAATCCCATGCCTCTTCTACATGGCAGCCACTCAAACATTAGGACACAGGGATCAAGTCCTGACAGCCCTAAGTCTCGCTTCTCCAGGATAAATATCCCTTACAATTGGAATCTCAGTATTAGGGGGGACCTCAATGACCACCTGGTCCAACCCCTGCACAAAAGCACAGCCCCCAGCGTAATGTCCCCATTCCCCTTAGTAGAGCCCCTGTATTAGCTTCTACCTGTCCCTGTGTGTTGTGGACTCCTAGGCTTCCACCATCTTGGTTGCCCTCCTTGGATGCTCTTGAGCTTATCAATGTCCCACCTAAAGGTTTCACCTGGAAAGGAGCACAATCTCCGGTGTCTGACTCAGGCCGAGTGTAGACAAACTATAACCTCCTGTGCTTAACGGCACAGCTTCATGAAGCCCAAGATTGCATGGGCTTCTTCTGAGGGCTCCACCGCACTCCTGACTCTTACTGACCCTGCAGTCCATGAAGGCCCCCGTATCTGTCTCTGGCTCCACAGACCAAGTGCTCTCTAACCATATCTCCTTCATCTTTTACTACTGAAATTGATTTTTGAACCATATATATAACCATATATACATATATATATATATCATTTGTTAGATTTAGCCCAGTGTACCAACTTGTCAAGATCTCTTCTGAGTCCTGGCTAGAGTAGAGTATGTTAGATAATACCTAGGCAGCTAGGTGGGGCAATGGATAAAACAACAGCTCTGGAGGCAGGAAAACTTGGGTTCAAATCCAGCCAGAGACGCTTGCTAGCTGTGTGACCCTGGACAAGTCACTTAATCGCTGTCTGCCTCAGTTTCCTCAAATGTCAAATAGGTATGATATCACCTACGTCCCAGGGTTATTGTGAGAATCAAATGAGATGTTAGCAATTCACAGTGCCTGTCAAATAGTAGGCATTTTAACAAGTATTTATTTCCTTTTTTCCCCTCTTCCTCCCTCCCTCTTTCCCTCCCTTTCCCTTCCTTCCTTCCTTCCCTGTCCCTCTCAGATATGTTTCAGAGTTGTCCTCTTCACTCAGGTTCCTGAAGTCATGGTTCAAGAGTCATGGACAAAAGAGTCCCTGCTCCTCAAAGAAGCACCTTGTCTCTGAAGGAAGAGAATAGAAGTTGAGTCTTCTACTCCTTCCTGGACAGCAAAACATTGGCCAATTCTAGGGCTGACAGGGTGGACAAATCCAGTAGTTGTGCTCTCCTACAGAGAGATCCTAGCCCCTCTTCCTCTTTGAACCTTTGCTCACTGATGCAGGAGCATCTAGCAAAGGTAAGTAGTGATTGCAACCTCCTGGGGAGGCAAAAATATGTAGCAAGATCACTAATTGAGGATAATACCGCCATACATAGAGCTTTCGGGGCTTGGACGCCAGTTGGCCATTCTGGCAGCAGCAAACAGACAGAAGGGACAGAGAGGCAATGGTGGCAGGAATTGTGTGTTTAGGTTGGAAAGTGATTAGAGTAGAGCTGGAGGGAAAATCTCGAGGGAAAATCGTGAGTGTTCTGCTCAAGTCCTGATGATCTGACAGGAAAACGTAGAAGCAGCATTAAGTTTCAGAATGGCCTGACATGCCGATGTGACAGCAAGTAACTGCATAATCTGAGAGCCCTCATCGACCATGGAGGATTGTTAAATTGGGAAAATTGGCTCAGAGTTTATCAAGAACAACTTAGCTGAATTGGGAGTTCCTTGAACTCACCTCTGTAGGTTTATTTCAGAAGAAAATGGCTATGGGGCAGGGAGTCTCCCGGGCACTTTCCTTCAAGAAGTCTAAGAGAAACAGGGTGAGTTCAATGTCAGAGGATTTGAGTTAAAATCCCAAGTCTGGCATTTATAAACTATGGGACTTTGGCTAAGTTGCTTTTCCTCCTGGGCCTTAGTTTCCTCATTTGTAAAAGGAAAGGGTTGGAAAACGTCACCTTCTAGATCCTTTCTAGTCCTTAAATCCACAAGTCTGTGACTCCTTTGGTATTTCATGAAGAATTGCTATGTGGGTTAATATCTTGAGAGAAGGGCGCCAGATCCAAAGACAGAAGCCCTGGACTCATGTGCGGCCACTCAGCCTCCTTAGGCCTCAGTTTCTTGAGGAGTACAAATAGGGGCGTTTGGCTCAATGGCTCCATATAGCTTCCAAAGTCATTTTCCCCAATCGCAAGTCTGTGTCCCTCCCCTATTTAATGAACTACGCCGTTTCTCTATTACTTCAAGGATCACATACAGACCCTGCTTGACATTCAAAGTCCTTTATACCAGGCCCTGATACTTAAAACATGATTTCCTGCACATATTTGCTTTCATTCAATCATTTTTCAGTCATGGCTGACTCTTCATGACCCCATTTTTGTTGTTGTTTCAGGTTTGTTTTTTGACAAAAATACTGGAATGTTTTGCCATTTTCTTCTCCAGCTCATTTTACATTTGAGGAAATTGAGGCAAACAAGGGTAAGTGACTTGCTCAAGGTCACACAGCTAGCAAGTGTCTGAGGCCAGATTTGAACTCGGGGAGATAGGTCTTCCTGACTCCAGGCCCAGCACTCTATCCGCTGTGCCACCTAACTGCCCAACTGTACAGTACAATCCATCAGAACTGGCATCCTTATTGTTATTCATACAAGTCACTCCATTTCCTGGCTCCTTACCTTTACTTTGGCTTTGTTCCAAGTCTAAAACGAACTCCCTCCTGGCCTCTGAGGGGAAACCTTAGTTTCCTTCAAGCTTCAGCTCAAAAACCATCGTCAACATGAAGATTTTACCGACCTTCCACACTGCTCTAATGCCTTCCTGTCAAAACCACTTTGAATCTATATTGAATCTCTCCCTATGTCTTTGTCTCAGTCTCTCTCTGTTTCTCTGTCTCTCCCTGTCTTTGTCATTCTCTATGTATATGTTTATAATGTGTATGTGTGTACGGTGTTGTATTGCCTTCCAAGATTGTAAGTTCCACAAAAGTAGAGCCAGTTTTAACTTTCTCCTTTTACTCTCAGCACCTAACACAGAACTTCACGTAACAGACGCACAATAAAAGCTGTTTTATTCATTGATTGATTGCCTCTAAGGGCCCTTTTCGGTACGAAGTCAATTCACATTTCCTGCAAGGTATCTTCCCTAACATCTCCAACTCAGAAAAATCCTACGTTTGAACTGATCTTAGATATTGTTTTATCTGGTCATTCCCTACCCTTAACTAAGTGGCTGAGTAAGATTCCTGCCTCAGTCTTACTAGCTGTGTGACCTTGGACAAGTCTCTTAGTCTTTCTATGCCTTCCTTTCCTCCTCCATAAAGTGTAACTGATAAGAGCACCTGCCTCTCAGCATTTTTGTGAGCAACAAATGAAATATGTCAACTTTTCACAAACTTTAAAAGGCTATATAAGAAATTCTATGACTGTTAATGCTGTTATGAACATTTTCATTTATACGTAAACTCTGCTGCAAACCAGTAAAATGTATATATCCTCTATGGCAGAGAACTGCCCCTTCTCTAGCCTCAGCATTATAGGTCTCTGTGGCTCAGGGAGGTGGAGGCAATGAGGGAAGCTAGTAGGAGGGGAGGAGGGAAGCAGAGGTGGAGAAGGCACAGTTGCTTTTAAATTTATAGGCTTCATAAAAGAAAGAAATTTGTTAGCTAAAAACAAATGGCATTTGTAAAGTGGTGATCTCATTTAACTCCCTCATTTTAGAAATGAAGAACGTGAAGCTTAGAAAAGTGAAAATGACTTTGTTAGTGACAGAGCAAGGGTTAGAGGCCAGATTTCCTAAAACGTTTCCTTTGTTGGTTTCCCAGCTGGGCAACAAGACCTTTGAATGTGGCGTTCATATTTCTCATGTCTCTCTGTAGCAGCCAATACGAGATCCTGGCATCACAGGACCATAGGATTTAAATCCGGAAGGTTCTCTGCAGATTAGTGGATGAAAATCCTGATTGTTCAGAAGAAGAATCTGAAGTTCAGACATGGGAAGTAACTTTGCAAAGTCATAGATATCCAGGTGAATGCTTAATGAATGCTTGTGAAATCTAGTCCAACCTCTCATCTGAAAGATGAGGAAATGCTCAGGTTCTCTGGGCTTTAGAAATGTGGTAGCAGTTAACAGAATCAGGATTCTAAATTGTATCTTCTGGCTCCAAGTTCAATTATCTTTCACCACACTGTAAGTTCATTTCAAAATACTAATTAAGTGCCTACTGTATGCCATCTTCGTGTTTGCACAAATGGCAATTCTGACTTATCCACAACTAATGAATACATTAGTATCTTTCCTTACCTACCCTCCTCCCTAGAGTGGGAAAGAGTCTATATCATCCCCAAACAATAAGCATGATAATCTTACCATAAGTTTTTAAAAATGTTAGAGATAATAAGCTGTTTTCTACTTGAACGTTTGTGGGTTTTTTATACATAAAAACGTTTTTAGGAGTGTGTAGGCGGTGGGGGATGGGGGAAGGTATTTTGCTTTAAATGTTATCTGAAAATCACCAGTATTAGGCAATATAATACAAATAACATTTCTAATCAAGAAAATCAAACAAGGAGTTAAAGGATTGCCTGTGAGATGGAAAAACAGCAGCCTCCTACGCCCCAAAAGCCTACACTTTTATAGAAGAGAGAAGAAACCTACACTTTTATAGAAGAGAGTGTAGCAAAGACGATTTGGAGTTATGTAAATTGGGCCATCAGGTGATGCATCGAGTGTCCTATTGTTAGACAAGCCCATGTTTTGTGAGATTCACCTACTGTGCGTCAGGTGGGGCAGTGCAGAAAGTAATCAGGAGGGTAAGATGTTGAGAAGGTTCAAACATCTTGGATGTGGTTGTCTGGGTACCCTTTTCCATATAACTTCATTACGCTGTGTGTGACTGTGGCCACTGTAACTTTAATATCTGAAATGTCCATTGTTCCCTGTGGGCCTTCAAGAAGTCTTTGTGCTATTCCAGAGCCAGGATCCTTATTAGGATCAGATGAAGAAGACCTCTAGCCTTCACTGTACTTCACTGAATGGAGAAGTTCAAGCTCTACAATTGGCTAGCCGTACAGTAGTGGTCACTCATTTTAGCCTCTCTGTGGCTTACTTCGCCATCTACAAAATGGAGACAGTGATGCTCATACTCCCTAGTTCCCAGAATTATTGTAAGTAAAGGGTCTCATAGAAAGGTAAACTTCTACTAGTAAATAACCCTTGGTTTTCAGACACTTAGTGATGGTTTTTGACCATTCTCTGGCTCCTGTGGACTCAACTGAACACCCAAAGTCCACTGAGCGCCTCAGAAGGAATGAGGCCTATGGTTACATGTCAGCATTTTGGTCAGGATTTAAAACTCAGTTGTTATTTGTAGGGCACCCATAAGTGGGCCTCTAGAAACACTACCTGCTTTCCCCCAGAATGAAATGGCCTAGTACAGTAGGAAAAAAATGATAGATTCGCAGTCTTCCATTTACTAACTGCATGACTTTGGGCAAAAAATAATTTATTCTCTCAGAACCTCAGTTTCTTCGTCCTTACAATGGGTGGTTTTTAAAATTACCTCTAAAGTCTCATTAATATCTAATTCTATGATCTGATGAAAAATAGTTGGAGAGAGGATGAAGTAGCAACCGAAATGAGAACTTAATGTCAGGAACTAGTCACTTCAGAAAGGGAGGTCTAGAGTCTGCCACTACTACGCTTGAGACAGGGAGGGGATCCAGGAGAGGGACTCCAAACAGATAGCATCCTGGGGGTGATGGTTGCAGACCAGCTATGTAATACAGCTCCTCGGGCCAGCAGTAGGTAAAGAGGGGAAAAGCAAGCACCTGATGTAGACTAGTGCTGTAGGAAAAAGCCCTGTTCACCTCATGCTAGTTATGGCTCTGATTCCCCTAATATATAATTTTTGTCAGTCAAGGAGTATAAATACACAGACACACACTTATTCTGTTGATGATCTTTTTTGTCTCAAAATACTTTTGAGCTGTATACTAATTACACAAATGAGTCTAAAATTGTTGTCACTTCTTTAAAGAATGTGTGATATCCTGCTAGGAACAAAATAAGAGAGAAAAATTGAGGTGCAAATACCTGAAAACATTAAGAGAAAAAGAGGGAAAGGAGGAAAGAGAAGAGGGGGAAGGGCATATGAGAAGGAGATGATGTGGTGTATTTATGCTAACAGCACGTCAGCTGATACGATTGATCTCTACAGCCATTGACCAACTACTAGGGCTTAAACTTTGCCCCTGACACTCATTAGTTGTATGACTGTGGCTTATTACTTGGCTTTCTTGGGACACATTTCCCTTCTTAGTAAAATGAGAGCAGGTGAACAAGATGGCTTTTGGAGTCACTTCCAGCTCTAAATAATGTCTAGCATTTTGATGCTAGGCTAGTTTTAAATGTATGATGCTATGAACCTGTAATCCTACATGTCCTGATTTAATCAAGTCATAACTATGACAGCCAGAGAGCGGTCATGTTGTATCTTGCTTCTCCACTCAACATGTCTCCAGAAGGATTCTGCCTCCCACCTTCTTTTCTCCTCTCTCTGCACTTGGCAGATCATCCATACCTATGGTATGATTTCACCTGCCCCCACTATAACAATGCCTCCAAAATAGATCTCTTCCTCCTCCACCTCTTTCCTGAACCCCAGGCCCCCCCTTTCCCATTGACCCCAGCAGAGTTCCCTTTGGATGTCTTTGCAGCATCTCAAAGTCAGTATATCCCAAACCTAGCTTATTGGGTACCCTCCTAAACCTACTCTGACTTCCTGACATCCCCATTTCTGTCAGTGGTACCACCATTCACCTCATCAACAGACCTCCATCACTCCCATATTACTGACTTCTGTCTTTCCCTTCTCTCATTTCCAACAAGGTGGGAAAATCCTGTCAAGATGGCTTCTTGAATATCTCTTACTTTTATCTCCCCTGCCTTCCCAGCTTTCCACTCCCATCCCTACCACCCTTGTCCAGGTCTTTGACACCTCTTAGACCATCACCATAGTCTCCTAAAAGGTCCCTGCTTCAGTCTCATCTTCCAATCCACACTTCACAATCCTACAAAACAATCTTCCTCAACTAAAGATCTCCTCCTATTACTGCTTTCCTAAGCATTCAGTAGGGCGCCTAGGTGTTCCAGTGGATAGGGTGTAGGGCCGGGAGTCTGGAAGACCTGAGTTCAAATGTGGTCTCACATAGCTGTGTGACCTTGAGCAAGTCACATCATCCTGTTTGCCTCAGTTTCCTCATCTGTAACACGAGCTGAAGAAGGAAATGCCAAAACCACTTCAGTGTCTTCGCCAAGAAAACCCTAAATGAGATCGTGAAGTGTCAGACATAATAAAACTACTGAGAAACAACAATCGACTGGTGGCTCCCTATTGGCCATACCATAAAATCCAAACTCTGGAATCTACCATTCGAGGTTCCCCTCAATGTGACAGTGCCCTCCATCTAGAATCTTGTTTCATATGACACCCTGGCACATATTCTACCCTCCAGATCAACTAGAATCCTTGCCCTTTTACCTAAACACCCAGTGCTTTTCTTTGCCTCAGTTAATGATATTTCCAATAAAGCAGAAAACTGGGAAACAATTTTTACAATCAGTGTCTCTAAAATACATAGAGAACTGAGTCAACTGCACAAGAATTCAAGTCATTCCCCATTTGATAAATGGTCAAAGCATATATGCAGGTAGTTTTCAGATGAAGAAATTAAAGCTATCATTAGTCATATTAAAAATGCTCTAAATCAGTATTGATTAGAGAAATGCACATTAAAACAGCTTTGAGTTACCCCATCACACCTATCAGATTGGCTAACAGGACAAAACGGAAAAATAATAAATGTTGGAGAAGATGTGGGAAAATTGGAATCCTAGTGCATTTTTGTTGGAGTTGTGAACTCATCCAAAACTGTACATACCCTTTGATCCAGCAATGCCACTACTATGTCTGTATCCCAAAGAGATCACAAAAAGGTGAAAGGACTCACAGGTGCCAAAAATATTTACAGCAGCTCTTTTTGTGATGACAAAGAATTGGAAATCGAGGGGTTGCTCATCCATTGGAGAATGGCTGGACAAGTTGTGGTATGTGACTGTAATGGAATATTATTGTGCTATAAGAAATGATGAGCAGGCAGACTTCAGAAAAACTTGGAAAGACTTCTATGAACTGATGCTGAGTGAAGCGAGCAGAACCGGAAGAACATCGTTCACACTAACAGCCACGTTGTGCAATGACAAACTGTGATAGACTTAGCTCTTCTCAGCGATGGCATGATCTAAGACAATTCCAGACTAATGATGGGAGATGCCATCCGCATCGAGAGAAAGACTACGGAGTCTGAATGCAGAGCGAAGAAGACTCTTCTCACTTTTTTTCCTCGTGGTTTTTCCCTGTTCTGATTCCTCTTTCACAACATGAATAATGTGGAAATAGGTTTGATATGATTGTACGTGTGTGGCCTATATCGGATTGCTTCCCACCTTGGGGAGGACAGAAGGGCAAGTGGCAGGGGAGGGGTGGATTTAGAACTCAAAACCTTATCAAAGTCAATGTCAAAAACTAAAAATTAATTAATTACTTTAAAAATAACTACAAAAAATAGTGCTTCCTATACATGTGCTGTACTCTCTCTGGACAGCATCTATTTTGAAAATCTACTACTGTGACTACTACCACTGCTCCTCCTAATAATAATAATGACATCTATGCAGCACATTAAGGTTTACAAAGTGTTTTCTATAAATTACCTAGTTTGATCCTGACAATGACCCTGGGACGTGGGTGCTATTATAGTGTCCATTTTAAAGATGAAGAAACCGAGGCTTTGAAAGACTAAATGACTCAGTGCCTGGGCTCACATAGCTAGTGAGTTACTGACTGGATTTGATCTCAGGTCCTCCTGACTCCCAGGCCAGAGCTCTATCTAATACATGAAGGCCCAGCCCAAATGACATTTCCACAAAGTTTTTTGAGCCATTAAGTTAGGCAAAATCTTTTTTTTTTTTTTTACTTAAACCTCAAATAGCACTGGATTTCCTGCCTGTCTTTTATGCTCACCATGTCTCTAGTTTTGACAGTACTTCTTTTCACATATAGCTCATTGCCAGACCAGGCCACAGCTCTACAGGTCTGAGTCTGAGTCCCTGCCTTATCCTTTCCTTGTGTTCCCTGCCCCTCTCCCCAACACCTAGCGCAGCTCTGGTCACTAGGTAAGACTTCATAAATGCTTGTGAGATTGCCTTCTACTTGACAAATCCCAATGGAAACCCTCTGAAGGTCCCTCAGTCTCCAAAATGCTTTTCAGCTCCATCTTAATTGCACAAGCTGAAACCGCTGCCACGATTTGGGGAAGGTGCGACATCCGGTAGGAACTTAACCCAACCGTAAATTGCTGCAGTCAGGAAAGCCCTTCCCTCACCAACGATCCCCAGGGATGACTTGGCAGATCTTTCGTAATCAACCTGGAAAGAAACTGTGACACTGACAAAACAGAGCCCTCCCTGCTAACGTTGCAAGTAACTCAAACCAGCAAGCCAACAGAAAGGTAACTTTAAGCACATATTGAAAGAAAGTCCCTGAAAGCCTTTTGTGCTTATATGCCATCACCTACGCTGCAAGGGTGTTTTCAGTGGGAACCAGCAGCAGTTTAAAGCACAAATGGACATTTTTCATGGGGATGGAGAGAGACAGAGAAGGTTGACTTGATTTCTCTTTCTTTACTATTTAAAGGATCCTTATGACGTACATCTAAAGGCAGAAGGGACGTCTGAGGTCATCTAGTCCAATCTCCCCCTTTTAAAGATGAGGAAACTGAGGCACGGGGAGTTAAATGACTTGGTATGATATTAGATTTAGAGATGAAAATGGCCTCAGAGGCCATCTAGCCCAAGCCTCTCATTTTGCAGATGGGGAAACTCCATCTGATTCCTTTGACCCTTAATCCCATAAGATGGTAATTAACATACTTACTGTATACCATGTGGTGTGGATAAAGAATTGGCCTGGAAGGCAGCAAGACCTGGGTTCAAGTCCTGCCTTGCAAACTGATGGGCTGTAGGACACTGGGGAAGTCACAGAACCTCTCTGTGCTCTAAGTGGCAGTGGAATACCACACATTGAAGACAAAATGCTGTTCTGCATTGGCAGAGGTAGTTTCCTCACTCAAGCGTCCACTATGACAAGCCTTTTGACTCTAAGAAGAGCATGTGTTCTGGGTAGTTCTCTTCACAGAGAGGAATGGTTTGCAGGTGGCCATATACGCTCTCCCAAATGATCCTTCTTGTGACCGGGAGGATAGAATTCCATTCTCCTTGTCTGGGAAAGGAGGTGTGATATGATTATGGGATGGGATACACCTTACTGGCCCAACGATGAGACTCAAACCCATATGACTTAGGCTTTACTTGGCACTTAAATGACAGGATCAGAGGGCATCACAATCAAGGGACTCAAGCCCAAGTGAACCAGGCTTTCTTGTTTCTTAAGCAGCTCAAAGACTCTTGATTCAATCAAAGAAACAAAAAACGACAAAAAAGTTCACTTTGCTTGCCATTACATTTGAAAGGCAAGACTCATCAAAGGTGCTTAATTACCTCAGCATTCCACCCTAATTACCATGACAAGACTCCAAATGAAAAAGCCCAGCAGGTGACTGGCAACGTAGAACTGGAGCCTTGGCAAACAATGGGGAGCCAAAGACAAGCTTGGAGAAGTGAGTTACAGTTATGTCACCAGGGTTGGGAGTTGGCACCGGGGTGATTCAGGAAGCACCAGAGTGCATGATGGTTTGGAGAGGAGAGATGAAAATGAGACTTCTCAGGAGACCACAGGGTGATTCGTGAGGGATAATAAGGCTGGTGGAAGTTGCATGAGGAAGAAGCCCCACTGAGGCATAAATGAGTGATTTGTATCGGGAGCTTTTTGTACATCCTTTGTTTCAAAGAGAACCAGTGACATCATGGGATGATGTCTTGACTTGCCCAAGAACTGTATTTAAGTGAGGCAGAGTTGCACAAAGTCATAAGCCTCACTGTCTCTTCCTCAGTCATCCAATTCTGGTGGCAGGACAAATTCAAGATGACTGGCAATGGGAAGCAGTGGATGACCTGGGAGCATCCCATGTCTAATCAGTCTCCAACAGGGGTAGGTAACCTGTGTCATCGAGGCCTCATGTGGTCTTCTAGATCCTGGGGTGCACCCTTTTGACTAAGTCCAAGTTTTATGGAACAAATCTTTTTATTAAGGGGATTTGTTCTGTGATGTTTGGATTCAGTCAGAGGGCAGCACTTGAGGACCTAGAGGGCCACATGTGGCTTCTCGAGGCCCCACGTTCCCCACCCCTGCATCTAAGCACGCTGCAGCACTTGTTCTCATCTGCCCATTCCAGCAGGGGAAGTCTTCACGTGCTCGAGGCAGACACCCCCCTGATTCACCACAGGGTTCGAGGCCTATGGGTTATCCTCACCCTAGTTTAGCCCATTTGGTGAGACAGTTTGACTGGGTGTGGCTTCTGTGCCTGCTCCGGCTTCTTGGAGCCACTGGTGACAGTTGGGTGGAGAGGGATGCCAAAGATGGATGAGTGGGCCGGAAAACGGTGAGCTTGCCAAGCCCTCACACCAGATGCCCTGGTCCTCCCTGGACACTCCATAGACCCCACAGGGAGCTGGAGAGAGGGTACGAGTATTCAACCTCGGAAGTCAGACAACTGGACACCATGATTGGAGAAAGGGCCAAGGGAGAGGAGGTTATGGTAAAACATGCACTTTACTAAACCTTCCTGAAATGACCTTATCTCTTCATTCCACTTTCAGGGTAAGTTGCTTTAAGGGCCATTAGGTGGTGGAGTTGAAGCACTAAGTGGATGTGCTTTTGAGGACGTTCCTGGAGGCAGCTCCAGGAGACAGTGGAGAGATTCAGCATGGGACCTAGAGTCAAGAAGACTTTAAGTTTAAATCTGCCTCAGATAACTTGTAACCCTGGGAAAGTTATTTAATCTCTCTAAGCCTCAGTTTCCTCATTTGGAGAAAGGGATAACAATAGTACTTCTCTCCCAGGGTTTTTGTGAGCATAAAAGGACATGATAATTATAAAGTGCTTCTCGAAGCTTAAAGCAGTACACGATGCTAGCTTCTATTATTCCCTGACCCCTCTTCATAAACTCCCACTACAGGCTCTCTAGGAAGATTTCTTTCCTCCCAGCGTGCACTACAGATGTCATTCCACAACTCTCTGGCCATGTCCTTCAGTGTGTAGTCCTGAATCCTGTCGTCCATCTCAGAGACGACTGTTAAATAATATGGTTTAAGTGTTTCCCATTTCTGTTATCTGGTCACAAGGATATGGGCCAATCTTTCAGAAAGGAAGAGCTACTGTGACATATTTTTGATTACAGAGGATGGAATGATTCTCTTCCCGAGATGCAGAGGGCAGTCTGATTGCTCCAAATAATGGGATTTATACGGGCCTGAGCAATCAGAGATAGACATGATTTGATAATCAAGATGTAATTGATCCTCATTTGGGCATTTCACAGAGCAGAGTCGAGACAGTAATCTTGGGACCTAGTCAGTTTTCCATTAAGAGGGTGATGAAAACTGCAATGAAACTCTGCAATATTTAACAAAGGTTCCTCCATGACTTGGGAGATTCTTTAGATTTGAAATGCACCAAACGTAATATTTAAAGAAATGAGGGCTGTGCCCCAAGGCCCCTGAATTTAGAGAGTACTGACAGCACTTTCACTTCTTCATCATAGAATAATAGGTCTAGAGATGGGATGTGCAGCTATCTTTTATGGGAAAAGTCCAGAATGAAATAAACCAGGTATACAGACATTCATTCTATCTACCCACATCAAAAAGAGATAGCAAGGACAATGGTGGTGGCTGGATGCAACATCCAAAAGACTTTGTTAGGAAATGATCCCTATGAACTGCATGGGATGGGATTTCAATTTTGGTCTTCAATATCTTTGGATGAAAAAATATAGCTTTTTTGTCAAAGGTGAAAAATCACTGACTTGGGAATCAAAAGGTCTGAGTTCTAATCTTTCAGTCTTATAAAATGACAAGGGTGAACAAGACAGCCTCTCAGGTCCCTTCTGCCTCTAGGTCTTTGAGCCACACACTGAGATGCTTACTGTCCGTGTGACCGTGGAGAAGTCAGCTCAATTCCCATTCCCTTAAGATGAGAAGGGTAGGCCACCTGCCCTTTTGTAGTCCCTCTCACCTCTAGACCTAAGATCCCATGATCCTTCATGTTAAATAGCTATTTGAAGGTTGTCTTCCCCAATAGACTGTGAGGACCTTCAGAGCAGAACTGTTCTTTTACATTGTTTGATATCCTTAGTGCTTAGCACAAAGCCTGGCCCAAACTAGGTGCTTAATAAATGTTTATTGATTGTAAATCTGCTAATTTCAGAAAATAAAGAGTTATCAAATATATACATATGTATGTGAATAAATAACAAAGGATTCCGATGAAACAATCCCACCTCCCTCACTCCAATAAAAGAATGGCCTGCGCTGCAACACATGTGATCACCCTGGGCAACCTTTGGCTATTTGCCTGCTGGATTCATCGGTAACCTATTACAAGAGAAAATCCTCCTTGAAAAAATCATGAAGCCAAAGCTTCAAGAATCAGTGAGGGAGAAAAAGCTAACTTCCCAGGCTCATGTTTCTGGGTCCTTCTGTACCCTGTCTGACATCCTCCCATCTATCTGACCCTTCTCTCAGTGAGTTAGAGCTTCCCCTTGCCTTCCCTCTTTCAAAATGTCCTCCTATAAGAAGATTATCTGATGATTCCTGATACTCTGTCTGACTTAGGGCCAGTCACTTGAGGAGAATTTGAACTGGATTCTCCCTGAGGCCTCTTCTGGTTCTAGGTCTCAGATGTCATAATCTCACCACCTTTGCATTTGAAATTTTAAATGACTACTTTCAATTTATTTTAAATTGAAATTTACTTTCTGTTACTACTCCATTGGAAATTATAACTTTGAGGAGACATGAGTTGGTCAATGTGGGTCTTTTCTTTCTTGGGGCCAATCCTAGCCCCTTTTATGACTTGGTAGATATTTGAGAGATTTTCTGGCTAAAAGATAGCATTTGAAGATGGACCTCTCAATACTTACTAGACTGGTTCTTGAACCATAGCAGGAGAGCCAGGTGGGCCTTCCCAATGCCAAAGGACCTGCTAAAATTTTGCTCTGCCAGCATAGCCTTTGAGAAACCTGGGTGAGCTCTAAGACAAGATGAGGCAAGGAGAAAGACTTTTGTGGAAGATCTCACTCTCACTAAGGTGTGTGTAACTAAAGAAGGCTTCATGTATCAACTGACACAGGTATTTTCAAATTAATTGGGGAAGTCAAGGAATAGTTAACAATGGAGTTTAAGGCAAGGGAATGGGAATGAGGAGGTATTGTCGGGGATATGACTTTCCTTGCAGAGTCAGAAGTCAGAATGCTGTAGTGTATGCAATCTTAACTTGGGATCAGTGCCATTGCTCATTAAAATACTTTGAGGCCAAGCATGGTGGCACTTGCCTCTAATCCCTGCTACTGGGGGAAGCTTGAGAGTCCTGAGATACAGTTGGGCTAAATCAGATTGGGGATCCTTGCCATGGTCAGCATTAATGTGGAGAATTCTCAGGAGCATGGGAGCCACCAGGCTGCCTAAGGACAGTAAAACTGGCCCAGATTAGGAACAGAGTAGGTCGAAGCTTCCCTGCTCCTAAAATGTCAGATTTATCCATGAGAGACTGCTTCATTTTCAGCTTGGGTAACACAAAGAGATACAGTCTCCAAAAAACTTGTGTGTCTGTGTATTGCACACATTATTACATTCTGTACACAATTGTATTTCAGCATAATTGGTTTCTTTTGTAATTATATATATTTTATTTTATTTTGTGCATTTAAATACATTCTGAGAAGGGGTCCACAGTCCTCACCAGACTGCCAAGGGGTCCATAGCACACACTACACACACACACACACACACACACACACACACACACACACACGGGGGAGGGGGGGGAGAGAGAGAGAGAGACAGAGAGAGACAGAGAGAGAGATCCAGGAAGCCCTGGTATAAAGGACAGAGAGCTGGACTTAGATTTAGAAAGACCTGGATTCAAGTGTTCTTCCTCCTTCCTCTGACACACATTAGTTTTCTGACCGTAGATGGCTCAGTTTTCCTCTCATTGAAACTATTAACCCTTTCAGGTTACCTTTTAGGCTATAAATTACAAAAAAATAAAAAGTGGGAGCTGATCAGCATTAGTAGTAGGTGTTTGCTCCCTGGGAGTGCCCTGCTCCAATGAAATCATTGATCCAAATGAAAAATAACATTCTCTCTGAAATAGCATCATATAGGCAATGGTAGGCCACAGCTAGATTGGTGTGTTAGGAGATGCCTAGGGCTCATGTAAAACCAACCCTCCCGACTCATCCCTACCACTGCTTATAGTTTTGTGCATTTCATACTTTTCTACAGACCCCATTATACTAGAACACGTTATATTTGGAATCAGTGGACCTGGTTTCAAATTGCAGGCACTCGCTGTTTGTATGAGTTCTGGTACTCATTACCCATGTACAATTGGGGGAAAGCTTCATTTCTTCCTTGGGCCTCAGTTTCCTCATCTAGAAAGTGGGAGAACAAAAATCCATAATCACTAAGGTCTTTCCTAGATCTAAATATACGATTCTAAGACCATTGATGCATATAAATAAACTCCGGGAAGTTGGGTACTCATAAGGGTATGTCTGACCAACAAGAAGTGTAATTTACCCCCAAAATGTCATCTAAACCATAACTAAATTTTACTTAAGTGTGTCGATTTTACCTAAATGGAACTTGACTGCTGCTAGTTAGAACTTGAAAGGTCTTTGTCATTCATCTCATTGAGCCCCTTTCTTTTACAGATGAGAAAACCGAGTCACAGAAAAGTGAAGTGACTTAACCAATTTCACACAACTGATATGAACTGGGGGTGGGATCCCAACCCAAGTTCCATGAATTCAACTTGAGCATGACTTTATTTCTGAATATACAGAACTCCCACAGATGTCTTTACCAACCCCGAAGCCACGGGTCCATAGGCACACAGAAAAATATGCTGTCCTGGGGAAGCCCTGCGTATTCCTGTTCTGCATCACAGGATGAATCCTGGCAGGGCGCAAGATGGGCAGCAGTCATTAAATGAAACGCATCAAGAAACCGCTGGAAAGATGTTATTCCTCTAAAAGGGAGGCGAGGCATGGGATTCTGAATGTCAACAGAGCACCCAGAGTGTCCACAGAGACAAGCAATTATCTAGGCATGATCCACTGGTAAGGGGAATCAATATGAAATTCAGACTGGATATGGTCTTCTGCCCCTTTCTGGGAAGGAGCCGATGAAAAGGCATCTTCGCAAATTAACCCCAACCAAGTGATATCCTGGGAAGAGGGCGGGGCTGTTGTCTTTAGGGGGAGACCAGGAATCTTTACCAAAGGTTAGGAGAGAAATTCAACAGCTTTAAGGTGGTAATTCAATTTCTGTGCCCCCAGCACTTAGCACTGTACCTAGCACATAAGAAGCACTTAATGAATGGCGATCCATTGATTTTAGGAGTCATTCCCAACTTCACATGAGAAAACTAAGGAGCGAAAACAGACGGCAATACACAAACTCATAGTTCTTTTTATCTGGGAAAATTCAGGATAGATTCTGTTTTGAGTTTATATGGATAAAAGAGAAGAGAAGGAAATAAGCATCTATATAGTTCCTGCTTTGTGACAAATACTGTGCTGAGTGTGTGTGTGTGTGTGTGTGTGTGTGTATCCCCACTTTATCCCTACAACAACTCTTGGAGGTAGGTGCTATCATCCTCTACCTACCATTGTACAGATGGGAAAACAGACGTAGACAAGTGACTTGCCCAGGGTCACCCAACTAGTAAGCATCTGAGGCTAGATTTGAATCCAGACCTTCCTGACCCCTGGTCCAGCATGCTCTCTATGGTACCATCAAGTTGCCTCTGATAAAGGCAGATTAAAAGAACCATATGTAAAACAAGGACGGGGAAAGGGGGAGGAGTTAGAGAAAGAGTTAACTGCGCCCTCCAGGTAATGAAATGTATGAGTGTTTTGTCCAAGACTTCCTGAGATGGAGTGAGAGGCTGATGGGGGCAGTCTAATGGATGTTGCTATGCAGGAATTGGAGGATCTGAATTAAATTCCCAGTTTAGACATCTCACCTTCCGCCTTGCTAGGCTTCAGTTTCTCCAAACCATAAAATGAGGGGGTTAGACATGAGATCTAAATGTATTACCCCATCATAGTCATTTCCCAGAAGTCTTTGTTCTGATCCATCCTGGATTTTGGCTCAGTTCTAAAGACCAGGAATTGTCAGGAAAGTGATCTCTGGATGAAGGAGGTGTTCTTAATATTTTTTTCTTAGTATTATCTGTTGTATTGGTTTTGAAGATGCCCAGGGGAGGGAGGTTTTCTAAAGCAATGCCTATATTGTTACTTCACTTCTCTCTCAGGTTGAAAGATGACTTCTTTGGCAAAGCTGGGAGAACCTGATAAACTGAGTTAAAAATCCCCTCAAAAGTCATGAATTAAACTGCAAACATGTTTGAATGCCTTCATTGTTGACCTCAAATTTATATAGATGGAGCTTCCAGGTTTTAACAGAAGGAAAAAAAGCATCTTGAAAAACAACCCACTCAGGTGCCCAGGACCTCTTGCTTTTACCACGGCATACATTGTTCTAACAAGCAACATGTTGATGGGGAACGTTGGTGATTCAGGAACAGGGGGTAATAAACCGTCCCTCAAAATTAGGCACAATTTTAGAAATAAAAGTGGAAAGCACTCATTTTATGTGTCCCAAATAGCCTGAGCTACATAGGGAATTTTAAAAACAGCCAGATGCTGATCTCTCGGTCATTTATATGCAATTGCTATATATGTATATGTATGAGGAGTGCTGATAATGGCAGTTGTTCGCTATCTGGTAGACATGGAGGCTGTTCAGAGCTGAAATGACAAATCTCTCAGGTTCTCTCTCTCCCATTTGAAAGGCTGGGTAAGGGCAGCTCTCTGTGGTTCATCTCTGATACACACACACAAATTTCTTCCTGTGCCCTTTTCTTATGGCTTCTGGTGTTACCTCTAATTATCTTAAGTGCCTAGACTTCAACCTTTCACAAAATTTCATCAAAACTGTCTAACTCCTTCATACTAAAGAGTGAATAACTAATAAAATTTAATGGGATTGGGTTAGGTTGGGTTTACATTTGAACCAGCTAAGCCCAAAAGGAATGCCATGCCCAAGTAAATGCTGGCACATTTGTGTGCCTGGCACCCAAATGAATGAATGAATGAATAAATGGATGAATGAATGAGGCATTTATTATTTGCTTACTGTGGACCAAGTACTGAACCAAGCATGGGTATACAAATACAAAATTGAGATAATTTCTGCTCTCAAAGGATTCCCATTCTGAGTTATGTGCCTCTGTGGCCCTTTTCAAGAATGCTGCCTTCATCTGTAGTTTCCAGATCTGGGCATTATCTAGCTAGTTCAGAAGGCACTTTTATGATATAAACATATGTTCTTTGTGGTCTTAAAATGATAGCACATAGAAAGCTGCCTGGAGCTATATACACACACATCAGATCTCAGAGCAGGAAGGGCCTTCCCAGCCATCCAGTCTATTTGTTCTTAATGGCAATATCAGGCCTGAGAAGAGGAACGGGGCTCTCTGTGAATCTAATGGTTCCTTATGGCAAAGGTATAGTAAACACACTTCAATCAATGTAGCAGTATATGAGAGCAAAATGCATTTCCCTACAAAACCCATCAGACTGATATAACATACTCACACTAACGTACGGGAAAATTAAAGTCCATATTTTTAAGCATTCTTATATAAACTATGTGAAACAGATACAGTATAAACTCACTAACTAATCCCAATGGTTGGGGTATGAATGAGGGGACCAGTCAAATTAGCAGTGACTGTAAAATGTTTTTAAGAAACACATTCCAGTGACTTTCAAGGTCCACCATGTGCCCCAAGAATATTTGTGGTATCAAAAGTGTAGGGAACCGCTAGAGAGGAATTCCTCTACCAATCGGTAGCACTTTCTCTAAAAAGAATGATCATGGAGAGATGCCCAGAATGTTCAGAGCTCATGACTCTCTCTCCCAACTAGTCTGTGTCAGACATGGAACTTGACGTTAAACATTTCAGACTTTTTTTTTCTCCCCTCACTCCATTCTTCATTTTTTTATTTATTATTTAATTATTTAATATTTTTAGTTTTCCACATTGATTTCCACAAGAGTTTGAATCACAAATTTTCTCCCTATTTCTACCCTCCCCCCACTACAAGATGACATATATTGTGATTACCCCGTTCCCCAGTCAACCCTCCCTTCTGTCACTGCACTACCCCCCATCCCCTTATCCCTTACTTTCTTGTAGGGCAAGATAGATTTCTATGCCTCATTGCCTGTGTATCTTATTTCCTAGTTGCATGCAAAAACTTTTTTTTGAACATCTGCTTTTAAAACTTTGAGTTCCAAATTCTCTCCCCTCTTCCCTCCCCACCCACCCTCCCTAAGAAGGCAAGCAATTCAACATAGGCCAAATGTGTATCATTATGCAAAACCTTTCCACAATGCTCATGTTGTGAAAGACTAACTATATTTTGCCCCTTCCTATCCTATTCCCCTTTATCTAGTTTTGTCCCTTGACCCTGCCCCTTTTTGAAAGTGTTAACTTTTGATTACCTTCTCCCCCTATCTGCCCTCCTTTCTATCATTACCCCTTTTTTATCGCCTTCCTCCTTCTTTCCTGTGGGGTAAGATACCCAATTGAGTGTGTATGTTATTCTCCCCCTCAGGTCGAATCCAATGAGAGAAAGATTCATTCACTCCCCCTCACCTGCCCCCTCTTCCCTTCCAACAAACTGCTTTTTCTTACCACTTTTATGTGAGATAATTTACACCATTCTATCTCTCCCTTTCTCCCTCTCTCAATATATTCCTCTCTCATCCTTTAATTTTATTTTTTTAGATATCATCCCTTCATATTCAACTCACCCTGTGCCCTCTGTCTACACACACACACACACACACACACACACACACACACATATATATATATACACATATATATACCCTTCAGCTACCCTAATACTGAGGTCTCATGAATTACACACATCTTCTTTCCATGTAGGAATGTAAACAAACAGTTCAACTTTAGTAAGTCCCTTATGATTTCTCTTTCTTGTTTACCTTTTTATGCTTCTCTTGATTCTTGTGTTTGAAAGTCAAATATTCTATTCATCTCTGGTCTTTTCACTGAGAAAGCTTGAAAGTCCTCTATTTTATTCAAAGTCTATATTTTGCCTTGGAGCATGATACTGAGTTTTGCTGGGTAGGTGATTCTTGGTTTTAATTCTAGCTCCATTGACCTCCACAATTTCATATTCCAAGCCCTTCCATCCCTTAATGTAGAAGCTGCTAGATCTTGTATTATCCTGATTATGTTTTCACAATACTCAAATTGTTTCTTTCTGTCTGCTTGCTGTATTTTCTCCTTGATCTGGGAGCTCTGGAATTTGGTGACAACATTCCTAGGAGTTTTATTTTTGGGATCATTTTGAGGAGGTAATCTGTGGATTCTTTCAATTTCTATTTTACCCTCTGGCTGTAGAATATTGGGGCAGTTCTCCTTGATAATTTCTTGAGAGATGATATCTAGGCTCTTTTTCTGATCATGGCTTTCAGGTAGTCCGATAACTTTTAAATTATTTCTCCTGGATCTGTTTTCCAGGTCAGTGGTTTTTCCAATGAGATATTTCAAATTGTCCTCCATTTTTTCATTCCTTTGGTTCTGTTTTACAATATCTTGATTTCTCATAAAGTCACTAGCTTCCACTTGCTCCAATCTAATTTTTAAGGTAGTATTTTCTTCAGTGGTCATTTGGATCTCCTTTTCCATTTGGCTAATTCTGCCTTTCAAGGCATTTTTCTCTGCATTGGCTTTTTGGAGCTCTTTTGCCATTTGAGTTAGTCTATTTTTTAAGGTGTTATTTTCTTCGGTATTTTTTGGGTCTCCTTTAGCAAGTCATTGACTTGTTTTTCATGGTTTTCTCGCATCACTCTCATTTCTCTTCCCAATTTTTCCTCTACTTCTCTGACTTGCTTTTCCAAATCCTTTTTGAGTTCTTCCATGGCCTGAGACCAGTTCATGTTTTTCTTGGAGGCTTTTGATATATGTAGGCTCTTTGACTTTGTGGACTTCTTCTGTCTGTATGTTTTGGTCTTCTTTGTCACCAAAGAAAGACTCCAAAATCTGAATCTGCATCTGAGAGCGTTTTCGCTGCCTGGCCATGTTCTCAGTCAACTACTTGACCCCTGAGCTACTCATCAGGGTATGACTGCCTGCAGAGTAGAGAGTACTTTATTCCAAGCTTGAGGGGCTGCTCTGTTGTTTTCAGAGCCATTTCTACACATCAAGCTCTGCCACACCAGAGTTCCACCTCCCCCAAGAGCCACCAACCCAGACCAAGACTCAGATCTAAGCAGGCTCTGCACTCCCTCTCTGATCTGCCACTTAATTCCTCCCACCAGGTGGGCCTGGGGCTGGAAGCAACTGCAGCTGTACCTCTGTAAGCAGCCTCAGAGCTGCACCACCTCCGCTGCCCCCAGGGTGGTAGCCCACCATGAACTCCTTTCATTTTGTCCCTGCATTTTTTCCCACTAACCTTCTCTATTGCCTTTGTTGTTTGTGTGTTGAGAAGTCTGGTAACTGCCACAGCTCACTGATTCAGGGTGCTATGGCCTGTTCTGCCTGGCTCCCGGGTCTGGTTCATCCAGGGGTGGTCCATGCTGTGCTCTTCTCTGCCTCGCTCCCAGCACGGTGCGATAGACCTTACCCAGCGACCATCCAGGCTGTCCTGGTCTGGAGCCCTGCTTCCCTCTGCTATTTTGTGGGTTCTGCAGTTCTAGAATTTGTTCAGAGCCATTGTTTATAGGCGTTTGAAGGGTCCTGGGGGAGAGCTTTAGGCAAGTCCTTGCTTTCCAGCCACCGTCTTGGCTCTGTCCCCCAATCCATTCTTTATATTCCCAGCACTTAACACAGTATCTGATAAAATAGCATGGGATTGATTGATTATTTCTAAGACTATGGCTATTATTATCCCCATTTTACTCATGAAGAAACTAAGGCTTAGAAAAGCACAAACGGAGAAAGCTTTTACAGTGGAGTGAAAGAGAGGTGGGAGGGAGTGAGTGAACTTTGTTCTCATTGGATTTGGCTTAAGGAGGGAATAACATACACACTCAATTGGGTATTGAAAGCAATCTTACCCTACAGGAAAGTAGGGAGGAAGGGGATGGGTGAGCAGATAGGAGGAGGGGGTAATCAGAAGCAAGGCAGGGACAAGGCCAAAGGAAAAAATAGAATAAACAGGAAGAGGGATAGGATTGAGGGAAATATAGTTAGTCTTTCATAGCATGACTATAAAGGAAGTAGTTTGTGTGACTACACATGTATGACCTATATCAAATCGCTTGCCTTCTCAAGAAGGATGGGTGGAGAGGGAGGAAGAGAGAATTTGGAACTCAAAGTATAAAAATAAATGACTGTTAATTTTTTTATTTACATGCAACTGGCAAATAAGATACACAGGCAATGGGATATAGAAATCTAGCTTACTCTACAGGAAAATAGCAGGGGAAGGGAATAAGAGAGGGGGAGGTATGTGATAAAAGGGAGAGCAGAATGGAGGAACGGTTATTCAGAATGCATGCATGGGGTGGGGGGAGGGGAGAGATGGGGAGAAAATTTGGAACTCAAAATCTTGTGGAAATGAATGTTGCAAACTAAAATAAATATTTTAAAATTTAAATAAATAAATTTAAAAATAAATAAATTGGAATGTTAAAAAAAGGAAAAGAAAAGCTCAAGACACTTTCTCACAGTCATATGACTAGTGAGGATCAGGCAGTATTTAAACTCAGTCCTTCCTTATTCCAAACCCATAGGTCTGTCCACTAGGCAACCCTGTCCTTAGATCCAATCAATCAGCAAGCATTTATTAAGTCCCTACTATTTACCAGGCACTGCTCAAGGAGCTGAGGTTACAAATATAGCCAGTGAAGCAATCATACTTTCTAATTAGCATTTCAGCTTTCAGCCCCGGATTTACTTCAATGCAGGCAAAAGCTTGACAAATGTTCAGAAACAGTTGGCTCTCTCAAGTAAGTTAAGCAACAAAATTAAGCTTAAAGACTATTGGATTTGAAGTCAGATCTTAGATTTGAATTTCACTTCCATTACTTATTTGCTGTGGGACCTGGGATCGCTATACCATTTGTAGGATACCTCAGTATCCTAATCCTATAAGTGTGCGCCAGATCGTGGGCTGGATGTCAGTATCCTAAAAGGATATTCCTAAGCTTCTCTTCAGCTCTAAATTCTATGATCCCTCTATATTGTCTAGATAATCAATTTATTCAGCCCTCCCCCAAAGTACACAAACACACACACACACACTCACACACACCTGCACACACACACTCACACGCACCTGCACACACACACACACACACACACACACACACACACACTACAAGAATGAATTTCAGACCACCACATATCCCAATTATCTTTGACACCCTCCTGGCTCTGAATCCTTCTCTAGGTGAAACATTTTCTAAA
This sequence comes from Trichosurus vulpecula, assembly GCF_011100635.1. Lineage (NCBI taxonomy): Eukaryota > Metazoa > Chordata > Mammalia > Diprotodontia > Phalangeridae > Trichosurus > Trichosurus vulpecula. Next base: position 438,984,143 of record NC_050575.1, on the reverse strand, counting down.
AAAAGCTACCAAGGAATTCTACCTCTAACACTTAGTAGTTGGGTGACCTTGTACAAGGTGGTTAGTTTCCTTACCTGTAAAATGAAAGGCTTGGTCTAGATGGCCTCTGAAGCAGGTATCTATCATGTGATGAGGTGGCTGGTGTTCATATAGTTCAAATAGTATGGCCATGAATGGACTCCATGCACAAGGACTCTGCTTCCTTTCGTAAAGTACCCATAAACACTTAGGGTCTTCCCCTTCTTGATTGATTCTTTCAGGAAGGCATAGGAGCCATCTTTATCCTCAATTCTTACCCAGCTTTTAAGTACTGAATTGGTGTTGACTTAGACAAACTGAGACCTGGGAAAGACCTTAGCTTAAAAAGGCCAAGATCTCCCACTATACCCTGGGCCCATGCCAGTTGTCTTGATGTATGTCTTATCATTGGAATCTGATGACTTTGGAGGAGAGAGTGGGACTCATCGCTTTGCACAGCCCTTTCTCACTTAAATTCAACTCACGTGCCAGTCAAGACATCACTGTTCTGATGTCATTGGGCCTCTGAACGAAGGACTAACAGCAACAACAACCCATCCGTACATGATAAATTAGGTCCTTAAGCTACAATTCTCAAACCATGTTAATCACCCATCCTGGCCATAAAATGCTCTGTGGTACAGCCATATGACTCCTAGAATCTAGAGCCTAGATTCTAGGGTTAGGTTCCTGGGTTAGGTTCTAGGGTTAGAACCTGGGTTAGGTTCCTGGCTCTGACACTCAATAGCTATATGGCCCTGAAAAGAGAGACTAACTAAGGAAGGACTAGTGGAGATTCCCCCTAGGGCATCAAATTTAGGTGGTATTCAAAGTTTAGAGTGTAGCATCTGCTTTATTAAAAAAGGGTGGGGGATTAAAACAGGAAGCCCCACCATTTTCTTACCTACTGCAGCATATGTAAGCTACTCTCTTCTCTGCCCTAGGCCTACCCATCAGAGTCTTTATCCCTGGAAAAGACAATGCCCAGGCATTTAAAAGTTTGACCTAGGGGAAAATTCCCTACTAGCCGTGGGTATAGTTTGTACTATTTGATTTGTAAAAATTCTGAGATGGCCCTTTTCCTGGGCAAGGCTTTTGCTCTGCCTGGGCCTCAGTTTACTCCTGTTTAAAATGCGAATACTGTTATTTGTGCTACATATTTCCTAAAGCCATGACAATGAAAGCACCTTGTCAAGCCTTAAAATTCTCTAAGCAAAGTAGGAATGATTATAATCATAACAAGATCCTGATGATGTTGAAAAAAGCAGCCACATTGTCGATGTTTCAGAGGAAAATCATGCAGTTTTTAGACTTTTGTGTCCCGCACTTTAGAAACATATTTTGGATTGATTGCCCAATTAAGAAGGTTTAAGAGCAGGCAGAGGTAGCTGCAGCCATGGGCAACACCAACAGCTTCTTTCATCCTATTTCTCTTAAAATATTCCAGACACATTCAAAGGCAACATCTACCTTTCACAAACAAGCAAAGGAGGCGTTTAAAAACCAGAACACCCTTCTCTAGTACAATTCCTGAAAAATCACTAGGCCATTATTTTGATTTCCAGAAACCTGGGGTTAAGACTCAGGCGATGATCGCCAGTAAAAGAACTTGTATCCCTGTGGGAGACACACCTCTGCTGCACTTTATGTATTCTTTATTTTTGTTTCGTTACACTGGAACTAGCCTTGTATATCCTGTTTCTGATTGCCAATCATTAAAATGAGCTTGTTTTTTTTTCTTTCTTTACTTTCTCTCAATAGAGTTTTATCAAACACATCTTTTATCATCCTGGGGATTGTATCCACCTCTCTTTGCAAAGCAGTGCATTTAATGCTCATCTGAACTGAGCTGAAAAAATGATGCATGTGATAAAGAATGGGCAAAGAAAAGAAGTCTGCTGTAGAGGTTCTCTTCTTTCTCAAGCCTTGCCTCCCCCTCCTTGCCCATTCCAAGGTCCATCAGATGGCCCGAAAACAGATTCATGCAGATATAGTCAATGAACACCTCTTATCCTCCAGAGTTTGTTCCTTTAAGCCCTATAAAGAATTCTCTATAAAAATCCCTCAGTAAGGGAAAGGAAACAAAACCAAGACATCCACCAGGGACCATGAATAATGTATAGTTGGAGGAGGCAGGGGCTGGGAAGGGGAGGGGGGAGAACAGGGGTGGTCCTCCCTCCTCTTATTCCACGAAGATATGTGGATTTAATGGTTGGTTTCTTTTGCATTCCTCTTCTCCAGCCTCAGCATGTATTGGTGTGTTATAAACTAGCACTTATTTGTGTGACCACAAACTGGGATTTATTTAGTTATCTGGGGTCAGTGAACATGGAACATACTTTTATAAACTGATATCGAATGGAAGGGACTGCATTGGAATGGTACCTGAATTACAATCAGGGTACTTGGTAAGGGAGCAGCTACAGAGTTCTGGCACTGATCAATCAATTTACGTTCATTAAGCATGTAATATGTGCCAGGAACAGTGCTAAGCACTGGGGATAGACATAAAGAAGCAAAAGGTAATCCTCGCCCATGTATGCCTTTCTGAGGCATTTATTTATCCACCCATTCATTCTCAACAAGCATTTCTTAGGCACTACAGGGCACCAGACTATGTGTTGGAGATCCATGGACAAAGGCAGAAGTTCCTTCCTCTAAGGACCTTCCATTCAATGTTGGGTTGGATGGGCAACAAGTACATAGATAGGACAATATAAAATAAATGCTAAGACATTAGAAAGCTTTCTGGAAAGACACTGGACTTTAAAACAAGGATCTGGGTTCAAATCCTACCTTTTCTGCCTTTTATCTTGGTCAGATTCCTTGATCTCTCTAATCTTCAATTTTATCTGTAACACGAGAGTTACCAAGATAACTTGTAAAGTCTCTTTGGCTCTCAATCTGTGATCCTACAGAGAGGGAGGTGTTAGCTACTAAGGGGATCAGGAAAGACCTCTTATTAGAATTGGCACTTGAGGTGAGCTAGAGATTCTAACATTAGATTAGAAAGTAAGGATTCTAAGAATCTGAGGTAAGGACTGAGTGCATTCCTGGCATTGAAAAGTCGTGGAAACTGAAGATGGAAAGTTGGGTATGCGGAACTGAGGCAGTCTGGCTGAAATATGGAAGGTAAGAAGAAACCCAAGTGCTATAAGCCAGGAAAGACAGCTTGGAGCAAGACTGTAAAGGACTGCAACGCCAAAAGGTGAATTGACATTTTCTCCTAGAGCATACATTCCTAACCTTGTGTACGACATGGATCCAACCGGTAATCTGGTAAAACCTATGAAGCACTTCTCAGAAATATATTTTCAAAAGCATTTAAAAAAACCACAGGATTACAAAGCTAACCCAATACATTGAAATGCAAGTGTATGTGTGTGTACGTGTGTGTGTGTGTGTGTGTGTGTGTGTGTGTGCATAAATGCATCTATGTATATGCATGCATCTGTATATATGTATTGAAGTTCACAGACCCCAATTTAAGCAGACATGCCCTAGAAGGGACAGGGAGCCACTCAAGAGACATGACAAGAGGTGGGCTTTATGAGTATAGTAGATTGGAGAGGAGAGCCATTTGCGGTGGGGAGCCAAATTAGGGTGCCCTTTCAACACCCCAAATGAGGTGCAATGAGAATATATGCATGGGTGATATTTTTGTGGTTAGAAAGAAGAGGACAAATTTGAGAGATATTCTTCATTTAGAACCAAGACTTGGCAACAGAGTTGACATGTGAGGGGAGAGAGAGGGAAGAAACTCAAATGACACTGAAGTTGTGAGCCTGAGCGCAAGGAAAGATCGTACTAGCATCAAAAGAAATATGGAAGTCAGAAAGAGGGATGTGTAGAAGGAGAGTGAGTAAATAGAAGGTGAATGGAGGAGGGAGAGAGAACCCATCTCTTGTGTTCCAGGAAAGACTTCTAGGAGTGAGTGACACCTTCACTGATCCTTCAAACAGGCTCCAGATTCTGAGAGGCAGATCTGTGCAGGGAATTCCTTTAATGCATCAGGGACAGTCTCTCCAAAGTCATAGAGATGGGCCGTAGTGATGTCAAGTTTGGAGAACAGCTGATAAGCTAGTTCAGCTGTAGCACAGAATTCATGAAGAGTGACATTATATAAAATAAGTTCAGAAGGTTAGGTGTTAGCCCAGTTTTTAAGGGCTTTAGATGTCAATATTCAAAATCTTGAACCAACTAAGACTGAACAAGAAAGAGGAAAAGTTGAGAGATTTGGGGGATAGTTTCCTACCCAAAGCAACTGTTTCATTCTGACAGGTACCTTAATAACAAGAGAAGGTGAAAAATAGAAAGGATAACTTGTAAACACATTTTCCCCCTGGAAAGCTTAGGTGTTGCTGAAAAAAAGAAACTAGAATGTGAGCAGCAAGATGTCTATAAAGCATACATGTGAATAGCTTTGCTTAGACATCTATTCCCCAGGATAGAATAAGAATGAAACAGGTGATTCCTAGTCATTAATGTAGAATCATTTGGGAATTCATTTGTTATTTAATGACCGTGTCAGTTGGGAAAGTGAAATCCACCAGAAAAGTGTTTGACCATTGAATGATTCCTATAGAAAAGGTCTCTCTCCTTGCCTTGAGAGACTCTTGCTCAGGGATTACGGAAGCTAGTGTGCAAAAGCTATTCTGATCATTGAAACTCTTCAAACCAGCATCAGGCCTGCAGCTGGAATAGAGAGAACAACTTTGGTCCAGGGAGTTCAATATCCATTCAACCAGGAGACTTTCCAACTTTTTGAATTTAGAAAATCTATATGTCATTGTTTCTTTAGGGATATGCATTCATTGAGGCGTTCATTCATTCCTCCAAAGTGTCAGAGCAACAAACATTCAGATCCCATCTCTGATGACGCAGGTGACCCTTGGCAAGTAACCTCCTTGGGCCTCAGTTTTCTCATCTGTAGAAAGAAAGGGTGGAAATAAATGGCCTCTGAGGTCCCTTTCAGCTCCTGGTCTATGTGCTTCTAAGATGTGATGCTATCTATTGAACACCATAGTGAACAGAACACTTGACTTGGTGTCAGCAGGCCTGGTTGAAATCACACCTCCGACACCAGCCGGATGTTCTTTAGTTGGTCACAGTACCTTAGGCTTACTCGTTCACAAAATAGTGCTAATGTTTCTATTCCTTAATGCATAGGCTGGGGAGGGAAGGCATCATTTTTGCCCTCTTTTGTTTTCATGCTCTTCTTATGATGACTATGCCGGGAGTCAGAAAGGCTTGAGTTTGAATTCAGCCTCAGAACTTAACTATCTGTGTGACCCTGGGAAAGTCACTTAACCTGTCTTCATCTAAAAATGGGGATTATAATAGAACCCACTTCCCAGAATTGTTAGAAGGATCAAATAGACAACGTTTCGAAAACATTTTGAAAACATTTGAGAACTGTATAAATATTGTCATTATCATTTGTATTATTATATAAAATGTTGAGCTTTCAGCAACAACATTTACCGTTTGATTCCTAGTTTCTAGTGTACCTCCTGGTCCATTACCCCATTTCTAAATCCAATGGTCCTGTGCTTTTCCCAAGTCCACCATTAAAATTCTGGTTGATTGCAAGAAGTATACCAAAGATATTGCATTCTTCACTTCTATGTAACCATTGTTTGAGTGAGGCTGGAATATTATGCAACATTTTGTCATTGTGCCTTACATAAGTGGGCTTTTTATAACGGGCAAGAGGAGTTTTCTACTGTTCTTTGATTCCATGTCAACTAAAGGCTGTGTCACCATTAAGTGAACATGAAAATGTTATTTGGACATGTAAAAAGAGGAACTGAATTCAGAAAGAATAACTCCATGGAAATTTAATGTATGCATGTATTTTTTCTTAAACCAGTAATTTTATATTATCCTTAAAAAAAACAAAAAACAAAAAACATTTCTTTGTTAAGTGTCCTACATAGACCTAGCTGGTACCTGTAGAAATTATGTGAATTTGCATGGAATCATAGCACTTTTCCATGAGACCCAAAGTTTCTGTGAAAGAGCTTGAAAATCCTATGTTGTAGATAAATAATCCAGGATATCTGAATATCTATGGACTATGGTTTTATCAAAATTTTATTAAAATGCAATTCCGTGAAACTAGAAAATGCCTCCGGCTAATTTTTTCCCCTAGCTCTAACAGTTAAAGAACCAAATGTTTCAATTTCTTAGAGGGGAAAGTATCTATTAAAACGAAAGGTTAGAACCTTGACTTCACATCGCTCCCCTGCCACGCACTATAGCAGCTGTCACAAGATCGTGGACTCTCCAAATCTGAAAAATGCCATTACTCAAATGGAGTGTTTGACCTTTCCATTCATTATTCTCATTCACGAGACATAGAATAGGCCATCAGTCCAGGAGGCCATGTTTGAGGATCGTCGTTGGATAAAAAACCCCAACATGAAATCGATTTACAAATAGTGAACAATACAAGTGGGCAGCTGGTTGTGGTCATGGTTCTACTGATGATTCAGAATGACTGACTAAAGAGAAAATATTCTGGGTTAGAATGGATGCTCGTGGGCACAAGATGGACAAATGCTTTTTGGAACGACCTAGCACACGTTGCCATGGTTGTTTTTGCTTAGTTGTGTTCCTCTCTTCATGACCCCATGTGGGGTTTTCTGGGCAAAGAAATGTTTTTTGCCGTTTCCTTCTCCAGCTCATTTTGTAGTTGAGGAAACTGAGAGGATGAAATGACTCGCCCAAGGTCACACCTTTAGTAAGTGCCTGAGAGGAGATTTGATCTCAGGTCTCCTGACTCCACAACTGGCACTCTACCCACTGTGCCACCTAGCTGCCCCAAGCTGGAGCAATAACACAATGCTAGCAGAGGAAGTCAGATCCTAGGATCATGTGTTTAGGCCTCAGGGGGCCCTCAGAGATCATCTCATCCTAGAATCACATGATCATAAATATAATGTTATAGGGGACCTCAGAGGTCATCTAATGCAACCCCATCATTTTACAGGTAAGGAAATAGCCCCAGGGAGGTTAAGGGACTTGGCCCAGGTTATTCAAATAATAAGCACCAAAGGCTTCATATAAACACAATCAACTCCCACATGCTGCCTTCAACGCAAATGTTTACTGTCAGGTGAATTTAACTGAATCATGAGATCTGTTATTTTATTTGTTTGTTATGTCCTAGTCTCAAAAATGAGTATTATTTCTAAGGTACTCATTTTACTGATGGAGAAACTGAGGCCCAGGGAGGCTAAGTAATTTTCTGAGGTTTACAGAGGTAGTTGGTAAAGGAGAGGCATTCTCCACCCCAATTTAATCCCAAGTCCAAGCCCTAAAAGACCTCTGTTCCATCAGCCTCTTGGCCACTGAAGTAGGCCACTTATATGAAGCACAATGACAGAACATTACAGCCTCACTTAAACTATCTCCTGGATGCTTCCTGGAACTGTCCAGAATTTTAATGGTTATTGTAGGGGGATCCTCGGATTTAGAAACAGAGTAATGAAGGGGCAGCTGGTGGTGCAGGGAGTAGAGCACTGGCCCTGGAGTCAGGAGGACCTGAGTTCAAATCTGGCCTCAGACACTTGAGGCATGTACTAGCTGTGTGACTTTGGGCAAGTCACTTAACCCTCAATTGCCCTGCCTTCCCCCATAAAAAAATGGAGTAATGAACCAGAAAGTACACTAGATTGGAGTCAGAAGGACCTCCCTTCAAATCCAGCTCTGCCCCTACACTGCTCGAATGATCCTGGGCAACGTGCTTTATTTCTCTGATCTTCTACTTCCTCATTTGTAATATGAGGACATTGGTAGAACCACCATGGGGCATTCCTCTTCTCCACTTACTACCCTGGGAATAATAGTATCCTGTTAGGATGGGTTTGTTGCTTGAGAGGAGGGATTGTTTTAATTCTTTCTATTCACCGTGGGGCCTCAATAACTATCCTTTAATGCATTAACATTTGCATAGACTTAGGACAGATGGAACAGACTTTAACCATCCAATCCTTTATTTTATTTTATGTGTCTTGTTCTTATATCAAAATACCTAATCTAATACCTTGCCCTGAAATGAACAGTTCCTTGCAACAACAGCACCAGCAACGAGAAATGTTCATGTAAAACCAATCCATAAGGTGAGTGTGTCTAACATGGTACGCACCATTTCATACCAATAGTCCCTCACCTCTCTGCCAATACTAGGGAGGGATGCTTCATTATCTGTTCTCCAGGACTAAGATTTGACAGAAGATACTTAGTCATGAAATTAAAAGACATTTGCTCCTTTGGAAGGAAAGTTACAGCAAATCCGGAGAGCATACTAAAAAATTAGACATCATCTCACTGAAAAAGGTCTGTAGAGAAAAAATGAGGTTTGTTTTTTGTTGTTGCTGTAGTCATTTTCCCAATAGTAATGTGTGATTGTGCAACAACAAGAAAAGCTTAATGCCACAGAATTGACACTTGAATTGTGGTGCCGGAGAAGACTTCTGAGAGTCCCTTGTACAGCGAGGATAGGAAATCAGTCAATACTTTAAGAAATGAAATTAGACTATTCACTGGAAGGTCCAATACTGAAGCTGCAGTGTGAATACTTTGATCACATAATGAGAAGTCGGGACTTATTGGAAAAGATCCTGAATTTGGAAAAGATCAAAGGCAAGAAGAAAAGGGGAAGGCAAAGAATGAGATGGAAAGAGAGCGTCGCAGAAACAACGAATGTGAACTTAGACTCTGAGAGACAGTGGAAGATAAAAGGGCCTGCAGTGCTACGGTGCATGGGGTCACAGAGAATCAGACACGATCGAACGACTAAACAGCAACTTGGATTTCGGCTCCCTTCTGGTTTTCCATTCATGTACTCCAGTTGTAACTGGTGTATATTATTTTCCTGAGTCTGCTTACTTCACAGGGCATAGAGTTGCAATCCATGTCCATCCTTCCAAATTTCTCAGAATTTGGAATATTTTTGTTTCTTATGGAACAAACAAAATGGAACATTCCTTTGTATTTGATAATCAACAAACATTATTAAGTTTAAATGTTGATGATACAATCAAAAGGCAAAAAAGAGCCCTTGTCTTTAAGAAGTTTACATCCTGATAGAGAAACCAGAGCATTTGAGATAAATACACATTAAATTGAATGTAGGCTTAGATGGAAAGGAAGGTATTCTTAGAGGAGAAGGTACCAGAAGTTGGAGGGACCAGCCATTATCACAATAAATAAATACCCATTTTGTTCTATTCTTTATGTTTGTGTTAGGATTTGTTTTGTTTTTATTAACACAAAAGTGCTACATTGAATATTAAAAATGCAAAACCTGGACTATTTTCTATCTTTGATCTTCTTTTATCAAAGGGTAAAAATAATACTGACTTTTCTTGCATAATTTTGTTTTCCAGAATAGAATTCCTTATTCTGCAGGTGAGGTAACTGAGGTCCAAAATGATTTTCCAAGGTCAGAAAAGAAAAAAAAAAAGGAGATGAGCTCAAATTTGAACCCATACATTCTGGCTCCAAATTCAGAGTTCACCCCACTCTAAACTACTGCCTTTCATACCCCACGGGGGGCTGCGGCCTTCTAGACGTGAAGTTGGAAGAACTGAGTCCTAATCCTGCCTCAGACTTTAGTGTCTCCAAGACTCAGTTTCCCCATTTGTAAATGGCAGATAACAATAGCACCTCTTGCACAGAGGTTTGGGGAGGAGGAACAAGAAAGATAAGAAAGCTCTTTGCAACCTTGAAGTACTTTATAAATGTCAGCTATTACTATTGTTGTAATAAGTATTCCTTGCACTCCTTCTGACTAAAATGGCAGCCCAGCTCATCATCCCACTTCTAAGATTGGAATTATCTTTCCCATGAAGAATTGCTTAGTGCTTGAACCCCAGGGAAGCTTATCGAACCCTGATATGATCTGATTGGATCTTCCTTGGTTTTTATCCCCTTCTATCTGGTACTTTACAGAGTACTACAGAGTACTGCAGCTGTGTTTTATAATTACCCCACTCTAAAGCTAGGGTCCAGACTGACCTTAGGGGATGCCTTGCTCTTGAATAAAGTTGGGTAAGATTCACAACAGGATAAACAATTGATCCATTCTATTTCCATGCATGTGTATTGAATTTCTTTCTAAGAATGACTAAAGTGATATCCTTCAAAGATGAAAGATGTAAATAGAATTCTACATGTTCAATTCTAAAGGGGAATTTATTTCTACATAATGTAAATTAATGTCACACTGCCTGGCAATCTGTTAATTAGGTGCTGAGGAATCCCTCTGTTCTAATAAATAAGGTATCTCTTATTATATATCAAGGACATATCACGGCCATGGAATTGATCCTTTCTATGAGTAGAAAGTGGGCATCTAGGGGGTACGGTGGATAAAGTGCTGGACCTAAAGTCAGGAAAACTCATCTTTGTGAATTCAGATCTGGCCTCAGACCCTTACTAGGTGTGTGACCCTAGGCAAGTCATGTAACCCTGTTTGGCTCCATTTCCTCATCTAGGAAATGGCAAACCATCTCAGTACCTTTGCCAAGAAAATCCAAATGGGTCAGGAAGAGCCAGACATGAGTGAAATGAATGAACAACAGCACAAGTGGAAAGGACCATGGAAAGGATGGCCCATGGATATTTCCAAATGAATCTGTAAGGAGTAATGTGATGTCATGAAAGAGTATTGGGTCTGGATTCAAATCCTGCAGATGATGTTTTCTATCTGTATGACTTGGTTCAAGGAAGAAGGTCCTACAGCTTCTCCCCATGTCCAGCTGCACTTTCGTATAGGCAGGAAGTTAACAAGTGTTGTTTGTTTGTTTTCCCTTCAAACAAAGCCACAATTGTCCTCTTTGCAAATTCAACCAGTTGATCCTGGCTCTGCGCTCTGGGGCCTGCACAAAATAAGCCAAATCCTTGTTTTACATGACAGGCATTCACATACTCCATGACAAATAAAATAACCAACCGCCCCCACTCCCACTGTCTGAGCTTTCTCTCCTCCAGGCTAAATAGGCCCAGTACCTGCCATTGCTGTTCAAATGACATGGACTTGAGGCTTTCCACCACCTCGGTTTTCTTTCTCCGAAAGCTCTCCAGTGTATGCACATCCTAAACTGTGCTGACCAGAATGGAAGGAGAGAAAATGAAGCCAGAGCAGGACAAAATCAAGAGGAGCCTGAACATCCCCTGTTTGTCCCTGATAGCTAGGCCTTTCTTAAAGCAGCCCAGATGCTGATGAGACTTAGTGCCGTTCTCATGGGCTACCTGTGACACTGATTTATTTCTCCCTAAAACATTTATCCCAGTGAATTTTATCCTGTTAGATTAATTCAGTTCAGCATCCTAGGCTGTCAAAAACTTTGTGGATTCTGACTCCGGCATCCATTATATTACCTAACTTTTCCAGATTTTCAAGTGTACAAATTTGATACGTGTTTTAGCTAAGTTTTTATTGAACTCATTGGTAGAAACGCTAAACATGACGGACCAAACACAGATCCCCAGGGTACTCTGTTGGAGACCTCCTGCCACACTGACAAGGAACCATAGACGATTACTCTGAGTCCATCCATTTAACCAACTTTAAATGCCCCAAATACAATTCAGTGGTCTGCATTCCGGCCCCTTCTCCACAATGATGGGATGAGATAATGCTTCACAAGAGTGTGGGCAAACTATTTCTACAGCATTCCCCTTGTCTATTAGTTTACTTGTTGCTGTCATTCAACAGTTTCAACTGTGTCCAACTGCCCCCATTTAGGGGTTTTTACCATTTCCTTCTCCAGCTTGTTTTACGCATGAAGAACCCAGGGCAAACAGGGTTGAGGGACTTGCCCAGGGTCATGTAGCTACTAAGTGTCTGAGCCCAGATTTGAACACAGGAAGATGAATCCTCCTGACTTCAGGCGTGGCGCTCTACTCACAGCACCACGTAACTGTCCTATCAATTCAGCAAGCATATCTAATAGAAGGAAATGAGATTAACCTTCCTTGACCCATCCAGGATGAAGCCCTGCTGGCTCTTTGAAATCATCACTTCCCTCTCTAGATGTTCCTCTATGAGGCCTTCTAGAATTTTCCCAGAAATCAAAGTCAAGCTCACTGGCTTAGATTGGACAGACTATTCTCTTCCCTTAAAAAAAGGCACATTTGCTCCTCTGCTGTCTTGTGATCCCTCTCATACTTTCCATAGTCCTTCAACTCTCACTGGCTGATGATCATGCAATCAATCGGCCAGTTCTTTCAAACTCGGCTAGTATAGTCTATCTGGATCAGTTGACTTGAATCCATGAATCTCAGCTAGAAGCTGTCTTATTTTAGCTTATGTATGTTGAGCATCAGCCTTCTGTCTGCCATTTTTGTTACTTCATTTCCAGTACAGAGGATTGTCTCTTTGGAAGAGGAAAGACAAGGACGGTTAAAATGAGCATCTCTTGAAGGGAAGATATATAAAAGAAATAAAATCAAATTAAGGGATGAGAGAGGAACATACTGAGAGAGGGAGATAAGGAGAGATAGAATGGGGTGGATTATCTCGCATAAAGGTGGCAAGAGCAAGCAGTTCTGTGGGAGGAGGGGAGAGGGCGGATGAGGGGGGAATGAGTGAACATTGCTCTCATCAGATTTGGCCTAAGGAGGGAATACCATACATACCCAATTGGGAATCTTACCCCACAGGAAAGAAGAGGGAAGAAGATAAAAAAAAATGGGGGGGGGAAGATGGAGGGGAGGGCTGATGGGGGTGGAGGTAGTCAAAAGCAAACATTTTCGAAAGGGGACAGGGTCAAGGGAGAAAATTCAATAAAGGGGGATGGGTTGGGAAGGAGCAAAATATAGTTAGTCTTTCACAACATGAGCATTGTGGAAGGGTTATACATAATGATACACATGTGGCCTATGTTGAATTGTTTGACTTCTTAGGGAGGGTAGGTGGGAAGGGAAGAGGGGAGAGAATTTGGAACTCAAAGTTTTAAAAACAGATGTTCAAAAACAAACAAAAATTTTTTGCATGCAACTAGAAAATAAGATACACAGACAATGGGGAGTAGAAATTTATCTTGTCTTACAAGAAAGGAAGAGAAAAGGGGATGGAAGGGGAGTGGGGTGACAGAGGGGAGCGCTGACTGGGGAACAGGGCAACCAGAATATATGCCATCTTGGAGTGGGTGGGAGGGTAGAAATGGGGAGAAAATTTGTAATTCAAACTCTTGTGAAAATCAATGCTGAAAACTAAATATGTTAAATTAAAAAAAAGAAAAGAAAAGAAAATATTTGCATCTAAGAAAAATAAATAAAAAATAAAATGAGCGTCTCTTCTGCTTTTCGGTTGTCAGTAAATAGGTGTTTAATAGGTATTTGTTATTTAATCTGACAAATAATTTAATTAGTACTATCATATATATGTATATAGTTGTTGACTTTATTCTAACTTGTAGGTGGGAATCTCATAAGAGGTGTCTTAGATAAGATTCTTAATTACAATCTCCAGTTCAAAAGGAAAAACATGTCTCCCTCTTCACATTGATCTAAAGTATTTTCATTGGCTCTAGCCTTGACTCCTCTAGCCATTTATATTGTAGAATGCTTTATATTGTAGTATAATTATCCGAGAGAGAGAGACAGACAGAGAGAGAGAGAGAGAGAGAGAGAGAGAGAGAGAGAGAGAGAGCAGCTGGGCCCAGATCTGTGCTCACTTTAGAGTTAGGAAGGCCTGCGTTCAAATTCAGGGAATAGGCAGTACACAGCCATAACCAAGCCAGTCACATGTGGAGAAGCTCATTACAGGAAAGTTGGCCACTGAATTTCTTTTTATTTTTAATTTATTTTATTGCAGTCATGGCAACTTATGAAGATGGCCTAAAATAAGGAACAGAGGGGCTGCCATCTGTGTCAGGGAAGGGACTGTTCACATCCATAAAACCAGAGATTCTTGACATAGCTCAGAAAAGTCCGCATCTATTTGAGAAATGGTTCTATTTATTTTCCAGAAGAACATGAGGGAAGGAAGATTTTTGAGGAAGGGATAAAGAAAAGTCAAACTAAAGAAAAGACCCTTCTCCTAAAGTCAGTCTTTGCTTTGCTAACTAAACTGGTGTGTGGGTGTGTGGGGTCAGTATATGGGGGTAGGTTGCTGTAGATTGTAGTATTGTAGGATAAGAAATTTAGAACTGAAAAGAACCTTATAATTCATGTCCCATATTTTACACATAAGGAAACTGAGACAAGGAAAGGAGGGCAAATTCACAGAATCATAGAAGTAGAGAATTAGAAGGGGCCTTAACATCCATCTAGTCTAACCTACACTTGAAAGAAAAGTCCACTATATCGTGCCTGCCAAGCACAGAAAAAAGGTCGCAAATGTAATAAGTGACAATGCTGGGATTTGAACCCAAATCCTCTGAGTCAAAATCCATTGCTTATTCCCCTAGACCACTTTGCATCCTTTGTTCTTAACTCACCCAACACCCATATGCACATGAGAGTACAAAACCTATTCCAGAGACCTCGAGAAATGAAATGTAGACCATCTGAGTCTCTGCTCCTCTTCCCTTGGCCAAACTAGGAAGCGGCAGGGCCAGTCAGCATGCATTTATTAAGCAATGATTATAAGCCAGGACTTGAACCCAAGCCTTCTGATTCTTAAGCCTAGAGTTTAGTCCACAGTGCCTCTCAGTGAACAGATCAAGATTCCCTGATGGGGTACAGCCGTCTGTCCTTCCTTAAACATAAGGAATAGATATATAGTTACAACTCAGACACACGTTTGTGTGTATGCATGTATGCATGTGTGTATACGTTAGTGTGTGTGTATATATACTGTATATATGCATGCAGTATATACTATATATATATATATATATTTGTATATGATGGTACATATAGCAGGTAAATATATTATGCAGGAGGCTATATGCTATATATAATCCATTACTTTTACATATATTGCTGTGTATGTATGTGTGTTACATGTCAGTATATATTAACATACACCTATGCACCTGAATGTATATGTACATATTGATATATTTACACACACACACAATCCACACACGTATATTTGTATATACTGAGTGTGGTTTAATGGGAATACTACTGAATTTTGAGATACAGGACCCGAATTTGTGGCAGAGTAGACGGAATGCTGGACTTGGTGTCAGGAAGACTGGTATTCCAATTTCCCTCCTGACATTTGCTGGCTTGTGGCCTCAGAGAAGTCACTTAACCTATCTGAGCCTCTGAAAAAGAGGACAATGAGAGTACAGCAACCTCACAGGGCTGTTGTAAGGATGACTTAGGGGAACATGTAAAAGCAGAAGCCAACCTTAAAGTGTTATAGAAAGGCTACTTACTGCTTCGGTTACTTTTATTATTGCTACTAAGAATAAGAGTGATAATCCTGGCTTTACCATTTATTAGATGTATAACCTTAGGCAAGTCACTTAATGTCTTTGTGCCTCGATTTCCTCATCTGTAAAATGAGGAAGGTGGACTCAGTGACCTCTAAGGTCCTCTCCAACTGCGTATGGCCCGTGATCCCATGAGCATGGCACCCTAATTGCTTTATTCTCTACTCACGATGAGAAGGAAGTTGCCATCAACTTTTTTTTTTAAATAACCTCAAACTCATCTCCCTAACACTCTCCTTGGGAGTGAGCTTCTGAAAATTAGCAGCAGGAATTTGACATTCCAGTTTGCACCTGAGAGCAGACTGCCTGCCTAGAGCAAATGCAGATGCCGAGTAACTAATATTTCTTTAAAGAAAAAACACATGGACGTCTAAGAGGGTTAGCAGAAACCAGCTGTTAGGCTAATTCCAGAGATGAAATTATGAATACAAGCTCGGTGAAAGGAAACCTTTATGTATTAGAAAAAAGAAGAAGCAAACAGCTCCCAAATCAAAATTATTTTTTTCCTATTAACAGCCTCGAAATTAACCAAGGTGGTACAGGTGAGGGGATGGGAAGGAGGAAAATTGTTTTCTTTTCTCATTGCTGGGACTCCACTAATATAATAAACGTCAAAATGAGGAACACCTTCCCAAATGTTGCCAAAACAGGGTTTGGGGGCATTTTCTCGGCCTCCCCCCAAGGACACATCGCTAGGCGCTCTCGCCCGTATTCTGTAGACCTGACATTTATTGTGTGTAGACCATAGACTGCTCAGTTATGAAAGCAACCTGACGTGCTCTAAATAGGAAGTATTCTATCAGCACTGAGAGCTGTTGGTAAGGGACACAGGTGTTTTTATCCCATATTCGCTTGTTGGTAAAAAGGCTTCCTCCCCCCTTTGTTTAAATCCCCCCAAATTAACAGAGATAATCACCTTCCTGCTCTAAATCCTCATAGTCCAGCTACAGCTATCAAGCAATTTTCTCCTTGGACAAGTACCAATCAAAAGTCCACCTGCCCTGGGAGAAGGTGAATAACACGTAAATAACACGTAATTAACCAGGTCTCATTTGGGGAGAACACGTACATTCTGCCTCTTCTCTAAAGGATGGTGCTGTCTTTATGTTGGAAGGCAAAAAAGAGGAAAAGGTTTGCTGCCTATAAACACATTTTTATTTCCTATAAATTAGAGGGAGGAGTTGAGAAAGGAATAAAATAAAAGGGGTATTTTAAAGCTCATCCTCGGTACGCATAAATACTTTAGTTTTCAGATAAAACAGGAAGTTGCCAAAAGCAACAGACGTTTCGCAAAACAAGCCCCTGATCTGACAAACATCTACCTCTATCTGTATCTCTATATAGATGTACACACATACACACGCATACACACACACACACACACACACACACACATGGAGAGAGGGAGACAGATGACAGAGAGAGAAAGAAATACATATCTATAGATATGGAAATATGGATTTAGATCTCATAAATACAGATCTATAGATATCTATCTATACATGTATGTTTATTTATATATACATATATGTCTATGCATATTTTGTATGTATATATTTTTCTTTTTTAAAAATTTTCTTTTTAATTTGTGGAATAAAACAAGCAATTCCATAACATAGTATAATAAAAAAGATGATTGCACATGAAACTTCAAATCTATTATATACAACTTACTATTCCTTTTCAATATATAATAAATTTATCATATAAATTTCTTTTTTCCCCCTTCTCTCTTCCCACCCCCCCCATAGTTTTCCAATGAAGAAATCAAAACAAATTGTATGTATATGTAACCTAAGTTCCAGAGCTCATTGGTATGAGATTGTTGCTTCATTGGTGGAGATCAAGGCCCTGTGCCGATGTGAGGCACAGAACAAAGCAGTTAAGAACACGACAGAGGAGAGCTGCAGGCTTTTTGAGTCTCTTTGGCTTTCAGTAGTTGTTTGGTGTGTTTCTGGCTTCCAACTTTGAGAGAGAAGATGGATAATGCTGACCCCACTTTAGACTGCTGAAAGGAGAATAAAACTCTGGGAAGAAGCTGATGAGAGTAGCTAGCATTATCTATCATATCTCTATCCCCAGCTGGTTACCAAAGAGTTTTCCCCTTTGGGTGAGTTCTGGAACTCTCTTTCCTGGTTGAGTTGTTACCTTGCTCTCAATGGGAAAACTCCTTTGCTCTGTTTTGTTTGGTATATATTCTCCTTTGTATACTTTCTCTGCTTTCCATTTTGCCATTGACTTGGATAAATGAGTTTCTTTGCTACCTGCTATGTGTTCATTGTGGAACTGGCATTTGGTGGGAAAAGTGTCAAGCCTTACATATAAAGCTTGGATATTCCTTTCCCCAAGACTGAACAGCAATCAGAAATTTACTTCAAACCTGAAAATCACATACTATATACCAATAGTATTGAAAAGTTAGAATTGCATCCTGCTATCCCATCTCTCTGAGGAGATCAGTTAGCAAGTTTCCTAGTCCCTCTCCTGCCTCCCCTCCTGGCAGGAATTTGTCTACCTTGTAGAGGGTTAGGAAAAGAAGCTAGAGATATCTGTTCTACCTCCTTTAGAGCCACCCATCAAGATACCCCATGCTACATGTGGTGACAGCAAATCACTCCAGTATCTTTGAGAAGAAAACCCCACGGACAGTACTGGAGTGATACGGTGCATGAGAATACAAAGAAATGATTGAGCAACAAAAAAAACCACCATGTGGGGATGACCTCACTTACAAAAACCTAAACACGTGTATATATTAAATATATGTACAGAAAGCAATATCTGCATATGTATATGTGTATGTATGTGTGTATAGGTGCCTTCCGTTTTTACTCCACTGTCATTTCTGCAAATGCTTCACTGCTCCCCACTCTCCTTCCCGCTCTGCACACGTACTAGGAATCAAGCTAACACTTGCACCAAATTTTAAAAAGGTAAATGAACACCCAGGCCAGTGACAAAGTCTGCCAATGAATGTCTGACACATTCTTTGTTCCCCATCACTCTGCCAAGAGGATAGACGTAGTTTTCATCATCTTCCCCCCAGGACCATTACTATATGTGGGTTTTCTAGTGCTTATAATTATTTTAACTCTTGCTTCAATAAAATAATCTTTTCCTGGTTCTCCTTATTTCATTATACATCAGTTCATTAAGCTCTTGCTATGGCTCTCCAAATTCCTTCTATTCCTCGTTTCTTATTGTTCTATAATGTTCCATGCAATGCTCTGCCTCTCCCTTCCCTTCCTAAATTGGCCACTGGACAAAAGCTCGTAGTTTTGTTTCAGGTTCCTGTTTGCTTGCTTTTAGTTTGTGTGATGGCCCACTATTGTCCCTTTATAGGAAAAGGGGTGAGAAGCAGTATAGTGTAATGGATAGACTGGGAGCCATGGGGTCAAGAAGCCTGGGGTCATAACCTACCTCAGTCACATCCTGACTGTATAACCATGGACAGGTAACTTAACACCACAGTGCCCCAGGCAGCTATAACTATAAGTGCTACATTAGAATGAACTCTCTCAGTGTCAGAGGACCTGAGTTCAAGTCCTATCTCTTATATTTATTCCCTATATGATTTTGAGTAATTAATTTAAGCCCCATGGGTCACTTTTTCCTTATCTGTAAAATGAAGGGGTGGGACTAGATGGATGGCCTCTGAGGTCCTTTCCAATTATAGAGCTATGATCTTTAAGAGTTGATCATCTGTACTAATGAAGGGCATTCCCACATTAGAAGTTCCTAGCATTGATGAAAGGATGAAATCTGATGTAGAGACCACCGAAACACTCTCCCTCCACCAATAAACAAACAAACAAACAAATAAATAATAAAAGTAGGGGAGACTACATTAAAAGGAGCCACTCTTGTCTAGAGTTCACACGCTGCAGGATGGCAGACCTTAGGGACAAGAAAGAAACTCATTTACATGACCAAGGGCCAATAATATTATAACACCCCAATGAACCCTACCATTTCTTTTTAATGTGATGGCTCTGAAGGACAGCCTGAGGCTGGTGACTTTGCACAGCTTCTCATCACTTAAACCAATCCATGGGCAAGTCATGGCATCACCTTCTTGATGTCATAGTCCTCTTCAAGAATGAAGGACAAACACCACCAATCACTTCTAAATGATGTAGCTGCTTTCTTGGCAAGAATTATTGTTTTTCTCACACAAAGTCTTTAGTTAGAATAGCTTGTAAGATAGCAGGGCTGAGGAAGGAGAGACCTCAAGTCTGAAGAACCTATGGACCTGTGAGCTCTGTTTACAATCACAGTGTTATACTTTTGTTATCGGCAACACATATACCCAGTGCATGCCGCTGGTCGAAAGAAAACCAAGCAAGGATGTCTAGATGCCTTAATGTTATCTCAGTTATCTTACTAGGCAGAATCAGCTATAAGCAGTCTTTTACCATATGAAGAACCTTTTTAATAGAAATCAATTGACAGGATATCATTTTCAGATAAAATAATCATGATTCATCAGATTTAGAACTCAATGGACCTCAATAATCAAGTCACCTTACTTTCTAGGAGAATATTTTGGGAAGTTAGAATGCCCCGAATCCTCCAAACCCTTGTCAACTTCTAAGGTCCTCCACCAACCAAAAGAGGAGAGAGGCAAGGAGATCTGGCAAAGACCAAGGCTTAGCCAAAGAACTTTCCTTCCCCTTCCCCACCCCACATGGTTCCTCAAGAGGGTCGATGATTTCATTGATCGTCTATAGACACCACTAGAATGTGACCAAGTTTATTCAATCCACCAAAACACACTCTAGTTGAATGAAGACTTTGTCCTGCCTAGTCTAAACTCTTTGATTTATTGATTGTCTGATTAATATATGTTCTTACCTTGTCAAAATATCATTTACTGTATGTGGAATGGAATAATAATAGGACTGATTTCCTCAATCAAGTCTATACATGCGTGTATATTTATATAATTATATGTGTGTATGTATGTAAGTGTATATATTATACATCTGTGTGGATATGTGTGTATTATGTATATATGTGTCCATGTTATGCATCTGTGTGTATATGTACGTATGTGTGTGTATATATGAGTGTGTGTGTGTGTATAAACAAGGTGGTGCTGTGGATAGAACATTGGCCATAAGTCAGGAAGACTCATATTCCCAAGTTCAAATCTGGCTTCAGATGCTTAACCAGCTCTGTGAGCCTGAGCAAGTCACTTAACCCTATTTTTATCAGTTTTCTCATCTGTAAAATGAGCTGGAGAAGAAAATGACAAAGGACTCCAGTATTTTGGCCAAAAAATCCCACAAACAAATAGCATCATGAAGTGTTGCACCCAACTAAACAGCAACTGTATATCTATATCTCTATCTATCTATCCATATATATAATATATACACATACGTCATGCACACACACACACATTCATTCATTTAAGAGGAGTGATTTTTTTCATTCTCCGTTTTAGTGCCCTCAGTGTTAAGCTCAACTCTTGGCACATAGTAGGTGTTAAACATATACTTGCTAGTTTATTGATAAATTGGCCTCACAGGGCATTTCAAATTTCAAATCTAAAATATTATGATGAAAAAGTGGTGGTTCTGAAATCATGGTCATGTGACAAGAACAAAGATTTGCTGCTGGATGGCCTGAGTGCTGCCCCAATATGCCTGGAATGGAACCATGCTGAGAGGCAGGCCTTTAGTACATTTGGTAGATCCCTTTTTAAAGGATTTCTGGGCAGTCCACACTATCTGTATACCATTGGTGGGACTTCTCATATCCATTTGATGACAGATCAGCAAAAGGACGGTGCCCTGTTCTGGAGGCATTCTCGATTTAATCTCCTGACAAAAGGCAGACTGCACTCCACATTCCTACGATCCCCACTGGCAGCACTGAGATGGAAGGGTGCTGTGGAAAGCTCAATGTTCAATTTCCTTGCTTTTGTGGCTCTGTGCTCTAATTCTAGCCTGACTCTAGTGCTGTTTTGTAAATTTAATTTCCTGCCAACACCTCCAAATAGCTATCTCTTCAGCATGACTTCCTTTGATATTTTTGATATTAACAGTGAATTCATTGCCTCCTCAGGTGGCTCTAATGAATAACGTTGGGGAAGTCCCTCTGCTTTCAGATCAGCCATTGTCCCCATGATGTGAAAAGCCGTAATTTCCTCGGGCCTCTAAGAGATGTTGGGAGGGAAAGGGAGTTGGGAGTAAAGCTTGGACTCAGTCAAAGGGCCGCGCTTGAGGACCTAGAGGACCACATGTGGCCTTGAGACCGCAGGTTCCCCACCCCTGGTATAGGCTGTCTGCCATGCCCGGAAAGCCCTCTCTCTTCACTTCCTCCTTTTAGAATCCTTTTTCTTTCTTCAAGGATCAACTAAGATGCCACCTTCATCAGGAAGCCTTCCATGATGCCTCCCTCTTCTTCAAACAGCCTTGTATTTAACCTTCTATTTACATATTGCGCACACACACAGACACACAGACGCATACACACACACTGGCAGCAGAATACAAAATCCTTGAAAGGAAATATTGTTTTTTTGTTTTGTTTTTCCCATAGCAGATGCCTAATTTGTTCTCACAGAATTGAAGTGCCACCTCCAAGGAATCTGGGAGACACAGAAGAAAGACAACTGATTTGGGAATCAGAGTATTACCTGTGTGGCCTTGGGTAAGTCACCTCTTCTCTTTGGGTCTGAGCTTCCTTACTTGTAAAATGACCAGGTTGGCACATTTGACCTCAAAGTTCCTCTCCAGGAATGTTAAGGATCTATGATCCTTAACATCCAGGGCTAGGGAAACTCAACTGCAAACATATGTAGTGTCAAGAGCTCTGAGTATATATCAGGAGACACATTTATTTAATACCTCTGTATCCCTGAGCAAAGCATTTTACTTTTTGGGGCCTCAGTTTCTCCAACTGTAAAATATGAATTGGAACTGCCTTAGATGACCAGCCGGAAATCTTTAGATCAACACATAGACAGGCTGAAGCCCCATTGCAATGACACCTAGGCATCAGGGTTGCCCCTAGCTCAGGTAAGTTCCTCTCCAGGTAACTTACTTTAAGAGTTCACCAGAGAGTGATAGGGCCCTCACTTCTTTTCCAGATATAATCTCTTCCCAAGCACGGGTCATCCCTGAGTGGTGGGATTAGTGTCTGACATTGCTGAGGAGCTATCCAAATACCTGAGTTTACGTGTTATTCCCCAGCGAAAGTGGCCGCTCATATTTCAAGCTGCCAACAATGGGGAACGCAGCTTAGTCCTAGTCACACCATGGGAGACGGAAGTCTATTTATCAAACAATTATCAATTACCTGCATGGTTCCAGCTGTGTGGGCACATAATGAGCTTCTCATATTTCTCTGGGAAGTTTTGAGGACAGAGTGTGTGTTGGCCCAGCCTGAGGATGTTCAGTAAGACAATCAAATCTCTAGCAGCGAGGGCCACTGTGGGGTGTCTGCAGAGGGGAATCTAGGGGAAGGGGCGACTGAATAGCGAGCTCCATGAATGGAGGACGACAAACTCTGAATGGCTCGCTTAGAAATTAGAGCAATAAGGGACCTTAGAGAGTGTCTGTCTCAACCCCATATATTTGCAAATAATGAAATTGAGCAATAGAGAGAGTCACCTAATGTCACACAGGTAGCAGTCAGTCATTTTCAGTCATGTCCAGCCCCCATTTGGGGGTTTTCTTGGCAAAGACGTTGGAGAGGTTGACCGTGTCCTTCTCCAGCTCATTTTACAGATGAGGAAACTGAGGCAAACCGGGTTAAGTGACTTACCAAAGTCTCACAGCTAGTAAGTGTCTGATGTTAGATTTGAAGTCAGGAAGATGAGTCTTTCTGATTCCAAGCACAGTGCTCTATCCATTAAACCACCTGGCTGCACTAGTCATGTCTTACAAAATGAACGCCAAATCTAGGTTATACAGCCACCGTCAGCTTTCTCAGCTTCTACTATCATATTGTCAACACCCCTGGGAAAAGTTACAGAATCATGCCAACTGGGTGCACAAGAAATTCGTATTATCTAAACTCAACTAGGTTTCATGAATACACATCAAACTCTGTATTCTTCTTTGATTGATGCTATGACTTTCCCTGAAGCAAGAAAGGACTCTCCCTTTTATAGAAGGATGGACCGTATGATTCATTTAAGCAGAATTATTGGAATAATGCTAGCTTACTTTTTGGTACTTTACAGATTATGCCATGATTTAACACATATTAATAATGGCTGGTAATAAGAGTTGACATTTATGTAGTACTTTAAAGTTTGCAAAGCACTTAATCTGCATGATCTTATGGGATTCTCCCAGCAACCCTGTGAGGTGCATGAAGGTATATATTAGCACCATTATTCTGTAAGTGAGCGAACTGACTCTCTGAAGGATTAAATGACTGGGATTTGAACTTGGGACTCCGGAGCATGAATCCTGTACTCTTGACACTATACCCAGATACTTCTCCAGAACCACTCAGTGCATTTTAAATGGTGCTATTTACAAATCTTTGATTTACACACATCTTATTAACACATCACCTTTCAACTTTCCAAAACTATCTCATAAAGTAAAGCCCAAATGGCACTTTTACTAATAATATTTTATCCTAAGACCTGTGGCAGAAACTCTGAACAACAAGAAAGCAGAATTACTGAATTTCTATAGGCTTTCTGTGCCTTTTGAGAAAGGCAGTTTTTCTGTTTCAGAGCACTCTGCTTTTTCTTTGGATATTTTGCTGGAAATTTCTTTGTAAATCACCTCAATAAAGACAAAATAACTCCCTCTTGCAAGATCCCGATTTCTATTACTTTATACGTTGGAACACGGATGAGTTTTTCAAATCAATATTACAACAGAAACGTGGCTATTACAATACAAGGTACGGTGGACGGACACATAAGGGGTTGGTTTATTTATTATATTTTTGCAGAGAAAGGGCAGAAAGGAGGAACAGAGGAAATCAACAGCAAAGAATGGAGAGAGAGGGAGGAGGAAGAAAAGGAGAAAGGAAGGGAGGAGGGAGAAGAGAGAGGGAGTGAGAGAGAAAGAGGTAGAGAGAGGCTGCACATGGCCTGTGTCCCTCAATGCATGGAACTAAAACACAGCACAAAAGGAATCAGCACGGAGAATATAATTAATATTGCATGGTAGCAGGAAGCTGTCTGCTGTAGTTTAGGAAGGAGAGAAGAACACCATCCCCCACACACTGGAAATAGAACAGAAAATATAGTAAAAAAAGGCTTGAAGCCTGAGGTTTATTTAAGAAATGGAGAGAGTACCATAACTACATTAAAAATGGAAATTAAATTAGGAATACCACATTTCTTGGTGCACTTCTCCCCCTTGGCTAGCAGCACCTGTTGTAGGTGCGTGTGCATGCACACACACACACACACACACACACACACACACCATTTTTCTCCTGGAAAGCTGCTTTGCAATGTGGTGCAGAGCGTGGGGTTCAGAGGGTAAAACTGTCACAGTAAGGGCCCTCTCACAGTGCACTTGCATTGTTGAGAGAAGCTTTTTATAACCCATAAAGGCCATGGAAATGAAAGCTTGATAACAAGTAACAGGAGCCCCTCTGATGACTTTGGAAGAGCAGTCAAAGGGCTTAGAAGGGCCTTGTTTTTACATAAAGCCAAAACAGAAGGGTTTGAGACCTTTCTACCAAGCTTACCAAGCTTTCAAAGATTCCAGATGACAGGATGGCCCTAACTTCAGAAACTTTCCCTTGGTCCACAACAATTTTGATTCTCCCTGCCCTACTGCACTCCACCCAAACTGGCAGGGGTGGGGGGGGGGAGGAATTAAGCCAATAAACCAGGTGGGGATCATCAGGAAACCTTGACAATACAATGTGCATTATTAGATCTCAGAAACTTGGGAACCTTTAAGGAACTGGTTCAGTGCCAAAGTTTTGTAATCCTTTAGGCAAATGTGGGAAATGTTAAGTGAGCTACAGCTTTGACATTTCTACATGCCGTACTTGGGGGTAGGGGGAGGCTTCCCAACCTATACTAGCTACTAAGCCTACCCACCAGCTGCCTTGAGGGTGTACCAGGGAGAAAACTGTCAGCCAAACTCATTACCACGAGGAGAGGAAGCATGGCAGAGAGGGTAAAACGATGAACTGAAAATCGGGAAGATCTAATTGGGTTTGATTCCCACCTTAGCTACTTCCCTGCTGTGTAATCCTATGCAAATCACTTAACTTCTCTGGGTCTCAGTTTCCTCATTTGTAAAATGGGGGGATTAAACTGTTATGGCTTTTTTTCAGCTATAAATCTATAAACCTACAGATTAATATCATAGAGGGAATGGTTACTGCTTTCTGGGAGAATGTTCATTTTCATAATAATAATGATTATGATAATAACGGATATCTTCCTAAGGTCTGCATAGTACATCATCTCATTTGATCTTTATAACAAATCTGTAGGCTAAGTTCACTAGGTATTACCACTTAGAGAAGGTCCTGGTCCCAACAAAGGCATCTGGAGCCATAGAATTTAGTCTTGGCCCCTGAGAGAGAATTTAATCTGATTTTCCTCCTTAATGGAACAAGTCAGCACAGAGATGGGAGGTGATTCAACCAAGCTCTCTATCTACTACCCCATGGGACCTCTCCCACCCCTCATCCTTACTGTCTATTCCTCTTACTATCATGATCAGTCAGCATTCCATTCTATTCATTCTGACTTTTCCATTTTGCATTTCATAAAAGTCTTGCCAATTGTATTTGTAGCCTTCCTACTTTCTGATTGGTTGACTGTCAGTTCATGCTTGTTGATTACATTTGAGTATTTCATTAAATAAATCAAATTAAAGGCTTAGTGATTCATGGACATTTATTTAGCCATCCCCCAGCTGTTGGGCATTCAGATTATTTTTTAATAACATACAGTGTGGTTATGAAAATCTTTGAGCAATTTTTTTATACCTTTAAGGATCTTTTTGGTCATTGAATGTGTAATCTAATATTATGCTTTTCCTGTGCCACCCCTCCCCTAAGGTTGGCATCCCAACAAATGTTGTAATTATGAGATTCATATCATTGATAATAATGTTAAACCACAGAGGACTACTCTTCAATCCCTGGGCCACTCTACTGGAGACCTAATTCCATGCTGGCATCGCACCATGAACACCTACTTTAGCCATTCCACCAGTTCCGAAGCCACCTAGCTCTGTTAGTATCTAGCTTATATCTTCTTGTCTTTTTCACCAACATAATCCAGTAGACTTCCAAATGCCTTGGAAGCTTTCTGAATTTCAGGCAAGCTGAGCTTTCAGGGAATGCTTAAGGGAGACCCACCTTAACTCATGGCATGATGAACGAGGGTACCCAAACAAGCCTCTCTGTTTGATCATTCATATCTTCTCCTCTCGTGGATTTAGAATTCATGGAGTTGGGGGTAGACAAAGAAGAAACCAGAGTTAATTCTAATGGAACCTTTTCTAAAGCCATTTTGAGACCTAGAAGTAAAACCTAGTCTCTTATAATACTCATCCAGTAGGTCCAGCTTTGTGCACAGCATAATTCATGGAAACGTAGTGTTCTAGCCAGACCAATGAATAATGAAAGAGGTTTGCATTCTTAAGGACTTGTTAACAAGGTGTGAGCTACCAATCTGTTCCCTCTGGCCCAATTTGCTGAAACAGAATTGGAAACTAGACTTGTTAAGTTATCCAAGTAGATGGGTTAAGATAGAGATCTGATTGAGGTAATACTTGTATACAAGCAGACAATTCTCATGATCTAGTAAGAAGAATCCAAAGGAGTCTTGAAAGATCATAAGATAAAAAAGCATAGATCCAGGGCAAGATGGGAAGTCAGGGGCCATTGAATACAACCTGAATGTTTTTTTCAGGAGATTGAACTGAGAACCAGAAAAATGAGGTGACTTAGGACCATAGCATCATAGTTTAGAAGAGGAAAAGTCTTTAGAGGCTATCAAGTCCAACCCTTTTACCTTACAGAGGAAGAAACTGAGTGGAGGCACACAACTTAGATATCTTGTCCAATGTTATATAGATAGCACAGAACAGAGCTGGTATTCACCTTCAGGTCCTTCCACTCCAAGGTCCTGGACCATAATGCTGCTGTCCAAAGTCTTCTACAAAAGAATGTAAGGGCAAAAGGCAGGACCAGGAGAATGGACTACGTTAGGATGGGTATCATTGGAGGAAACGTATGTGAGAATGAGCGAATAAAGAAGAATATAGATAATATATTAGTAAAGTGCTTAGCTCAGAGCCCAGCACCTAGTAAGCTCTTCATCCTCCTTCCTTCCTTCTTTCCTTCCTTCACTCCTTCTGTTTTTCTTCCCTTCTCTCCTTTTCTTCCTCCCTTCATTCCTTCCTTCCTTCTTATTAGAAGTGTTTTACTAAGAAATAAAGGTAACGTAAAACCAAAAGGTATCAATTTAAAAAAAAAAGATATGATGGAGAAAGTAGGTGGAAAATGTTGAGTTCCTGAGGTACCATGGTAGGATAAAGTGTTGACAACCTAGAGGAGACATTGTTAATGAATTCAGTAAGTAATCACTGAATACCTGGTAGTATATGAAAAAATCATGCTCTGGAAGGCCAGACACCAAGAAAGTAAAAGAAGGTGGTAACGATGTGTGACTCCAAGCCAGAAATCTTACCAGAGTGAAAATTAGAAAACTTCCTGGGTCCTGTTAGGGAAGTGATGCTGTGCTTCAAGCAATCCTACTGAAAATCTAATTTTAGAAATGGAAAGGACTTTATCCACTCCCATCCCATTTAGAGGGGAGGACTCTGAGACTCAGAGTGGTAAAGTGTTTTGCTTACAACAGCCAGCTAGTTAGGGGAATAGCTGGGGCCTGAACACAATCCCAACTCTCAGTCTAGTGCCCCTTCCACTACTCCATAATACCAGAAAGTCATTTAGTCTTTCTTTGCTAGAAAGAAAAGAAAACCAAAAGAGGGGTGATATTTAGATCTACTCTGAGAATTCCTGCTGAGGATCTCTGAGTACGCTGAGGGTCATGTGGAATGCAAAATATAAATGAGCCCCTCTCAGCTGTCAGACTCTCACTACATTTCAAATTCTGACTCTGACCCTTACTAAGTTTTGGGACCTTGGGTGAGTCACTAATCCAAACTCTTTGGACCCCAGTTTCATAGACACAGATCATAGAGCTGGAAGTGGAAAAGACTTCAGAGACCAACTAGTTCGACCTTTCATTTTATAAATGAGAAAACTGAGACCCAGAAAGGCTTAGTGATTTGTCTAAGGACACACAGGTAGCTAGCATGAGAAGGAAAACTGGAAAGCAGGACCTCTGACTCCAGAGTCAGTGTTCTTTCCAATATGCCACTTGCTTTTCCCTAAATAAAAAGGTCAGAACAGATGACCTCTGGCGTCCCTTCCAGCTCCAGATCTACCCATCTACTGTCCTGTGAACATTTCCAACATGCCCCTAGGAGCCTCTATCTTGAAGAAAATAAGCCTGTTCTGGTGAAATGATTCACATCATTGTTACAGGGGTCTCATCCCATGTCCATGTTTAAGATACTGACTCAAAATGTGGGAGAAAGAAAGCTCCAGGAAGGCTTAACTACAATAAAGTAGCAGCCAAAGGGACCATTAGACTGGTGACAAATTGGCCAAGGGGCATGACATGGGGCACTTAGCCAGCTGATGTATGAAAAAGACTTTGGGACAGAGGTCAGGGATTGTGACATATAACTCTCAACTAAGCAGCCTTTTATAGAGCTTACAGGATAAGAGATGTGAGTATAAGAGAGCACATGGAACAGGGAACATCGAATGTGCAATAATTACTGACTTGGTGAAAGGAGAAGGGAAAAAGAAAATGACGATTTCAGAGCAGAGGGCAAATATTCCACCAGCAAACCAGCTACAGGAGATCAATTAAAGAAATGGCATGAGAGCTGGGGGCAGGGGATGAGGGCATGGGGGTATGGAGAGAAGAGAAGCAAGAAGATTTTGTAAGAGAATACCGTTGGTGTCCTTGTTTAGTAGAATCAATCCAGTGCCCAACTCTCCATGACCCCCATTTGGGGTTTTCTTAAGAAAGATGCTGCAGTGGTTTGCCTTTTCTTTCTCTAACTCAGATGAGAAAACTGAGGCAAACAGGGTCAAATGACTTGCCCAGGGTCACACAGCTAGGAAGTGTCTGAGACCAGATTTGAACTCAGGAAGATGATTCTTCTTGACTCCAAGTCCTGTGCTCTATCCACCCAACCACCTAGCTGCCCCAAGAGAATGGACTCATCTAAACTGGAATGGGAACACCTCACTGACCTTATAGATGATAAAATACCCACAAAAACTGTACCCTGGCATCTTGAGATTTTCCATATCTAGTTTATGGGAAAAAAATTGCTATCATGGTAGAGACAGGGACTTTTTCAGCCAAGAATAGATGACCTGGAAGCTCCCTATTAATCACATAAGAAGAAATGGAGGAGATTCGCTTGTATCTCTCTCTCTCTCTCTCACACACACACACGCACACGCACACGCACATGCACACATGCACACATGCACACACGCACACAGTCAGACATCAAGTGACCATATCAGCCCTCTTATCGATAGTAGAGGTCAGAAGGCTCTACCTATAACTCTCACCTGCTGTTTAATTACTGGCTTTCCCAAGCCTCAGTTTTACCTTTTTGAAAATGGAGATAATTATTATTGTAGCACAATGCTGACGGCTGTGGTATTAGGATGACCAGTCTGGGGCTCAAGGAAGACCTAAGAAAACTCTCTTCCTTCGCTTCTTTGCAGAGCTGGGGGACTATGGATGTGCAACGCTATAAATACCGTCAGACTCAGCCAATGTGTTGGTTAATTATTTTCTTCACTCTCTTTTTTTTTTCATCTTTGTTACAAGGGAATGATTTCTGGGTAGGGAAGGGGAAATGCAAGCAGAAGGGAAGGTGATATAAAAATCAAATGTATTGATAAATGAGTTAAAAATAAAAATATTTGTGGCATCTACAGCACAGAGTCGTTTGGAACTTAAATGAAGTAATGCAATAAAGCATGTTTATATATGTCAGTTACTATTAGAAGGAAAAATTATAATCTGAAAATTGGGGGAATGACTGGTATCATGGGCAAAATTAATAGAACAAAATAGACTTTTCTCCTTTCAATAGAGATGTGGGAGACTAAGGGGTAGAACACTATACATGCTGTCAGACTTAGACCAAGTGTCATTCAGTTTTGTTCAATTCCATTTCTTTGTTACCAGGGAGGAATAGGCTGAAGTGACAGGTAAAATCAGAAGGCCTCAATGATGCCCCTCCCCCATGAGGAAACTCATGAACTAATCACCACATCCCCCAAAAAGGACCCATTGGGATTTTCATAAAAATGTCCAAAATGGCCCTCTTTCTGCCTCCTTTACCCAGAATTCACCTCTCCATCTCTGTGTTTTCTCAAAGCCCATGCCACCTCTGCAATGCCCCTCCTCCACACCTCCAGATCCCTATAAGATTCACTTAAAACACATTCTGATATTGCTTAGCTGTATAACTGTGGGCAGCTCATTTAACCCTCTCTGCTTCAGTTCCCTTTTCTGTAAAATGAGTTGGAAAAGGAAATGGCAAACTGCTTCAGTGTCTCTGCCAAAAAAAAGAAAAAGAAAAAAGATTGCAAAGAACCAGACGTGACTGAATCACCCCAACAAGAACACAAGTGGTAAGAGACCATTCTGGACTCCTCCAATGATCTGAGCCTTGGACTAAAATCATTCTGCATTTATTTATTATATAGCGTGAGGTTATCTGTGAACATCATTTCTCCTCAATGGAACCCAAGTTTGTTGAGGGCAGGGACTCTCCACTTTTGTTTTTAGATTTCCAACACCTTGCAGAGTATTGGATTTTCCTCACTTGGGAATTTCTCACACCAGAGAAATCTAATTTCATGTCAGTATTGTGTGTGTATGTGTTCCTAAACACACACACACACACACATACACACACACACACACAAATTTACACAAAGACACACACACACACACACATTTACACATACACACACACAATACTGACATAAAATTAGATATCTCTGCTGTGGGAAATTCCCAAGTGAGGAAAATCCTTTCACCAAAGCAGATCACCACCTTCCCTACAATTTGGACTCTTAAAGAGTTGGCAGTGAAAAGTTAAGAGACTTTGACCAGCGTCATCATGCAGTCTGAATGTGAAAGAGATTGGACTAGAACCCAGGTGTTTCTGATCTCAAGGACAATTCTGTGCCCACTCAGCCATCATGTAACTCTCTTGGCATCTCATAGATACAACAAATGTTTGATCTCCAACGCTTAATACAGGGCCTGGAACTCATCAGATGTTTGACGAATGCTTTTTTTATTTTGACTTGATAATTACTTGATTGGACCTTAGACTCCCCTACCCTTCCCCTTCCAGGAGTTCAGTGCCCTTAGGCTGCAGAAGCCCTTTCCTCCCCAGAAGGAAAGGGATCTCATAAACTTTGTCATAAAGACAAAGACTTATTATAGACCATAGCTTTCTCCCCTGATGTCCTTAAAATCATGATTTAGGAAACAGCAAAGGAAACTTTCTTTGTTTGAGCTCTGACCCAGGGCAAAGCACTGTCAAAGTCACCAGCCACTCTCAAGTAAGTATCGTTCTCCTTCATCACCATCTGTTCCAGTTAACCTGGGCTTTGGGCTCTCCACCATTAAGATGACATTGTCTCTCTCTGTGTCTTTCCATAGCCTCTCCCTTATGCCTGGAATTATCTCTTTATTTCTGCATAGTGGACTCCCTTGGCTTGTCCTTCCTTCCATGGCCAGCCAGGTACCAGCTCCTGATTGCCTTCCATCAGTTCTTGGCAACTTCTCAGTCTTGAGCTAACTTGGTCTCATTTTCTATCAACTCTTCTGACATTTCTGAGCTGCGTGACCCTAGGCAAATCAGTTAACCTCAGTTTCTTCATCTGTAAAACAGAGATACGAAAAGCATCTCCTTCATAGAGAGTTAGTGTGAGGATCAAATAAGATGTTTATAAAGTGATTTCCTAACCTTAAAACATTTGATAAATGTACCTATAATTATTATCACTCTATCCCAGAACTTTCACACCTGTAGTACCCAAGTACCCCATTATACCGCGAGCTCTTGGAGATCGGGGACTGTCTTTTGCCTTTCTTTGCGTCTTCAGCACTTAACGCATTGGTGGGCACATAGCGTGCACTTAAGAAATTTTTATGGGCTATTGAATATTGGTGTGGTATCCTGAGAGTATGATGTCAGTTCCCTGAGGGCAGGTAGTATTTCACTGTTACCCTTCTGTCTTCAGAATCTAGCAGGGGCCCCGGTGCACAGTAGATATAATTCGTTTCCCCTTGTATTGCAATGCATTGAGTTGAAGAAAACAGTTATATCCTGGGTTTGCTCCTAATGGCTCTCAAGATTGGATTATAGAACTTTCAATGTGAGCATTTATACCTCCACAATCTGCAAAAGCTACACATCGGGCCTTGATTTATTGTTTTGGTGATATTCTACACTTAGGAAAATGATGGAGTAAGTGTAAATTATGACAATTAACCTTAAAAATTGGTCATAGACCCCTTTTCTTTAGTCTTAGGAAAGCTAGTTGTTAAACATTTACCAGCACACCTTTGGTTGTGTTGAAAGTCCCCAAAGATCACAGTCAAAATGTTCTTAATTTTTATGATGAGCTCTCAACAGGACAACCCAGACACACCTATGGTCTAAAGAGAGGTGCAGAGACAGAAGCAGCTGATCAGGTTCTATGAAATTCTTTGTGTCTTTGTATTGTCGTTCTAGTTTGTTTGTTCATTTCTGAAATTAGATGGTTAAGTCAGTATCGAACTTGATTTTCACACATCCTGTACACCAGCCGAACTGGTCTTCTTCTCATTCAAAAGAATATGCCCCACATTTTTCTGCCTCTCTGTCTCTGCTCACAACATCCCCTCTGCTGGGAATGCCCTTCCCACAAATGTCCACCAACTGAAATCCTACCCTTGCTGTAGACTCCAAATCACTTCTGGCCAGATAGCCATCATGATGACTAAAAGCAGTAGCCTGCGTTGGTGCTTGGTAGTTGAATTGGTTCCTCACAGGCAACTTCATCTTTAAGGGACTGGGCTTCTCTTCGCATACACCTTCTGCCGGGAGGTGCTTCAGGAAGAAGCCAGACCGGCTGCTTTGATCAATAATGTAGAGATCTTCCAGCAAGTCCACATATGGAGACTGAAGACAGGGTTGAAATGCAGTTTAGTGTCAACTACCTGGGGTGAGTCTGACTCACCAACTTCTCCTCAACCTCCTCAAAAACTCAGCTCCCAACAGCATACAGCTGTGGGCTTATTCTAGATTTGACAAATATGGAAACATCAGCTCGGAAGAGTTGAATAATGCAGTACATGATAATAAAAGTCTTAGTTTGAGCCTGCTTAAGCTAGCTAACGCTATTTTTGCTTGTTCCTGTGTTTGTTTTAGAGTTTGAGTCTTTGTTTTTACTCCAGATAACTAGCCTATAACTTAGAAGGTATTAATGTAAAGGGTTTTAACATAAAGACACTAAATCCTGTTGTTCAACCAATCTTGGGAGACACACATGACTTCCTATATTGATCATGACACCTTTTCAATGGACTTAAAACTTCATTAAAATAGGCTCAGAATCCAAAGCCTCTTTCCATGGAGGTAGAAAATATCTCAATAAGTTCTATAATTTATGATAAGAACAAACTCTAGACCAAGGCATAGAAGGCTTAGTCACAAAACAAACAAACATAATACAGCATAACAAAAAGTAGAGGTTTCAAAGAGGTAAATGTTGCATAGTGGTCAGAGGGTCCACATCAAAGCTAGGATGACCTGGGAGGTTTGTCTCTATGATACATACCAGTTATATGGCCTGGAGCATATCTCTTTGCTTCTCAATTCTCTGTCTGTAACAGACATGTCAAACACAAAGGCATTGTAGCCTCCACTCCCTAGTGCCAGAACAAGATGAAAATACAATTGGAGAATACTTAACAACATAAATAAGGTAAAATAAAACTCAGAGAATGTTCATTTGTGTCTTTGTAAATCAATATGCCCTGGTAGAGATCTTCCCCGGTTTTGAAAACTTTTGTTCTCAGGATGCCTTTTCATTCTTAAACATTATTGAGGACCTCCCCCGCACCATAAAAGAACTTTTTTACGTACATTACAGTTGTCAATAGTTAGTGTATTTGAAAATAAAACTTTGCATTATGGAAATGATTTGGAATTTGCAGAACCCCTGGGAACTCTCATGCCTTGAGAAGCACAACTCTAGACTCAGAGTCTAGATTTCAACTCTAGATTTCAGAGAAAGGGCAGACCATCACTGATAATGAGAGTTTCTTTCCCAAGGAATTCCCTAGGACAGTAAAACCAGAGGTCCAATCCATGTCCTTATATTATCAATGAAGAATGATGGCTAGAATATTTGCATATTAAAACAGATTGAAAATATGTAAGGGAGAGAATTATTGGTAAAATGAATGTCACCTGCTCTGTGCCCAATCCACTGTAGTGGTGTGATAAATAGTCAACATGACATAATCTTGGGTTTACATGAAAATTTCATTTAAACTTTGGAAATGTCTACAATGAAAAATGCTATCCAAGGATATTTTGAGGTTGCAGAAAATGCATTTATTAGGATGTTAACATGAAATTAACCTGGAGAAACCATGAGTGGCACAGTATAATCAAAAATATAATTGCTATTCTGCTATGCTCTTAACAGAACCCGTGTCTGAATCAGAAACTGGGCCAACACAGTGCTCTAAGTAGGAAGCAACTACGGAGATCTTTAAGAGATAATAGAGACCAGGACACGTATTTAAGGTTTTAGGACAATAGTGCTTTAGCTATTAACATTTGGCAGATATGGGGTAGAAATCACTGCCATGCTCATACGAAAACCTGCACAGAGATATGTAAAACAAAAAGAAAACTGTAAAGAGAAGCTATAGCCACACCCATGAATGTGCCCCTTGTGTACAGCATTAATTTTTTATTTAGAATAAATATTTGAAATATTTCAATGGTTCTGTGATCTTATTAATGTATGTATTACCCTAAATGAGATTCCATTCTATCCACGCTACTCATTCAATTCTCAGTGGTATCTTCCCATCACTTCATCATTGAAAGTCCTACTTATTTTCTTGGTATCCTTCATTCTTGCCAGGTGACTAACTCATCTTTTTTTTTAAATCACATCTTTTTGTTTAATTACAGCATACTTTTCACTTAATTATTATTGCTAACAAGATACCAATCTCTGTTGCTTCTGTGCTGCTGAAGGACCTTAACTGGTATCAGTGACCTTGAAATTTTGCATACTGGGGCAATGTCCTGACCACCCTACCCTAATTATAGTCATGATAAAGAAAGGTGAGTTATTATTAATTCAATAATTCTGATTCTATTCATTTTATTACAATACTCTGGCACTACATGGAGAGAATCATAATTGTTTATTTGTATCAATGCTACCTCCTGATTAACGTGAATAATGAATCCCCTAAAGTGACTGCATATATTCAAATT
Organism: Trichosurus vulpecula; assembly: GCF_011100635.1. Classification (NCBI taxonomy): domain Eukaryota; kingdom Metazoa; phylum Chordata; class Mammalia; order Diprotodontia; family Phalangeridae; genus Trichosurus; species Trichosurus vulpecula. The sequence continues at coordinate 438,948,121 of NC_050575.1, read as the reverse complement.
GGCATTTAAAATTACAACTATGTAAAATAGAGTCATTGCTTCCAGCCCAATGGAAATATGTCATAGAATTAGGGTTAGAGCAATTCATGGGATTCATTATTGGCACTGATTGGCACCTCGCATATTAGATGAAGACAATAAAACACATGCCATCTTCATACGCATAATACCTCATGAAGATGATGATAAACTTTATTAGATGAAGGTCATGATGCAAATATCGTCTTCTAAATCAAGACTTGTGATTTCCCCCAGTAGATTCCCAACAGTTGGGGAAAATAGACTTCCCCCCAATACTTGCTCCTTGCGTCTCCAGATCTCCAGTGTCCAGCACATACTGTGTGTATGTATTTAAATCCATACCTGGGATATCAAGTCAAGTCAAATCAGCTGGCACTATTAAGCATGTACTCTGTGCTAGCACTGTGTTAGGCATACAAAGAAAGGCACAAAACAGTCACTCTTGAGGGGCAGTCTCTCCCTCCCCCACTGATGCAGAGCAATAAGGCAGCAACAAATGTTCTGAAAAGAGTTACCTGCAGCATTGAGAGGTTAAGTCACATGCCCAGGCTCAGAGTCAATAAGTGTGTGAGGCTGAACTTGAACCTGGGGTTTTTAGACTCCAAGGCTGGCCCTCTACCACTTTGAAACCCAGCTGTCTGTCACGCAGCCCTCATGCAGCTACAAGCAGACCACCAGACCACCCAGATCTGCCCTTTACTTCTGAAAATTCTCAATTCCAGAGAGGCCCCAATGATATGAACACTCACCCAAAGAGGCAAGAAACAAGGGGAAAGCAGTTGCCCAAGAATGGAGGAATGAATGGATGGATAGATGGATGTCCATGCAAATAAAAAGGAACACATCATAAAATTAATAAATAAATGAAATATACACACACACATATACCTGTTTATATAGAGAGATACACACTTATAGTACAATTCAAGGAGGAAAAAGGAGGGAGGGAGAGACAGCAAAAGAAAGGAGAAACACAGAGAAAAAGAGAGAGAAATAGAGAGAGAGAGAGAGATTCATCATTCATCAACAATCACTCCTCAGCAGCCAGGCTTTCCTTAAAAGACAGGCTTGCATTCTGTCTGAAGCCCCGTCCTCTGTGAACGAGATTGTTTCTTTATTCTCTGAACAGCTTCATGTTAAGATCTAAAAAACACTCCAACTGTTTGGATAAGAATGCAGTGGGGTATGGGGATCCTTAATATGTACTATAATTCTCCAAAGACCATGCAAAATGTCTGCTGGCTAAATGGCTGTCACTCAAGATTAGCGGCAACATGAGTTGGTTTCAATCTGTTTCCTACCAAAGGGAGTCTTGTAGGCTGATGACAGCATGCAGGTTGAAGCCAAATATAACAGTGCTTTTCTTTTTTCCCCATTCATGAATAGACTAAAGAGGGGTTAATTAAGCATGTAAGTTCAGCAAGTTTCTTAACAGGACCCTGCCTGATTTATTTGTAGCTTCTTTAATAGGATTGGGGGGGGGGGGTCCCTCCACTAGAAATAGTCAGAGCTGGCACAATTGTAGAGAGCAGAGACATGCAATAATTGCAGTACCGACTTCATTCATTCAGCAGGCATTCATTATCAACTGACTGTATGCAATGCCTTGTGTTGTCCTGGGAACACAAAGACAGATCCTATCCTTAAGGAACTTGCTTTCTGTTAGGGAATGAAGAAGCTGGTACCAAGGCTGCCCTGATTAAAAGGATGAAGGCAGCAAATAATAGATTTAGAACTGGAAGCAATCTTACGTTGTACCAGAAGCGAGTGAGACACACCACAGAGGATAAGTTTTAAGTGGAGAATTTATTAGCCGGCGGCCATTGGGGTACTGCACCACAAATAATGGCCATGTGTTGGGGTGATGGCTTGACTTATATAGGACATGTGGGGGTACAGTGATTAATTATCTCCTGGAACCTACAGGCCAGGTCACTGGGTGAGGGGGGGAACAGGAACAAAGGTCCTGGCTGGTCAAAAGATTCAGTCAGGTTATCGTACTAGTGGGATAATCTCATTTACATTCCTTGGTGGAGTCACGGAGCCCCAGGGATATCTGCTAGAAAGGGTCTGCCAGGTTATCCTTCAGTGGGATGGTCCTATCTATTGGCATTCCTTGGTGGAGTCATGGAGTCCCAGGGGGTTTGCTAAATGCCAAAGATATCTGAGTCCATTCTTTCAGGGGGTGCTTGTCAGTAGCTAGGGGTTTCTCAGGGGTTCCTAATTTTCCTTGTATTACACTTAAAGGTCACCTAATCTTTTATCTGTATTTTACAGATGAGGAAAGTCAGTTCTATAGAGGAGAAATGACTTGCCCAGCTTCATAGTTTCTGTCTTCCTGACTATATAGCTCCCTTCCTTTGTGTCCTAATGTGGCTCCCAGTGATGATGGTCCTACCCACTCATGAACAATGCAGGACTTTACATAGAGTGAAATAAAGGGCATTCTCAAGACAAGGCTGATGTTCCAAATATCCTTAAATTGCTGCCTTATTGGTGCCCTTCCTAGTTACTTGGTTTAAAATGTCATCTCTCTCTCCTCTCCCCTTACCATCTCTCACCAGCTCCAAGGAGAATCACTTCTTTGGGGCAGACACAAAAGGCAGGTTAATTACTTTGAAAGATCACAGTTAAAATGCACATATGCCTTCTAGAGGTATTTATCAGAGAAATGTCAAGGGTGGCAAAAATTCTTCAACCTCTTCTCAACTAGAATCCATTTTAGATCCACTTCTAATCCATTCACATTAGAATCATGGAATGTTATTGAAACTGGGATTGTCCTGGGTGTGCCCAGATTATCTAATATGGAGATTTCCTATGTCTCTACTGTATCATCGGCTGCATAACAAAAACAGGCTGCATCTACAAAACTGGCTAGATTTGGAGAGTCCTTCTGTTCCCTCACTCTTCCCTGATCCATTCAGAGGATGAAGACCATGGTTGTCCGCAGCCTAGGCATCAATATCTGAATCAGAAGAAAAGAATGTCTTACCCTAGCTCCTTAGATATTAGGCCTGGGAGTATTTGTCTCTATTGGAACTTTAATGACCTTGGAACTTGGATCTGAGGAGGGGTGTTGAGCCAGCCAGCCCATCCAGGAAGACCCAAGAAATCAGGATGCCTGATGCTAGATCAAGGCTGGGTGGGTGTTGGGGTGGAGGTGGGGTTGGACTAGGAATTGGGGGTTGTTATATAAGAAGTGAGCTAAATTGAGAACCTAATCCCTTTCTCCTATTCAGAAACTGGGGTGGTATTGGGGAGGATTATGCTTCTCACATGCTGGGGAAGCAAGTTTGTAAGTGTTAATATACCTTTGAAGTAAATATCCCTTTGTAAAACCTAATCCATGTGTTAGCAGCTCAATGGAAATGGTATGCAAAGGACCCTCCTGCACTTTGCAAACAGGTTTAGTAGGGGCTAAAGCCATTGGCAGAGAGCTGAGACAGCCTCAATCCCCTTAGGTATACTAAAGGATTCTGGGGGAGGGGTGAAATCTAATATACTCAGTCTTGATTCAGTGAGGGTAATGGTGATTAATGTTACAGCACACCTCGAAGGGGGCATTGGGCATCTAGTCCAATGCTCATAGTTTCTATGTCAAGGAAACGAGGCCTAGTCAAAGGGAGTGATGTCCAATCAAATGACTACAAAGTGGGAAAAGCAGAAGTTACAGGCAGGACCCTGATATCCCAGGCTATTTCCTACCCTATTATTGTCCCATAAAATGGAAGGAATGGCCCTGAAGGAGTAGAACAGGTGGGTCAATCTGGCAACCACAGATGCATAAAGCCGAAGCCCAAACCAGAATAAAATGGGATTACGGGGTATTTAACAAAATAAATAAAATTACAGTACAACATAGGTAAAGTTAATTTGTGACATTCTAAATCAATATGCTGCCCACAGGAATTTGTTTCTATTTGGGTTTGACATCATTGGACTGCAGAAGATGGTTAGGTTTTGTTGGGTACCAGGGAAGAAGAATGGGGAACTCTCCTGGGACACTTCTGTGAAGGGATTTGGGTCAGTCTGTCTGAGTACACTGGAAGTTCTAGAGTGAAGGATGCTACCAAAAAAACAAACAAAAAACCTCAACGGCAATAACCTTCCTTATAGATCTCTAGAGAACTTAAGAGCTAGGTTGTTTTACAGAAAAGGAAATAGCCTTGAAATGATAAACAAGCTGGCCCAAAGTTACACAGGTGATCCTTCTCAGAGTCAAGATTCATGCCCCGGTCCACAGATTTTAAATCCATTGTCCTTTCTACACATTAATGACCTTTTTATAGAGCTTTCAGTTTTGTGAGGCATTTTCCATATCTTACCTCATTTCATCCTCACAATACCCTGTGAAGTAGTTGCTATTATCATCCCCATTTTACAGATAAGAAAATTGAGGTTGAGGGAGGTTAGCAGTCAATAAACATTTATTAGAAGAGCTTATTGTAAACCAAAGGGCCAGCTAGTGGGCACAGTAGCTTGAGTTCGAGGCCTGGGGTCAAGAAGATTCACCTTCCTGACTTTAAACCTGGCCTCAGACACTTAGTAGCTGTCAGGCAAGTCACTGAACCCTGTTTACCTCAGTTTCCTTATCTGTAAAATGAGCTGAAGAAAGAAATAACAAACCACTCCAGTATCTTTGCCAAGAAAACCCCAAAATGGGGTCATGAAAAAATCAGACAGGACTGAAAATGACTGAACAGTAACAACTGTGAGCCTGGCACAGAGCTAAGTCCTGGAGATTAAAAAAAAAAGGCAAAAGGCAGTCCTTGACCTCAATGAAATTGCACTTTAATGGGTGAGACAAGCAAGCAAATACAAACAAGCTATCTGCAGAATAATAGGAAGTAATTTGTAGTAGGGCAGTAATTAAGAGAGGTTGGAAAAGGCTTATTTTTAGAAGACAGGATTTTAGTTAGGTCTTAAAGGATGCCAGGAAAGCCAGGAGGTAGAGATGAGGAGGGAAAGCATTCCAGGCATGGGGGAGAACCATAGGAAATGGCCCAGAGCCAAGAGGAGGAATGTCTTGTTCGCATGGAACAGCCAGAAGGTCAGTGTCACTGAATTAAAAAGTATGTGCTGAGGAGTAAGGTCTAAGAAGACAGAGCAGGGGAGCAGCTAGGTGGCACAGTGAGTACAGCACCGGCCCTAGAGTCAGAAGAACCTGTGTTCAAATTTGGCCTCAGACACTTGACACACTTACTAGCTGTGTAACCTTGGGCAAGTCACTTAACCCCAATTACCTTGCCTTTCCCCCTCAAAAAAAATAAAAGACATGGAAGGGGGCTAGGTTAGCAAGGACTTTGAAGAACACCATGCTTGGAACACTGTAGATAGCACTAGCATTTATTCCTTGCAGTACTCCAGACTAGGAGTACAACCTCCCCTGAAGCAAGCCACCTACATTCTGCCTACATCCATGGTGGACTTGAAGGACCGTCCTCTGTCCCTAGTTGAAAAAATTTAACTCAGTAGCCTTCATTTTTCTGACTTAGCCAGGGCAATTTTATTATTGCTTCTATCCATAAGGGGAGAATTGGACCATGGACACACAAGCAGTTCTCATGGTCATGTTCTCCATGTAAGTAGAGTATGACCCATCAATTTTCAATTTTATATCTGGATCGAGATGCATTTTATTGTCCTAGGAAACTCCCAAATGGGAAAACTCCATCTACAAGTGCGGAGAGGGCTCTTTGCCAAACCATGTCATTCCCCGCCCCCTCCCTCAGTGGTCTGTATAATTAAAAGTCACTTGGGCTTCTTTGATCTGAACTATTCCGATAACTGTCTCATTTCTCTGAAGATAGAAATCAGCCTTGACATAAGCCCTAATGAATTTATTTTGTCTGTTTATGAGCAAGCAGGGTTACCATAGTCAGGATTCTTTGAGCCCAAATCAGATCACGCTACACAAAACATCCCTCTGTCTATGAATAATGAATCAAGTCCAGATTTGCAGCCAGGTCCTCAGTTCTACCAGGGGGGAACTTATCAACTGGCCTAAATAGCATTACCCTAAATATTTTTAAGTAGAAACGGAAGGCTTTGCTAGTTTTCACAAAAACTCCTGAAGAGCTCAGGCAAAACAAGCAGCAAGTTATTTCTGGTTTTTAACTAGGGAAGTCCCTTGGCATTTCTATGAGAGGGCTGCTTCCCTTCTTGCCCCCACACTTCCAGCCCAGTCTCAGACAGTCTGGCTTCAGCTCTGGCAGGAAGTATAAATGGGTGAGGGGAGACTCTCAAGAGGATGGTACTGTCAGTGAATTCAAGTTCCAGGGAAGTAATTTCTCCCATCTTCAAAAGTAGAGTTCTTTTTTAGATCTCTGCAGCAGGAGGCTTGGGAGTGGGGAAGATGTTGGACTTTTAAACAAAGAAAACTGAACAAAATTGTAGAGAATGGAAGAACTAATCAAGTGAGAGGAGGAAGGGAGAAAGAGAAGGAAGGGATGGGGTGGGGAAGGAGAAGAGGACAGGGAAGAAAAATGGAGAGGAAGAGAAGAAGAGATTAGATGGGAAGAAGAGAAGGGGGGAAAGAAAGAACAGGAGAAGAAGAGGAGAAAAAAGAGGAGGGGAGAGGTGAATAGGAGATAGAGAAATGAAGGATGAGAGGAATGGCAAGAAAGATATAAAGAGTAGGATAATGGGAAAAAGAGAAGAAGAAAGTAGCAGAGAAAAGACAAAGTGTATGGGTTTAAGTGGATGACCAGAAGGAAATGGGGAAAGAGATAAAGAGGAAGGAGAAGGAAGAGGTGGAGAGAAAAGGGAATTAGAGTGAGAGAGAAAGGATAGGGGAAGAAAAAGAAAGGGGAGAAGAAAAATAAAGGAGAAAAGAGTGAGCGAGAAAGGACAGGGGAAGGAAAAAGAAAGGGGAGAAGAAAAATAAAGCAGAAAAGAGTGAGAGAGAAAGGACAGGGGAAAGAAAAAGAAAAGGGAGAAGAAAAATAAAGCAGAAAAGAGTGAGAAAATACAGAGGGAGAAAATGAGGGGAAGTAGAAAAAGAAAAGCTAAGGAAGAAGGAAAAGAGGGAAGAAGAGGGAGAAATAATAGGAGGAAAAGGAAAATAAAAAGAAGGGGAATAGAGAAAGAATGAGATGGAGAGAAGATGAAGAGAACCAGAGAGGAGGAAGGGAAAGAGGTGATTTTAAACTCCTTTGAAGGAAAACTTTTAACTTCTTATGAGGGGAAAAAAAAGTCAAGCATTATAGGCTATTTTGAAGAGGAAGGTGAGTGAATAGCAGTAGGAATTGATGAACTAATAGCTATTTTGAGTGCCTAATGTTTATAGACCCTCCTTGTGCTCATAGGCATAGGACATAAAAGAGAAATTCAATATGGATGTCAACTCATTTAACATCACAAGCATTTAAGTGCCTACTGTGTGGCAAGCATTGTATTAGGCACCAAGGGAACAAGGACAGAAAACAAAACAGTCCCTGACGTCATGGAACTTATATTCTACTGTTTTGTCCTAAAGAACCTAGCTACACATAAAATGATAACTAATAAAGGGAAGCACATGCCCAGCACCATATGAATAGTATTAAATATGTGTCTCCAGAATTCAGGGTCAGGGTGCTTGAGGAGTGAGCTGAGGTGGTCAGGAAGATGTGAAAAAGGAAGGTGGGGTTGTGAGTTGGATCTTGTAGAATGAGGAGGGGACAGTATTCAGACTGTTGGGGGAAAGATCTTTCAAGTTGGAAGTGGGAAAGATGGTGGGAAGGAAGGAACAGAAGCTGGTCATATGAAGGACTCAGTCTTACATGCATCACCTAATAATGCTGGAATAAAGCTTTAAGTCTGTCAAAGCTCTTTCTTCATAAGGACCCAGTGAGGTTTGTGTTGGAATGCTTACTTTCTCCATTTTCCATATAAAAAATCCATGCCTGGCAGTTAAGGGATGTTTTCCCAATCCCACATCTAGGACTGGGTCCTCGGAGTCCTTCCTCCAGAGAAAAGTGGAAAGTTCACTGGCAGCAACTGAAAGAGGACCCCTGTCCTGACTCCCTTCTCCTTACACACTGTCTTTGAGATGATGGGAAGAACAACCATAGAATGATTATAGGAGCTGAAAAGTTGCTTAGAAGTCTTAGAGTCTATTCCCCCCAATGTTCAGATGAGAAAACTGAGGCCACAGGAGATTAAGTGACTTATCCAAGGTCACAAAAGCATAAAGTAGAAGAGTCAAGATTCAAACCTAGGTCATCTGACTATATAGTCAACACGGTTTACCCCATACCATGCTGTCTACCAGGGCCTAGACTAGGGGTGTGTGTGTGTGTGTGTGTGTGTGTGTGTGTGTGTGTTTTATCTTGCTTTGTTCCTGCATGACTCATGTGAATAAAGCTGGGGAGAGCAGCATGTCAAGAAGATTATCTCATGGCACTGGATGGGCATATCTGATCTAGTGCATGAGGACACGCTTTTGTCCAGACACTGCAAGTAGACAAATGAACGATCTAGGCCCCAAAATGGAGAGGAGAGAAGCTGAATTGTATCTGGGAAATCATGCGACAATTCCAAGAATTGGAAGCCTCTCCCTGCCACCAAATTTCGGCTTTTTACACATCCAAACTCTCCCTGTTGTGCGTCATAGATAGAGCACTTTAAAGATATGAGGAGCAGAAATGGATAGACCATTCTATGACCTGGACACTCAGGTAACAAGCATGTATTAAAACCTTCCTGTATGCCAGACACCCCGCACCAAGGAACACAAAGAAAGGCCCTCAGTGACCTTACCTTCTAAATGAGGGGCCAACAAGTAAATAACTAGATACTTAAGTGATATATAAAGTAAATAGAAGGTAACTAAGAGAAGAAAGTGCAAAGAGCTGGGGAACAAGGAACAATATATAATAAAAGATTTGAAAGCATGAGGGTAATGAGTTCCTACAATTATAGATTTAGCTCGGGAACTGACCTTAGAGGTCAAGTCCACTACCCTCTTTTCACAAATGGGGAAATGGAGATCTAGAGAAGTGAAGTATCTCACTTAATTTCACCATCTCAAGCAGTGTCAGAGGAAGGATTTGAACTCATCTCTTCTTCCATACTCTAAAACCAGAACTTGCACTCTAAGCTAGAAAGTTTGGTAGACTTAGAGATCACTAAGCAAGCACGTGTACGCTCATGCTCACACATGCCCATGCACGCCTAGACTGATTCACTGTCCCCTGAAAAGGCCCATTCCCTTTTTCTAACACTTCTAAAAGCAGCCAAGGAAAAGTCCTGAACAGAGACCTAATTATGGTCCACAGGGCTTCTGGTCACAGTGTCCCTTCCTGAGAGAACTAGGACAGAGAATTCACAGTAACTTCTAACACAGAATTTCCATTTAACTAGGACACCCCAAGAGCTAATGGTCATGTAACTTGTGGCTTTTTTAGTCTGAGAACTTGGAAGCAGCCCATTAAACAGTGAGAACAGGCATTCTAGGGACTAGGCCATTTGCTCTTTGGACTAGAAGTGAGACCCTTCAGAAATAAAAGCAGAGACGGAGAAGAGGCCTTGTTGGGAACCGTATTAAGAAGACTAATTCCAATAAATAATTCTAAACATGCATCTGTATTTTCATAAACATGTGGCCTATGTCCTCAACCAGACTGAAGATGTCTTATGGGCAAATCCCTTTTGCGTTCCCCATTTCCTTCTTGCTCAGGACTGGGGACAGAATTGGCAAATGATTAAGGTTTGTTGAATGCAACCTAACCGGATGGTACCTCCTCGCTAAGGTTCCCTTGTATCCACTCTGTATCTAATGCATTCCCGTTTCTGCACAAGTTGTATTCCCATTATAAAGTAAGCTACTTGAGGACACGGATCGGTGATTTCCTTTCTTTATATCGTTAGCACTTAGCATAGTGCTTCTCATGTAGTGAGTTATTGTATAAATACCAGTTGATTGATTGTTGAATGGAAACTGATAGGCTTCTAACAGAGCCAATGAGGCTCTCTTAATGCCTCATTGAAAATATTTATTAAGACCAGCTAACATTTATTTACTTGCTAACATTTTTTTAATGCTTTAAATTTAGCCAAGTACTTTAGATGTGCTATCATTTAATTGATGTAACAGCAGTCACTAGTGCAAGGTCATCCTGAAATACTCCATGTTTTAATCTTGCTTGACTTTGAGGAGGGTGTTCCAATAGGAAAGGGAAATCTACCTGTTCTCCACATGTCCTAAGCACTAATCCCATCTCTTCATTGAAATGTGGGCCGATCAAAATAAAGTAGGTGGGGCAGTGGGGAGTGCACTGGACTTGGAATCAGGAATCCTCATCTTCTGGAGTTCAAATCTAGCCTCAGACACTTACTAGCTGTGTGACCCTGGGCAAGTCACTTAACCCTCTTTGCCTCAGTTCCTCATCTGTAAAATCAACTAGAGAAGGGAATGGCAAACTATGCTAGTAACTTTGCCAAGGAAATCCCAAAAGGGGTCAGGGAGGGTCTGACAGGACTAAAATAACCGAACAGCACCAACAACCAATTAAAATACTTAGGGAGGAGCAGAAGGGCACTGAGCCCACCCCCTCATGATTACTGTGCCCTTATGTGGAAGACGCTTACTGCTGTCCATAAAAGCAGGGGCCCAGCAGCCTAGGACCTTGGCGTGTTAACAAGCCTCTTTTTAACATCCTTGTTGTGAATTCTGACTTTTTAATCAGGGTTTTCTTTAATCAGAATTTTCATTTTAACACAATAATATGTGTTATTACTACCTCCGTTTTATAGATGAGAAAATAGATGGTGAGAAGAAACTTGGAACTCAGGACTTCCTGCCTGATTCTGACTCCATGACTCTGTGGACAGAACACACTGACTCATCTCTTGATGAAGCTTTGGATTTAATCCTGACCCAATTTAAACCTAATTGTCTCATGGAGGGACAATCTGATAACTGGATGGTGCATGTGCCAAGTCCTTCCCACGATGCCCATCACAGCCTATCCCTATTTCTCCTTCTGGTTCAACTCTTGTCTGTGTCCTCCTATTAGTTTACTTCTGGGTGGGGATAGAGGCCCTCCTCAGGGTCTTTTGGCACTAAGTGGATACCAAGGGAGCACATAGGTTGTCCCCCAGGCTCCTTCTCCTCACCTAGTTTAGTCTGCCGGCTCTTGCAGATAACCCTTTTTTTCCCCCTGATAGCCTGGCTAATGCTTTTCCTCTCATTCATCCCTCTCTCTGTGGTCTGCTGTAGCCAAATCACACCCACCATGCATTTTTTTCTTGCCCTTTGGGTGACCCTCAAATTTAATGTAGCTTTAATTGAAAGAAATTGAATTTTAATGACTCCCAAGCTTCTCCCTGAAACAAAGGCCTACTTTATTATTACTTTTTTAATGTTCTTCTGGTGATGTTGTGTGGTGGTGAGTCATGAAATACCACAGGGTCTCATACAAAGAATGGGTAGAAAGTTGTTTAGCAATGCCCTAATTTCCCTCATTCAGAGGGATGATCAGAGAAGCCCAGATCTGAATGGAAAGTCAAGATAGTCCTGGGTCTCCCTGCTGCCTTCAAACAATAAAGCATCTAAGGCCCCTTGAATGATGGTTGACTCCTCTGACATATACCACACTGGCAGAGGTGTGCCAGCCCTCACCCCCTCTCATTCAGGGAGCTGTAGCTCCTCCCTCACAGAGGCCTAGGGCTGTGCTGGTCAGATTTGGAAAAAGGACCCATTAATACTAATCAGACTAATTAGACTTCTCTAACCTTCAGTCTGGTTGAAGGTTTCTGTAGCTTTCCTTAAGTACCTTCTTTGTCCGAAGAACAGATCTGGGATTAAAAGAGAGGGATCAAAATAAAGGGAAGGCAAGGCCAGTGACTTTGCTGAAGAGAAAAACATGTACTCATGAAAAATGTCACAGAACAATGATCTTATCCAATTACAATACTTAGTTGGCACAAAGATTTACATATAGTGCATTGTTTGACCTTGATAATGTCCCTGTGGTTGTTAGAATTATTAATCCTCCCCCATTTTACATTTTTGTATCATGTCAGTCATGTGGGACTCTTCATGACCTCATTTGGGGTTTTCTTGGAAAAGATATGGGAGTGGTTGGCCATTTCCTTCTTCAGCTCATTTTACAGATGAGGAAACCAAGGCAAACAAGGTTAAGTGACTTGCCCAGGGTCACATAGCTAGTAAGCACATGAAGCTGGATTTTAACTCAACTCAGATCTTCTGGATTTCAGGTAGGTGCCACCACCTACCTGCCCCAATTATATATCAAAACAAATTAAGAATTAAGAGTTAAATGACTCACCCTGGCTCACCGGGATGGTACCGATCTGAGGTGGGATTTTAACCTGGGTATTTTAGACTCCAAGTCTAGTGCTGTGCTTCATCCACTAAACAGTTGGCAAAAATGGCAGCAACCACCACAACAATGACAATATTAATAATAAGCTATCAATATCCTTAGAGCTGTGGTCAAATATCATCCATTCAGAACAATGGAAAGATGAGGAAGGCTGGTGCAATTCAGTGAAGGGACTAAACTACAGACTCTTTCAAATAAAGCATATCTTAAAGCAACACCAATTATAACAACCTTTCAAGTCCAGTATTTAACAACTTGCTGTGAACATAGTGGGGGATAGTGGGTGGTGGGGCTCAGCAGAAAAGCCAATAGAGGACCAAGACTAGAATCAGGAAGAAGGGAATTCACATCCAGCCTCAGACACTAACTGAGTGACTTTGAACAAATCACATAAATCTATGTCTGCCTCAATTTCCCCAGTTGTCAAATGGAGATAATAATAGAACCAGCCTGTCATGCTCATTAGCAGGATAGGTCTGGAGAGCTGAGAGTCTGGCACAGAGGGCTGTTAGTCCTTCATTTTTGAAGAGGACGCCGGCATCAGGATGGGATTTAAGTGAGGGCGGGCTGTGCAAAGACACCAGCCTCACTTTTTCCTCCAAAGCCCTCTGGGCCCAGTGGCAAGATATAGATCAGGACAACTGGAGATGGCCCTGGATGCAGTGGGAGATATTGGCTTTTATAAACTAAGGTCTTTCCCTGGTCTCCGTGTGACTAAGACAGTGCCCACTTAGTGATTAAGGCTACGTAAGAAATGAAGCAAAAAAATGGCCCTGCATGCAGTGAGAGAGATCTTGGCTTTTACAAGCTAAGGTCTTTCCCAGGTCTCAGTGTGACTGAGACAGTGCCCATTTAGGGATTAAGGCTAGGTAAGAAATGAGGCAAAAAAATGGCCTCTTCTATGTAGTCCAAAAAAAAAAATCAACCTGGAAGGGGAAGACTTTCAGGACTTCTCCTGGAACAGAATAGGTGTTTAATAAATGCTTATTGCCTCCCTCCATCCTTCTCGTCCTCCTTTTTCTTCCTTCCTTCCTTCTTTCCTTCCTTCATTCTTTTCTCTAAACCTAAGCTTTACCCAATGTACCCATAGGTGAGATAGCTTTAAAAGGAATAAAAATACATACATACTGGTACAGATTGAAAATAGACAGACAGACAGATAGATAGATAGATAGATACTCAAATTACTATAGAAAACACTGTGAACTTTTTAAAAAATCTCTTAATATGTGTGTGATCCTTTTAGACTTCAACAAATAGTTCATAGTGTCCAGGACAGAAACTGTGAGACTGAAGGCTGAGGCATTTTCTGATGCGGCTGACTCAGTGTATACTTTTTGGGGATCTCAATTTTTATGAAAAAGCCAGCAAAGACAATGAACTTGACACCCCAAGGCAAAGACTTCTTCTCTCCATTTTCCCCAACTACTCATTTTCATAGACAAATAGGAGAATAAAGAAAAACAAAATAAAACCGGAGAATCTTGATCCTCAGAACTCTTTGGTGATTAATCATTGCAGAAATGACGATTGCCTCATTACAACCTAGCTGGAAGAGATGAAGATATGCAAAAATATCCACTTTCTGCTTGGAAGACAGGTCCCTTGGGATGTTGAGGCACTGGGGGAGTTAACCTGGAGAACTAGGGATCCTTCTTTTGATCCTAAATCAAATTTCTTCCCTTTTAGCAAGAGCACAATTATATCTCAGCTAAGAGTTGCAGCTGAACCTGAAGCTGGACATGATAAACATTACATCTGCCCATGAGACCAGGAAGTCCTTTGGATTTACCACTTAGGTGGAGCAGTGGATAGAGCACTGGACCTGGAGTCAGGAGAACCTGAGTCCAAATCTGGCCTCAAATACTTACTGGCTGTGTGACCCTGGGCAAGTCATTTTATTTTGTTTGTCTCAGTTTCCTCATCTGTAAAATGAACTAGAGAAGGGAATGGCAAACCAGAAACCCCAAACGGCGTCAAAAAGATTTGTACAGAAATGGAATGACTCAATGATGTCAAAAGCAGTGAAGAGCACACCTACCCACAGAGGCACCTAAAGGACCCAGCCTGACTGCCGAGTTACCCGTCTGTCCCTGACCTTAAGTCCAGCAATGAACTTCTCCAGGGCTCTGGAAAGAGAACAGACTTTCAGGGCCTGCCATTTCAGAATTGTACGGAGCACACCTGTGGTTTTCGAGGAGTGTGCTTTGAATCAGCTGTGCTTGCTATGTGATTTGATACATGGCTGTGATGAAGCAGCTGAGTCTATTGGCTGAGTGTTAACCAATGAGGCTTGTGAGGTAGAGAAGCAGTAAAGTAGGAATGGACACACGGGGGTATCCCTAAAGCCCAAAGGGTCTGGGGGACCTGTCTGCAAGAGTGAGCACACGGTGGAGGAAGAATGCCAGAAAGAGTACGACATATACTTCTTTCTATTAAAATTAAGATTCTTGATAGTTTTTAATCATGGCTGTTCCCATCATCTTCCTCAGGTTTCACTTAATTGTTGGTCTTTTCTTGATCTTTCCCCAATGTGTCATTTTCCTCAGTCCTCTGTTGGTAGTAACATATGATGATAGGCAGCACTGCAAACTCTAGCCAACTCAGATTTGAAAAAAAAAAGTGTGTCTCAGTGATCCACTTGATAAGTATTTTGTCTTCTAATTCACTGTTGGTGGAGTTCTGAAGAACAATTTGGAACTATGACCAAAAGGCTAAAAAATCCTCTGCATACCCTTTGACAAAGTAATATCACTAGTAGGTTTATAACACAAAGAGATCATTAAAAAGAAAAAGAAAAGGACCTATATGTACAAAAAATATATAGTAGTTTCTTTTTGGTAGCAAAGAATTCAAAATTGAGGGCATGACCAACCATTTGGGAATGATTGAACAAGTAACAGGATATTGATTGCGATGGAACACTATTACACAAAAAGAAATGATGAAGGGCGTGCCTTCAGAAAAAAAAAAAAAGCCTTGAAAGACTTCCATGAATTGAGGCGGAGTGAATCGAGCAGAATCAGGAGATCATTGCACACAGTGATAACAATATTGTAATGATGATCAACTGCGAAACACTTAGCTGCTCTGATCGATATGATGAGCAAAGACAGTTCTGAAGGATTCAAGATGAAAATGCTTTCCACTTCCAAAGAGAGAACCAACAAACCTACCTTCTCAGTACGTGGAGGAGGAGCTAGAGAGGGGAGAGGTTGGAATTCATTTTTTAAAACGAATGCTTAAAATAGATAGATATATGTAAGTATTGAGCCTCACTTATTCACTCAAGAAGTATTTAAGTGTTTACTATTAGCCAGCCACTCCTAAGGAACAGAAAGCAACAAGCAAAACTGGTCTGCATTTGAGCTCACGTTGCAATGTGAGATGAACATAGGTACAGGCCAGATATATATGAGTGTTTCTTACCCTAATGTATATGAACCTGTGTGTATCAAATTTTAATGACTATTTTAAAATAGAATTTACTGAACTGCCAAACGGGTCCAAAGATGGCCTTGGCAGTGAAAAACACTAGAAATCTGGGGACCCTTTAAAGGTTTTGCAACAGAAGACAGCATTTAAGTCTTGAAGCAAATTGTATCCTACCAGATAGAAGTGAGAAAGGAGAGCAGGGTAGTTTTTTGTTTGTTTGTTTGTGGGGGGGGGGGGTGGCACTGATAAGCAGTAGGGAGAAAAAAAATACTGATTTGAATTAGAATGACCTGGATTCAATTCTTGCCTTTGCCTCTTACTCCACGACCTTGTCATGTCACTTCACATCTCTAGGCTTGAGCCTACTCATCTGTAAAACCAGAGGATTAGATCCAATGACCTTTAAGGTTCCTTTCAGCTTTAATTCCAGGATTCTATTACCCTACTCTGATGGAAAGAATAAGATCCTCACGACTCTTCAAAATGGACACGTTCATAGTCATCAAAGGGGATGTGCCCATACGAAAAGTAGTCAGCTGCCATTTTGTTTGCATATGGTAGGCTGACCCATAAATTGACCTTGAGGGGCTATCCAAAACATTTAATGATACATACAATTCAGACTGTCTTCTTCCCCCAGAGATAGTGTAGAATGGGCAGAGAAGAGAAGAGTGCCAAGATGAGCTGATCCTAAGCCATTCAGCCCATAAAACAGTAACATGCAAATGAGGTCAGATAATGAAAACATTACAATTCCCATCAGGACAACATGACATAAAAATGTGTCCTACCTATAAAAGCCCTTTAGATGAAAGAATTAATTGCCAGAGTCAAAAGCTAAGGTCTATGTAGTAGAAATGAATAATTGAATTAAAAAAAAAGACTACTCAGTCATTAATTTTCTAATCTTCATGATTGAGACTTCCAAGGTGAGTCAGGAAGAACTGAGTTCAAATCCAGCCTTAGACATTTACTAGCTATATGACCCACTTACTAGCTATATGGTTCTGGGCAAGTTATTTAACCCTGTTCTCCTCTGTTTCCTCATCTGTAAAATGAACTGGAGAAGGAAATGGCAAACCGGGCTAATACCTCTGCCAAGAAAACGCCCAGTGGGGTCGTACAGAGTCAAGTTACAATTGAAAGAGGACCCAACAACAACAAATATCTCCAACATTTTCCCCAATAAGAATCCCATGTACTGGATCTGGATACTGGTCAAGTCCAAATGTATGGGACCCAAATTCGTACGTTCTACTTCATTCAAAAAAATTAAAATAATAATGTCTAGTGCAGGAGTGGCCTTTTTTGTTGCACAAGAAATCCAGCCCAAGGAGGATACAGTATCCAAAAAAGCCTCAGTGTCTGAATCCCACTGGGCTCATAGCCACTCCTCTAGGCTGGGTGTGACTTGATAGTCCTCAGGATAATCCATTTGCACAAATAAAAAAAAAAAGCCCGATGAAGGACAGCACCCAAATATTTTCACAAGGAAAAAGAAGTAATAAAGTGAGATACATACAATTCTCCTGACATGGCAAGAAAGAAAGGGGAGGGGGGAAATGGGGCTTTTTCAGCATTGACATCTTGATGGTCAGGGGGCTATTAATAAAGTCTCCGGCACAACTAATAGACAGAAAGACTATAACACAGAAATAGAAATGCTGTTCTCAGGTTCCATCTGCTGCAAATTACCATTCGACCCTGTGATTCCATTGATTTGCTTGCACTATATCAAATTTTAATCACCATAAACCATGGACTAATACAGATCTGCCACCAACAAGTGCCCTTAGCAGAAGGCTCTTATTATTTTGGACACTCTGAAATGTTTTAAGATTGTCAGAGGAGGAAACTGAGAGATACATGAGTTTCAGGGAAAAAAAAATGAAAAAGCCTTCTTCAGTTTAATTCATAAAAAGTGCTTAGGGCTCGCTGGTTTAACAAAATAGATATTTTTTTTAAGCCACTAACCAAAGAAAAAGGGAAGAATATGTTTTATGTTCAAAGATGAGGTGCAATTGGTCTATGCCTACAGAAATGGTATCTTGGAAGAAAGGATGAAATTGTCCATTTCTCACTGATCTAAATTGAAAGAGATTAATCCTTTGGTCTCACCATTCCTGAGATTTTTGCAAGGTGCCCTTGCTATGACCTAATTCCCAAGACATCTCTTAACAGCTGTGTTCCTGTTAATGGCCTCAACCGTTCTCCCAGTCACCCAGGCTTGAAACATCAGAGCCATCTTTAACTCCTCCCTCTTCCCTGCTTTCATTCCCCACCCTCAGTCTCAATTCAGTAAGTGGCCAAATCCAATCCTGTGGATTCCCCCTCCCTGGTATCTTTCATACGTACCCAGCCCCACCTCCATGCTCACTGCCTCCAGTCCCCTCATCACCGGGACTGCCTGCAGCCTCTGCAATCCATTTAATATAGGACTACTAGGTTCAGCTTTCTAATGCACACTTTCAACACACACACACACACACACACACACACACACCCCAGCCCCCATCCCACCCCCACTTCCCTTGCTTGAAAAAGCATCCATGCCTTGACACTGAATAAATCCAAATCCCAAATTCCTTAGGCTGACATTTAAGGCACTCCTTTCGTTGACTTTTCCAGCCTCATCCCACAATCTGCCCCTTCCTGTGTCTCATGCTTCAGTCATTTTGAATCACTTCAATTCAATATGTATTGAGGGGCTACTATAAGTCAGGTAGAAGAGGTAGCTTGGCATAGGACCCTGGATGGCTAGCTTTGAGATCCAAAGACCTAGATTCGAGTGCTGGCTGTCTCACGAAGGCTCTGGGATTCTGGGAGATGCAATTCAATTCTCAGGCAACTGGATAGGAATTTAAATTACAGAAAAGTTGCCCTGCCTGTAATGGAAAGAACTTCCATGCCAGGAATTCACCACAGGTTTGGACAAGTGTGTGTGTGTGTGTGTGTGTACATATATGGGGTCTACATGTAAGCATGTGCAAGGTATTCTGATGAGCACTGTAGGAACAAAGACAAAGAATGAAACATCCCTTGCCCTTAAGGAGTTTAGAGTCTACTGGAGGGCTAGGAAGGTCAGAGCTGATAAAAGGAGGTGGAGTGGATAGAGTACTGGGCCTAGAGTCAGGAGGACCTGAGTTCAAATCCGGCTGTCTTACCCTGGGCAAGTCACTTAACCTCAGTTTTTGCATCTGTAAAATGAACTGGAGAAGGAAATAGCAAACCATTCCTGTATCTTTGCTAGAAAACACCAAATAGGGTCACAAACAGAACTGAAATTACTAAACACACACACACACACACACACACACACACACACACACAATCAGCAAACGCTTAATAAGGACTGTTTTATGTTATCATGTGCTGGGAATGAAAAGACAAAAAAAAAAGAAACAATGCTGCTCTCAAGGAATTTACCCTCCTTCTGTGGAGAAAACACACACATGAATAAGTGGGGTAAATTCCTGGTGAACAAATTTTCCACCAATGATGCAGAGGGGGCAATTCTCCCCCAATTTATAGAGATGTTCAGGAACACTAGAGGTTAGAGGACTTGCCCAGAGTCACACAGCCACGTAAGGAAAAAAAAAATGAAGTAGATACAATTTAACAGAGAGAAATTTAATTGGTTCAGAGCACATACATGCGCACACGCACTCGCGCGCGCACGCACACACACACACACACACACACACACACACAAACTGGGGAAAGAAAGAGGAGAGATCAGGAAATTCCTTGTTTAGAAAGCAAAACCCAAAATATACTTGGACAAAGCTGGAGATTTGAAGAGGCAGAGCAAGACAGGCATTCCAGACACGGAGGGCAGCACATACATAAGCGTGGAAGCTGGCCTTATTGGGGATCTTTGTTCACACTGTTCTTTATTCCTGGGAAACACTCCTCTTCTATCTCCTCCAATTAGAATCATGCTCATTATTTAAGGCCCAACTCAAATGTCATTTGTGTAAGTTGGAGGATTCTAACCTAAAACATTACATCTTTATTTTCACAAACCTCTATCTTAAATTTCACATTTCCTTCACTGATTTCAAAGTATTCTTCTGAGAAGAGGTCCACAGGCCTCACTAGAATGTCAATGGTCCAGGACAGACACAAAGGCAAGGGCCCCTAATCTGGCAGCCTTCTTCTCTCCCATCCACTCACCCAAACCAATCCCAGATTGGCACCATGAAGGCTTCCTCTTAAAAACTCTCCAACCCTTGTTTATGCCATTCATGAACCTTCACACACTAATTAATATTAATTAAATCAAATGAGTTACAGCAGATGATCTCTAAGGTCTCTTCCAGCTCTCAATCTAATGATGGAATCAATCCTTAGTTGGGGGATGAGGTAAGGAGACCATTAACCACCATTGTATCCAGTCTCTCTCCTTCCCGGTCCTTTCCCTGCCCTGGCTCACTGAGCCAGGTGACTCAGGGGATAGAGCTCTACAGTTATGATCTAGAACATCTGAGTCTGAATTGTGCCTCGGGAGGCTGACTAGCTGTGTGACCCCGGGAAGGCCACTGCACCCTGTCTGCCTCGTCTTCCTCATACATAAATTAGGGATAACATCAGCACCTCCTCCACAGGGCTTTTGTGGAAACCAACGAGATCAAACAGGGAGAAGTGCTTTGCAGACCTTATATAAATTGCTTTCTCGTTGTAATTGTCAGTTAACATTATTATTGCTATTCACAGGAGCGAAGATTTAGAGCCGGAGGAGGACTTAGAGGCCATCCCGTCTAACCTCCTCGTTTTACAGATCAGGAAACTGAGGCCGGTGAAGTGAAGTGAATTGCCCAAGGCCCCACAGGGAGTGAAAGAAAGGAGATAACCCAGGCCCTATCCAGCATTCCAAGGCCGGCGTTCACTTTATTATGTGCCTCCATCACCTTAACCAAATATTCTTTCTCACACTTTCATGATTCATGAGGCATGTTTTCCCACACCACAAACCCACCATACACCAAACTCCTTCTTCCTTGAATACCCCACCCTTATGTAGTCAGACTGGCAGTGGATCTCTGGTTTTCATACTTGTTTTTGCAGTGGCAGAAAAAGCCCAAGATGAGCCTCCTGGGACCGGACACCCACTGCCCTCCTTCCAATCCCTTGACCCTTCAGGGGGCTGATCTTTTCACAAATAATGCTGATCTCAGTCATTGGCTCTTTCCAAGATACATACATGCATACAAAAACACATGCAGAGCACACACGTACACAATATGTTGAGGTATGGACATTCGTATGTGCATGTATGGATACATACAAGCATGTGTATATGTGAATATATGTTATATACACACATTCATAGTATAGTATATTCCTCAAAAATTAGAATGGAGCAAATGGAAGCTAAAGACTTAATGAAAAAACAAGAAACAATAAAACAAAACCAAAAAAAAATTAAGGGATGAAATTAAGGGATGAGAGAGTAACATACTGAGAGAGGGAGATAGGGAGAGATAGAATGGGGTGGATTATCTCGCATAAAGGTGGCAAGAGGAAGCAGTTCTATGGGAGGAGGGGAGAGGGCAGGTGAGGGGGGAATGAGTGAACCTTGCTCTCATCAGATTTGGCCTGAGGGGGAATACCATACATACTCAGTTGGGTATCTTACCCCACAGGAAAGAAGAGGGAGAAGATAAAAAAAAAATAAAAGGCGGGGGGGATGATGGAGTGGAGGGCAGATGGGTGTGGAGGTAATCAAAACAAACACTTTGGAAAGGGGACAGGGTCAAGGGAGAAAATTCAATAAAGGGGGATGGGTTGGGAAGGAGCAAAATGTAGTTAGCCTTTCACAACATGAGTATTGTGGAAGGGTTATACATAATAATACATGTGTGGCCTAGGTTGAATTGCTCAACTTCTTAGGGAGGGTGGGTGGGAAGGGAAGAGGGAAGGGAATTTGGAACTCAAAGTTTTAAAATCAGATGTTCAAAAACAAAAAAACTTTTTGTATGCAACTAAAAAATAAGATACACAGGCAATGGGGCATAGAAATTTATCTTGCCCTACAAGAAAGGAAGGGAAAAGGGGATGAGAGGGGAGGGGGGTGATAGAGGGGAGGGCTGACTGGGGAACAGGGCAACCAGAATATATGCCATCTTGGAGTGGGGGGGGAGGGCAGAAATGGGGAGAAAATTTGTAATTCAAACTGTTGTGAAAATCAATGCTGAAAACCAAATATGTTAAATAAATAAATTGCATTAAAAAAATAAATAAATGAATAAATAAAAAAAAAAAAGACAATGTGAAATATCTCATTGGAAAAACCACTGACCTGGAAAAGAGATCCAAGAGAGAAAATTTACAAGTTATTGTACTACCTAAAAGCTATGATCAAAAAAATATCCTAGATATCATCTTTCAAGAAATTATCAAGGAAAACTGCCCCAATATTCTAGAACCAGAAGGTAAAATAGAAATTGAAAGAATCCACTGATCACCTCCTGAAAGAGATCCCAAAATGAAAACTCCCAAGTGTATTATAGCCAAATTCCAAAGTTCCCAGTGAAGGAGAAAATATTACAAATACCCATAAAGGAACAATTCAAGTATCACGGAACTACAATCAAAATAACCCAAGATTTAGCAGCTTCTACATTAAAGGACTGGAGGGCTTGGAACATGATATTCCAGAGAGCAAAGGAGCTAGGATTATAACCAATAATCACCTACCCAGCAAAACTGAGAGTCTGTGTGGGGAAATAACGGATATTCAGTGAGATAAAGGAATTTCAAACATTCTTGAAAAAAGACGTGAGCCAAGTAGAAAATTTGACTTTCAAATGCAAGACTCAAGAGAAGCATAAAATGTAAACAGGAAAGAGAAATCATAAGGGACTTATTAAAGTTAAACTGTTTACATTCCTACATGGGAAGGTGATATTTGTAACTCATAAGACCCTTCTCATTGCTAGGGTAGTTAGAAAGAGTATATATAGACAGAAAACACAAATTTGAGTTGAATAAGAAGGTACGTTATTTAAAAGAATAAAATAAAATTATGGAGTGGGAAAGGGATGTATTAGGAGAAAGAGAAAGGGGGATATAGAATGAGGTAAATCATCTCACATAAAAGAGGCAAGAAAAAAAAACTTTTACAGTAGAGGGGAAAAGTAGGGGAGGCAAGGGGGATTGAGTGAACCTTACTCTCATCAGAATTGGCTCAAAGAGGGAGTAACATATGCACTCACTTGGGTACAGAAATCTATTTTACCCTGCAAGAAAACAGGGGGAAGGGGGAAGGGGAAAGGAGAAGGGGGGAGGTAATAGAAGGGAGGGCAGAGTGGGGGAGGGGTAGTCAGTAACAAAACACTTTTGAGGAGAGACAGGGAGAAGGGAGAGAGAGAAAAGAATAAACAGAGGGATAGGATGGAGGGAAATACAGTTAGCAATAGTAACTGTGAAACAAAAATGAAGCAAGTTTCTCTAATAAAGGCCTCATTTCACAAACATATAGAGAACTGACTCAAATTTATTAAAAAAAAAAAGAGAGCCATTCCCAAATTGATAAATGATCAAAAGATATGATCAGTTCCCTAATGAAGTAATCAAAGCCATCTATAGTCATAAAAATACTCTACCTCACTTTTGAGGTGAATTAAATGTAATGCAATGTAAACGTAAATTAAAATTTGTAAATATAAATTAAAACAATTCTGAAGTATTACCTTATACCTATTAGTCTGGCTAATAGGACAGAAAAGATAAATGATAAATGTTGGAGGGAATGTGGGAAAGATGATTCATTAATGGATTGTTGATAAAGTTGTGAACTGATACAACCATTCTGTAGAACTATTTGGAGAGAGAGAGAGAGAGAGAGAGAGAGAGAGAGAGAGAGAGAGAGAGAGAGAGAGAGAAAGAAAGAAGAAAAGGAAGGAAGGAAGGAAGGAAGGAAGGAAGGAAGGAAGGAAGGAAGGAAGGAAGGAAGGAAGAAAGGAAAAAAAGAAAAACCTATACAGTCATGGGAACCTATGAACAAATGTACAATCTTTATTCCTAAACAAGGATTCTGTACTGAATTCTTTTGTCCTTTCCTACTTCGTGGAAGCATCTGGGAGATTGAGAAAGAAATCATAAGTGTGCCCTTTATATCTGTACCTCAAATTGAGAGCCAGCCTTAAGCACCTGATTCCCTCTCCCAAGACTCCCACCTTAGCTGCTGTAGTCTCTAGAGCTACCTCTTCAGTACTCCCAAGTCAAAGATACATCTAGCCAAGGGCCACAAAACCCTTAGGGCATGCAGCCCCAAGGTCCTACAAACACCATCACCCCTCCATAGCTCTTACTTTTACAGTCACATCATGTTTGGTACCAATGCCTTTCCTTCCTTTCTCCCTGGACTCTTCGACTCTCTGAACCTTAGTGGGGGAGGAAAATTTGGCTCTTCCTTTTTCCAAAGCCTCATTAAAAGTAAACTATTCTTTCTAAAAATCAGGACTGATTCAGATGGTCCAGGACATATAATTGCCATAGATAAACCTACAGATAGGTAGACAGATCTATAGCTAGCTAGACGGATAGATAGAGATAGATTTAGATCTGCATAGATCTAAATCTATCTCTCTATCCATCTACCTAGCTAGCTAGCTATTGATCTATCTACCTATTTATACCATCCTCTTTATTCCATGGACAGAGAATTGTTTCACTTCCTACCAATCCTTCCATGTATTTAAAGGATTTACTAATTATTTAATTCAATTAATCAATCATTGAATAAGGGCTCACTCTACACCAGGTACTGTTTTAGGTGCTGAGGATACCAGGACAAAAGCAAAGCAGGGCCTGCGTTCAAGGAGCTTAATTCAATACAAAATGTATATGAAATCAATCCCATACAATGTCAAGGGAAAAGTGCACAAATAACTAGGTGAATCAGGGAAGACCCCTTTAAAAAGGTGGGATATTAGACACCTGACAAAGTAGTTAGGGATTCAAGAAGTTGGGGTGAGGGGCAAGGCGTTTTGGATATAGAGACTAGCCTGCTCAAAGGCCCACAAAGCATAGATAGGGAATCAGGAACCTAGACCAACAAGTGGGTCAGTTTGGCTACAACATTGGGAGGGAGCAAGAGGAGGAATATGGAATCACAGTTGGTCAATTTTTCTACATTTCTAAGGCTTCTTCCTGTTTTGTTCACACTTTCCTAAATTGTGGATCCTCCCAGCTTTTCTTGAACTCTTCCCTGCAATGTGGAAGGATGTGTGTGGTGAGATAGAAGACTTTAAAAGGTTCTTGATCCACCTCACAGAGGATCCTGTTCAAGAATGAAGAAAAAGAAGGAAGCAATCTGAATTCTGAAGCAAAATGGAACCAAAAGGCTAGTCCTACCTCAGCAAATACTCCAGTGAAAACATCTGAATAACAAATGTTTTCTGACTCTCAGATGGCCAGCCTCTCATAATAAGCCAAATTCCCTGGGAACCAAAAAAGTAAAGTTAGTTTAAAACTCTCTTTCTCAAACCCTGTTTCAGATATTGAACATTTTCACCATTCAACAAACTACTCTGTAGAATGAATTTCATGCATTCTCAAAATGTCTGAGTTGTGAGGGCCCGCAATCCACACATGTGTAGGGGTTCCCCTTAAATATCCCTGACATTAGTAACCTAGATTTCCAGTAAAAGGGAACTTACTACCTACGTGCCAAAGCAACCCTCTCAATTGTGAGCAGCTGTAACCGTTAGGACACTTTTGCTTATAAAAATCTCATGTGAAAAAACAGACAAACAAACCAACAACAACAACAAAACATTATCCATCTACCACGGGCAAGACCCTGTACTAGGGCCTGGCAATTCAGCGAAAACACAAAAATAGGATTTGTTCCTGTGGAGCTGACATTCTCTGCTGGAAATATTGTAAAACAAGGGTATTGGGCAAGGTTACCTTAAGGTCCCTTCCCTATCCATAGCTATATGTCTAGATCTGTGCCTATCTATCTCTGATCCTATGTAAAGAGATATTAGATAGATGGATAGATAGACAGACGGACAGACAGAGACAGACAGACAGATAGGTAGCTGTATAGAGAGAACAAGACTATTAAGGGGACCAAGAAGGACTTCATGCAGGAGACAACAGGCTGAACCTTGAAGGAAGTTAAGGATTCTGAAAATATGGAATTAGTGCATTTTAGGCATTCTGGGCATGAGGAATATCTGGCCAAAGCAATGGTATGAGGATGGAAGGCAGTACAAAATCAAAATTTGCACCTCTGAGATTTCCACCCATTGGTCTTAGTTCATCAAGTTTTAAGTTCCACTTCATGGAAGTGGAGACAGTCTGACACCCTCCCCACCAACCTTTCCCCACAACACACACACACACACATACACACACACACACACACACCTCCCAAGGTACCAAAATTTCACAGGAGACTGCTTTTACTTTAAAACATTGAAAACTTCTAAATTAAAAAAAAAAACATTTATCAGGGAGAGTTAACACATTAATAAAGTAAGACCATGAAATCCCTTTTTCCACCTATTTAAACCTCATGTCCCTCTCTCCAGAAGGTTGCAGAATCATAAAACCTGAGAGCTAAAAGGGATTTTCATGACTTTGTAGTCCAACCTACACATAAAAGCCATCTCCATTATAATATGCCCCCTTCTTAGATGGGGGGACTCATCATATCTGTAGGCAGCCCACTGAACTGCCGATCAACTCTGATTATCAAGAAGTTTGGAGACTGTGCTTTATTTGTGTGTGTGTGTGTGTGTGTGTGTATCTATATATATCTATATCTATATCTATATATATATATATTTTTTTTTCTTTTTTCTGATATCAAGCCTAGACTTACCTCTTTGTAATTTCCCAGCCTTTGGCTGGTTTCAAGAAAAGAAAAAGAGGTAAAGCTAAGAGTGGGGATTTTGCACACTTGGGAAGCTCATTGGGAGAAGTTAAAGGGCTCTTCAAATCACCCATCTATATGTGACAGCATTTGGGTAAACAAGACAAGAGCTGAATTTGTCATCCAGGGACCTTGCATTCAAATCCTAGCTACTTACTGCCTGGGATGCCTCCCACCTCACTGCTTCTCAGTTTCCTTATCTATAAAACCAGGAAGTTTGGAGCAGATCAGAATTCTTAAACTTTTGTGTGTGTTATGGACCCCTTAGGAAGTCCAGTATAGCCCATGGACCCCTTCTCAGAAATATATATTGTTGCCTACATTGATGATTGAAGGAAATGCTAAGTTTCAGAATGAGTTTAGTGGAAATAAAGATTTTTTTTCATTCAAGTTCAAGAACCCCTTGAAATCTTCCTATGGACCCCAACTTAAAAACTCCTTGAATAGATCTCTAAGGTCCTGTCCAAAATCAAAGTCATATGATGACCAAGTAATTATCTTTGCAGCAATCTGCATAATCATTTACGTTCATTATATCATCTTGCATTCAGTAAAATATCAATAGATACTAATGAATGAATGAGTGACTTGGGGTTCAATGCACCTGAGCTGTAGGGATATACACCCTTAAGAAACCAGTACACTCCCAAGTAGACATAGGCTAACTGGGCCTGGGTCTAATTGGAGATAAAAATAACCCAGTGGGAGGAAATCAAGAAACCCATTGACATCTTGCCCATCAAAGGGGATGATTGGCAGAATGTGTCACTCTTCAATTAGCTGACAGGCATCTTGTTAACACAGCCATTAGTTGATTAAACACTGGCAGAAATTAGCTTGATCATGAAGAGAACTCTTGGCTTTGTTTTCTTGAGTGCCATAGGAAGACTCAGTACTCCTAGCTTTTTATGGGCTTTTATTTTGTTGTCTTTAATGTTGTTGTTTTTCTGCTTTTGTTCTCGAGGCTGCTTTTTTTTCTTTGCAATAAAAATACATTCCCCTCACCAGGCCACTGGTGAGCAAACACTGGGGTCAGTTTAATAGAGTCTTTTCCATCTGTGGGCTAGCTTCATCATCTGAGGGCTGCTCAGAGGAATTGGACCTTTATTTAAATCTCAGGAACTGTTAGATTTCACCCCCGCTCTGCCCAAGAGCATCAGAGACAGGTGAGTCCCAACCCAGCACCTGCCCAAAGACCTTACTAAGAATGTTCCCTTCAGGGAATAAAGGAGCCTTTGTGCATTTACCTACATCTGTTTTCCCAAGAGCATATGCCTGCTTTATTTTTGGCAACAGTATCTGGGTTCAGAGGAAAAAGAAGATAATTTGCCTCTACACTTTCCACTTGGAATGCCTTCTCTTCTCCATTCCACATCCTGTCCCCAAAAGGTTCTCCCTCATCAACACTCTTGGAAGCCCCGACTACTTCCAAGGCTTGGATCCGTTGCACTATCCTGTACCTGATGAGCCCAGGTGTTAGAGAACACCTATGCTCTAATCAATTTCGTTTGATTTCCTTTATCTCTAACTTGTATCTATTTACCTGTACATTGTCATCTCCCCCTGCAGAATATAATCTCTTTAAGGGTAAGGGCTATTTCCTTTCTGTCTTTGCATGCCAAGCACCTAGCATAGTACTTGGGAAATAGCAGGGGCTTATAAAAGCTTGTTGAATGAATGCAAACACTTGAGAGAATCGAAAGATATAAGAAAGGTAAAAATGCTTGAGAATAAAAGCATTAGCTATTTCTATATTCAAACAGAGCTTCATAAAATACTGTATTTGCTCACATACTTTACCCCTTTCCCTTCCCAGCAAATATTTTGCTATTAAAATTCAGAATCAGTCAGGAGAATTATGCTGAGGGAAGAGCTCCTGGCCACCACCGCTGCTGGGATACACCGACACTAATGTACTCAGTAATATCCCAGTGGCCCAAGTTAATGGAGCTTCCAGAAGGGACCTAACTTCGTCAAGTTGCTGCTTAGACAGGGAAGAGCGGGGCTCAGAACTGCACATAATATTCCCTCCTATAATCCCCTGACTCCCCACTTCTCACTGAATATTTTAATACTAACCAGGGGGAAAGGGAATCATGCCGATAGATTGCTTTCAGTGGTAGTGCTGATATAGAGAACCAGGGAGCTGTAGCTGATGCCAGAAGGGACAACACTCTTCCTTCTACATTTTTTTTTTTTACTATAAACCCAATCCAATCCAATCAATACAATCCATTGTAACAGAAGCCTAATACAGGGCAGTTCGAAGTAATGTCCTTGTTTTGGGGTTAGGGAAATGGGTTCAAGTTCTGTATGCTCTATACTGTCTTTGGGACTGTCCGAATCACTAACACTCTCAGTGGTCCAGGCAGCTATCTAAGACTCTAAATTACAATGTAGGTGCAATTCTACAGGTACTAATGAGTTCCCACATAGTGACTCTCCTAAACTAAGGAAATCCCAGTTATGATTATTTTTGTAAAGTGCTGTGGAAAGCACTGTGCATAGGCCTTGGGCCCATAGAATTTGAAAACCAGTGCCTGCCCTTAACCAGCTTACATTCCACTGGGAAGTGGGAACTAACACTCCAAAAGATAAGAATATTCATGATACAATGAAGAGGAGAACACTAAAAATGAAGAGGATGAGGAAGGCTTCATGTAGGAGAGAGCCAGTGAGCCGACTTGAAGGAAACCAGGGACCCATAGAGGATATGAGGAGGGAGTGCCTTTATAAGAACAAGGGACAGAATGTACAAAAGTATGAAAGAGGGAGCTGCAATGTTACCTTACTCAGGGCAAGATTCCAGGCCATGGAATAAACTTAGAAAGGCAAGCTAGAATTAGAACAGTTAAGGTTTTGAAGGCCAAGTTGTTTTGTGTCTGATCCTAGAGGCCAGAGAGCATCATTGAAGCCTGTTGGGCAGCAGCGCGACATAGGCAGATTTGTGCTTTAGGTAAACTATTTGTGGAGTACCATTCATTATGTCTAGAAAGTCATGTATTGATAGCAGTGCTCATACAGTCTCTAGATCTTTGGCCAACCCAGGGTTGATGAAATGTGAGATCAGATTAAGAACAGAGTAATCTAGAATGAGTAAATAATATAACCTCACCGGAGGCAGCTAGGAGGTGCAGTGGCTAGAGTCCCCAGCCTGAAGGGAAGAGGACCTGAGTCAAAATCTGGCCTCAGACACTTACTAGCTGTGTGACCCTGGGCCAGTCACTTCACCCAGTTTGCCTCAGTTTCCTCATCAGTAAAATGAGTTGGCAAAGGAAGTGGCCAACCACTCCAGTATCATTGCCCCCTCCCCCCCAAAAAACAAATAAAATGGGATCACGGAGAGTCAGACACGACAGAACAAAAATAATATAATTTCTCTGACGAAACTGATTAATGATTGATTGAATCACCGAGCTGTAAGGAAGCTCAGGGGTCGATTAACCCAACCCATCCTGGCAAAAGGATCCCATCTATAACATTCACAACAGACAGACAGCTAGACTTTGCTCCTGGCTTCCCTCTTTGTATTAGATCCAAATTGATCATATGTGTGTATGCATCCATATGTATTAAGGCAATCAGTATGTGAGAAGCTCTTTCCCACCCATTTGAATAGGCTTAAGGTGGGGCCCCAGGTGCGGCCCACTAAGGGAGTGGGGCCAGCTAAGAAGGTCTGATTAGTTCTTTGCTCCTAAGTTTGCCCCAAACCCATAGGTACTAGGTGGTAAGCCCATGTAGGTGTGAAGCTCCCAGGGTCCTAAGGAGAGGCGCTAAGACCAGAGCCAGTCATAGGAGCTTAAGTTCTGGTCCCTCAGACAATGCTTCATGATGTCTGAAACCATGTAAAAGGAGAGAACACAGCTTGGAGATTGAGACGTGTCGGAACCAGCGGCATCAACAGTGACGGTGACAGTGACAATGACAGCCAAAGCTGAAGGTGAAGCCAAAGGAGCTGAAGCAGCAGGCGATGCTGGTAGCGGGGCTGACCTGAGTGTGGGCTGGAAAGTGCTGAGTGAGGGCTTGAGGCCAGCGGGTAATCTTCTTAACGGAGAGGGGAAGCATGAATATGATTCGATTTAATGTCATCATGTTTTTCTGTAGCCTCCTGGTTACTCTTGTGAGGCAGACTTATTGGGCCTGAGAGCTTTTGGCCAGGATATCAAATTGGGGACATTGGTTTGTGGGTCTGCTACATTGGAGCTTGAATGAATGCTTTAATTCTTCTGCCTTCTACTTAGAGAATTCCTTATATCCTGCGGTTCTGAACTATTCAGGCATATACATGATTTTCTTTGAAATCATGAATTCTGCCTTCATAATATAATATGCATGTACATGCATGTGTACACACATAAATGTATATATATATACACACACATATATGCACATATATGTATATATAACGATGCATTATATACATATACACACGCACATATACTTACACATACATGAATGTACACATGTACACATATACATATGCACACACATACATATACACATACATATGCATATACATTAATGAATACATATATGTATACATATGTATCTTATTTGTACCTAGTTTTTTGCATGTTATCTCCTCTATTAGACTGTGAGCTCCTTGAGAAAAGAGACTTCTTTTTTTTTTTGACCTTTCTTTATCTCCCCAGCCCTTAGCACAGTGTCTGGCATACAGCAGGTGCTTAATAAATGCTTGTTGACTGAGTGACTTACAGATGTCTCCAGAGAGGGGAAAACCACTATGTCCTGATGTAGTTCATTCTCCTTTTGTTCAAGGTTGAGAATTAGGAAACCCACTGGTAATTTTGCTCTCTGCAACTATTCCCCATTACTCCTAGGCTTGTTTTTTTTTCTTTTCCTCTTGGATCTAACCAAAGAATTCTAAGTCCTCTTTACCATGAGCACCCTTAAAAATCCTTGAAGACAGATATCATGCCCTACTTGAGTCTTCTCTTCTCTGGGCTAAGGAGTCTGACTCCCTTCTTTCTATGGGCTACTCTCCTCTGGACATTTTCCTTCTTAACAATGTCTTCCCAAAACTATGACAGCCACAATCAAATATAATAGCCCAGAAAGGAGCTGACCATGATAAAGGACAGCAGGATCATCCTCTCCTGATTCATAGAAATTCTGCAGCTCCTAATGTGGCCCAAGTCCTCATGAACTCTTTTTTTTTTAACCACAATATCACACCATATGCTAACACATCTGGAACTTGCAATCCATTAAAACTCTTAGATATTCTTTAAACTGTTGTTTACTTATGTCTCCCCCATTATTAATCTCTGATCTATACAGAAATCTGTGTAGATGTCTGGTTAAGATTAGTATCCATAGAAAGCTTCCACAGTCTTTCAGAAAATCTATCGTCTTTCAGCCTCACTTGCCTAGCTCCATAAAGAGGGCTGTTTGCCCTGTCCTTCATTTAAGTTGCCCTCCTATGGACACAAGACCTCCAGATCATTGGTGTCCTTGGATTCATTCACATTCTAAATTCTCAATGTTGTTTAAATATCCAATACACATCTTACCAGGGAAATTTTTTCTCTGCAAATATACAGTGGTATAGAAATTCTAATTGATAGTAATTATGTAATTCAGGACTGCATTTTGATAGGGTGAACTAGAGATTCTTGGTATTTAGCAAGCTGCCCTTCCTGACATTTCGAAAATTCTCTACATTCAAGAAGGACATAGTAATAAAGTCAATGAATATTAATCACCCTAAATTATGTTGTTTTTTTCTTTTTTGGCATGTCAATTTTCTGGTCAGCAACTTTCAATATCTAGTCTGGATCAACCTGAAGTCCAAAATACTTAGCCTGGTATCTATAACCTTTCATAAAACAATTCCCCTGAAAGGTCTATGACTCTGAGGTAATTATCACCTCCTGAGGGGCTCTCTCTCTCCCTGGCTATAAAAGCTTGAATCCAGAATGCCTTCTGGATCTTACACACACACACACACACACACACACACAGAATAGACATCCTCTGTCTTAGGATATGAGGTCACAACTTATACTGTTCTTGCTGACCTTCACCTCTTTACCTAGGCAATTCAGAGTTTTGGGGTTTTAATAACCAATAAGCATTTATAAACACTTACTGTGCACCAGCTGCTCTGCTAAACACTAGGGATACAAGGAAAGACAGAAACAACACCTTCCATCAAGGATCACCCATTTGAAGGGATGTGACAACACATGAATACCTAAGTACAGAGATATACAGGGTACATGGAAGGCAACCTTAAAGTAGAAATGTTGAGGGCAAGAGGGAATGGAGCACTATGGGAAATAGACCACCCTAAAAGACATTGGATGAGTTGAGTCTTGAATGAAAATAGGGATGCCAAGAGGCAAAGGTGAGGAAGAAGAGCCCTCCAAGTACTGGAAACAGAAAGAAAAGGCCTAGGGATGAGAAATGGAGTGTTCTAAAAGAGGAAAAGTAAGCTAAGATGGCCAGATCAAAGATTGTGTGGAGGGTACTAAAATATAATAAGATTGCAAAGGTATGAAGGAGTCAATCATAAGCACCAAGTATACTAATTCATATTGGATCCCATTGGTAATAGGAAGTCACTGGAGTATACTGATTCCGGAGTTTGACGGATTATTTTTTCTATTATTACTAACCTATTATTAGTAGGGTTTTTTTTTTCTCTTTCTCTTTTATTCAGAGACCAGTCCTTGAAGTCCCTGAAGGAGAGGCCTAAGAATGCTGTTTTCTGGGACTCCACCCAACTGGGTGAGCTTATTTCTGATTAAAATGCAAAAGTGAATTGTGGCCCATTGTTCAACTTGAGCGGTCTGGGTGGAGATGATTCCTTTGTCCAGATAGCTAGAGGAAGCTAAGTCTCATTAAGCCATATTGTCTTCAGGAAAAGCTGAAGGCTTTCAGCCCACCTCCTCTCCTATCCCCTCATTGATTATCCACTAATCAGGGTTGATCTCTACCTGTCAGGAATGCCCACTTCTCCAAAGGTATTTAAGTATTCAATGATTTATCCAATGACTTCAATTTATTGATTATTTGTTAGCCTAATTAATAAATTGATAATCAATTACCCAGAAACTCTGTCTCTTGGGCTTTTCGCTTGCCTCAGGGTGAAATAAGTAGATTGTGTTTAGAAAATTGCTTTAACAGCTATGTGAGGAAAGTATTAGAATACAGAGAAACTTAAGGTAGGGAGTCAGCCTAGAAGGCCATTTTAATAAGCAAGAGCAAAATGTGATGAAGGCCTGAAACAATATGAATAGAGAGATAGGACCATATATTAGAGATATTATGAAGGCAGAAAAAAAAGAAGAATTAGCAACTGATTAGATGTGTAGAGTGGCTGAGAGTGCTGGGTCAAGGATGACGTCAAGGTTAAGAACCTAGGTCACAGGGAGGATGGTGGTAGCTATGAGAGCAATAGTGTGAAGTTCAGAAGAAGGAGAAAGACAAGTTTTGCTTTGTACCATGTTGAGTCTGAGATGGCTACTTGACATAGAGTTTGAAATGTCCAATAGTTTGAGATGCCAAACTGGGGATTAGAAGAGAGCCTAGGGAACTGGATATATAGATATGGAAATCATATACATAAAGATGATTAAGCACATGGAGATGAAATGATCAATGGGATGGAAAAAGAGAGGGAGAGGAGAATCCAGGGCAGAGACTTGAAGGACACAGGCGGTGGAGAGGCCAAGGATGAAGATCCAGGAAAGGGACTGAGAAGAAGCAGTCAAACAAATAGAGAGAACAGAACCCAGAGAGAGCAGTGTCAATATAACCCTGAAAATAAAGAGTACCAGGAAGGGAAGGTGATTAACAAGGCCAAATGCCACAGTGAGGTCAGAAGGATGAAGACTGAGAAAAGACAATCAGGAATCTACATGTAAGGTATGGGTATTTGTCATCTAACAGGCCCTAAAAGATGCTAAACTTCTGATGCGCCATTCTTGTTACAAGCGAGATGGAACAGTGGGTACAGCGCTGGGCTTGGGGTCAGGAAGATCTGAATTTGAGTCCCACCTGTGTGACGTTGACTAAGCAAGTCACTTAATCTCAGAGATCCTCCTTTCCCCTGCTCTAAAATAGGGATAATAATATTGTGTGCCTTACAGGCTTATTGCGATGTGCTTTATAAGTATAGAATACTATATTATTATTACAATTGGTATTATTATTGGTGGTGTTATTACGTCCCACTGGGTATTCTGTAAATCGTTACAACCTTCAGCAATGTATCGCTCAGTTTCTACTGTTTCTTTGAATAATGTGCATTGATCTCTAAGTCCAAGCTCCTTAAGCTACAGTTTCTAGAGGTAATCCCCTCGTCCAGAATTGCCACCATAAACCTGTCTATTTTCACAAATAAATCCACCCAACTTGACCATTTGTTCAATGATTCTTTGTCTCGATATTATTGGCTGCGCTCATGTGTCTGGCACTATAGAGGGCTTTTCAATTGCACACTTGGATGTTAGCCACTTCCTAGGATACATCTAGAGGTAAGGCACCAGTGGTTACAGTTGACAAATACAATGACATACGCCAGTTATCAGCCTTTACAATTGTTTAGTTACCTCTTATCCACTTGCTCCATCAAGATTTCCATAGGATTTGGATTTTTTTGTCACCAAGGGCTCTAAGAATATCTATCCATCTTCTTCCTTTTTGACATAGAACTGATAATATTTCTGTAGTTTCCTTAGGATGAGGGGTTCTGCTTTCTTAATAGAAATTTTTTTTTGTTATGATACTTTCTACATATTCTATGGCCATTTTACAGTTTTATATGTATACATTAAAATGACATTTTTTGAATTTGTAACTGTTATACATTTGTTGTACATATAGTTGTTATACATACAAATCAACATTTGTAAATGTTGATTGCTATAAATGTGGTTACCCATTCAGTTTTGAGTTTAGGATTCCAGTAAGTTTCTAATCATATCTGACCATAGTTTCCTGACAGTCTTAAACTTGATGTATCTTACTTTCCTGGAGGAAACTAAGGTATTTATAAATATTGCCTTTATCCATTGATTTGATTTTACCTACGGATTTAAGCTCAAAGCCTTAAGCCTGTATCTTTGCTTAGCATTTTAAAGAATTCACATTTACTGAATCTAAACATTGTAATTTCAAAAAGAAACATTCCGCAGGATGAAGGGGTTACCTAATGAGTTTTGGGGTGGTGCTATATAACTTGATATTAACTGTATAAAGCAAATGATTAATAAGATGTTTTGGTTTGACTCCCTTGATTTGGAAGGCATATTTAATTTATTTAGAAGAGACGATGATTGATTTAAGTCTAGCAGAAGCATAATGGGCTTAAATTTATCCCTGAAAAAAATGCTACATTTTGTGTCAATTGTGCCTGACATTGTTATCTTGGTGTTTTGTTTTAAATGGAAAATAGTTTTCCATACAGATATCTATTCTCAATCAAAATGCATAGCTATCCAGTTTCTCTTGAATCTCTTCCCCTACTCCCTTTGGGTTGAAAATCCCTAATGCCATAAATTGACATTCACATGACATGAATTTAAAGTGCTTTACCATCTAGGTCATCCTCTTCTGGAAACTCTGCAACTTATCGATACCCTTCTTTAACTGCGTAATCCAGCTTCTTGAACACAATATTTCATATGAGGTTTGATGAAAGCAGAGTACAGGAGAACTTTCATCTTTCTATTCCAGGAAGCCATGCTTTTCTTCATGTAACCTGAGATCATGTTCACTGCTCATACAGATTTGGAATGGACCCTCAAGGTTATCAGGTACAGAAGGGTCAAACTCACAGATTGAAGGCTGTATGCAGCCCCCAACCTTACCCAGCACAGCAGAACAAAATAAAAATATAATTGGGAGATGTTTAACAAAATATAAAAATACAAGACAACATAGAAATGGTAATTTGTGGTTTTCAGTGTCAATATTCAGCCCTCAAGGATTCATTTCTATTTAAGTTTAACATTGATCTAGTAGAACTCTTCTAATTTTACCAATGAGCAAAGTGAGGCCCAGAGACATTAAATCATTGGACCAAAGTCATATAGGTTAAGTGACAGCCACATTGTGTGATGACTGACTTTGATAGACTTGATTCTTCTCAGCAATGCAAGGACCTAAAACAATTCCAAAAGACTCATGATGGAAAATGCCATCCACATCCAGTGAAAGAACTATGGAGTCTGAATTCAGAGTGAAGCAGACTATTTTCTTTTTTTTGTTTGTTTTGTTTGTCTGTTTGTTTGTTTTCTCATGGTTTCTCCCACTTATTATAATTCTCCTACACAACATGACTAATGGGAAAGTATGTTTAATAAGAATGTATGTGTAGAGCCTGTATCAGAATGTAGGCCATCTTGGAAGGGAGTGGGGAAAGTTTAAAACTTTTGGAAGTGAATGGTGAAAAATAAAAATACATTAAGTAAAAAAAAAAAAAAAGAAATGCCTGTTCTGATTTCCCATCATGACTTCAAATTGTGGGTTCTTAATATCAATGAAATAAAGTCAGATAAGTTGGTCATTTGATAGCATTTATTAAATGCTTACTGTGTACCAGGCACTGGGTACAAAGATTTTGAGAGCCTTATCAATTTTAGAAGGCTCTAAGTACAGGCCTAGAATAGGACTATGTATATTTCAGTTGAATGGTTTATCACTAAAGGGGTTAGAACTCTGTTAATGGGTCGTGGTGCTGGTAGTGTTTCTTTGTTTTCCCAAGAAGAACTCAAGCCTGGCTACTAAGGCTTAATGGAGTTGTACTCTTCATCAGCAAAGGGAATACTAAAGAGAACAAAATTACTATCCACAAAATATTGAAGTAAGAAAGAGAATTGTGACCCACCAGGGACGTATAACTAGGCTGGAGAAAGTTCTTGCCTAGTTGAAGTCAAATCTGTGGAATCATGATTTTCAGTGAGCCACTCAAAAACAGACCAGCAACACTTTGCTCTTTGATACAGTTCAAAGGTAATCATTCTTTTTTGGTCAGGAAATACAAATAAACAAACAAGTCTTTCACTTTCCTAAGCTGATTGGAGATGCTCTTTTTGAGGTTTTGTGTGTGTGTGTGTGTGTGTGTGTGTGTGTGTGTGTGTGTAGGTCAGTGTATACAAACATAAATGTAGATATAGATAGATGTATATAAACACGTATGCATCGATATTATATATATACATATTTAGATGTTTGCATGTATTTGCATATTGCAGATATAAACATTAGATGAATTTTCTGTAGGTGAAATATATAGGATGAGTCTCTATATAAACATACATATCTACGTACATACACACATACAAATCTATGTCTCTTGTTATTGTTGAGTCCTTTCAGTCATGTCTGACTCTTTGTGACCCCGTTTGGGGTTTCCTTGCTGAAGATGCTGGAGTGGTTTTACCATTTCCTTCTCCAGCTCATTTTTACAAATGAGGAAATGGAGGCTAACAGGGTTAAGTAACTTGCCCAGGGCCACATAGCTAGTAAATGTCTAAGGCCAGATTTAAACTCACAGAGATAAACCTTCCTGATTACAAGCCCTGTGTATATATTTATACATATACACACATGTATATATGTATGTATATGTATTGTGCATTATGTATGTATATGTATGTTAAAATGTACATATATACATGGAAGCATGCACACACATATATACACATACAGCCTCTCCATCTACTCAGATCATATCCATTATTCATTCAAGGTTTATCTTTAGTCTAGGCTTCACTAAGAAATACCCTCACCTCCTGATTCTCATTTCTTTTTTCGTAATTCTGTAGCAGCTATAGTTTGGTTTTGCCTGAATATTTCTTGTCTCATGGACTCTGCATTGTTTGACACATCCTCATTTTCAGGCAGTTGAATTCTTAGATAAGCTTTGTTGCTGTCTGTTGTAATCTCTTAATTCTCCTTTTCATTCCCCCTCCTCTCTAGCTATGGTTTCCTTATTAATATAACATTTTGGATTTCCTGTTTTATTTCTTCCAAGTGCCTTTTTAGTCTTTGTGCCCTGAACACTCTTTTTTCTCAGGTTGTACTTGGGATTGTGTGGTTACTCTTTCTTTGGTTTATCTCAAAGGCTTCTGTATTAACTATGGTGCCTAGCTTCCTCCTGGGTAACCAGAAGACAATTAATAACTGCTAATAGATAGACTTTTCTGCATTGGCCTGTTTTGAGTTATTTTCCCAAAGAAATTGATTTGAACAGACTGAACCTAAACTTGAGCTGTGTCTCTAAAAACTCCTCTGAATGTTGTTGTCACATCACCCAGTCTAAAACTTATCCTCAATCACAGTCTCTATTTCCCACCACATTTTTTATAGCAATCTGTGAGAGAGAGAAAAAAAAGCAGGCATCTTGTTGGAAACTATTTATAGAAACTTTCTGATGAAGTGATGCCATGCACTGATTGCTTTTGAAAGGCAGGTCAGTGGAGAATCTATAGATGGTATTCTCCATTCAACAGTTGCTAAGGAATAAGAAGGTCTGAAGAGTTCTTCTTTATTGGTCATTCAAATGAAGGCATGTTAAGCACAGTTTCAAAATGAAACCTAGGCAGATTAACCTTTGGACTTACTGGGTAAATTTTTCTTTAAAGATAACCATAAAGGGATCCCATCAATTCAGTTCATAAATTCATCATTTTTGAGTTGGAAGGGACCTGAGAAGGTCACTGATTCCAACTTACTCATTTTACAGATGTGAAAATCAAGACACTAAGAGATTCCATGTCCTGCCCAGTCATGTAGTTATAAGTGAAGGAGGTAGGATTTCTGTTTTCGAGCATAGTGTTCTATTCACAGTACCATGCTGTCTCTCCAATTCAGTATGACCCACAAAAAATTAACCAAACACTTATCATGTGAGAAGAATTGTCCTGGGCATGGGATAGAAAAGTCCAAAGATTAAACAGTCCCTTCTACTGGATGGCAAAAGCAACAGTTATTCTATGTTTTCTCCCTACCCAGGGTATTTCCCCCCAAGAAAAATCATAGTAAATCAACAAGGTCGTTCTTTGGCTTTCCCAGCCTCCCCCTTCCTGTATCTTTCATTCTTCTTGGTTACTTTTTTATCTTTATAATCAGGTTGTAGTCCCTTTCCAGAACCTGTTTTCAGTTTTCTTCTTCATTCACAGTAAGGCAAAACCACTGAAACATTTTCAGTTGCTCCCCCTCCCAGGGTCAATTGTCTTTGAAAAGGGATAAGGAGACCTGGTGTGATGGAAGGAGCACTGAATAAGAAGTCAGATTCCCTGGGCCTCAACTCAATCATTAACTTATTGTGTCACCAGAGGATAATCATTTCACCTACCTAAGCCTTCATTTCCTCTTAAATACAATGACAAGTGTGGACTAGATCAGGGTGGGGAACCTGCAGTCTGGAGGCCACATGAGACCCTATAAGTCCTCAGGTGCAGCCCTTTGACTGAATCCAAACTTCACAGAACAAATCCCCTTAATAAAAGGATTTGTTCTGTAAAACTTGGACCCAGTCAAAAGGCTGCACCCAAGGACCTAGAAGGCCACATGTGGCCTTGAGGCTGCAGGTTCCCCATACCTAGACTAAATCTGTAAGCTTCCTTTCTGCTCTAACAATGCAGTATTGACCAGTAAATTTATAGTTGTTTGGTGCCATGGATTTCACAATGTTTCTGAATTGATGCTGGTAGGTAGTTATCTAATCCTCCTGTCCAGAAAGTTTCCGGGATCTATCCTAAAAGTAGCAATCTTATTCTGATGAAAGCTAATATTCCTAAACAACAGATATTTCTCTAAGAGGCTGCAGATATCTGAGAACTGAAGAAGGGGGCTTAGTGTTTATTCAAATGTGTTCAGATTGGACAAAATCAAACTTCTTTTTTCAACGCGACTACCCTGGCTTCTTATTTTGAAAGGATGCGGAACGAGATGCCCACACAAAGTTCTTGGAAGAGAGTACTGTGGGAACAAGTGAAATGGACTGTTCCTCTAATCATCATTAAATATTTAATGAGTTCAATGTATGTGTTAAGTGCAGAGAAAACCGAGAAGCTGCAGACACAATCCCTGCGCTAGAAAGATCCAACTCATTGTGAAAACATAACTCAGACATTCCAAAACACTAACCCAAGTCAGCATGTTGTAAGGAGCAAGTGAGTGATAAAGGCTTCAGTTCAAGAGAGGGCACCATCCACCAGGACTAGAGAGGCTGAGGAAAGCTTTTAGAGGAAACCGACCTTAAGATGAGTCTTAGGAAAAAAAAAGGTGGAATTGGATAAGTAGAAAAGATCTGGAAGTAGATTCCAAACAGGAAGACAAAGTAAGGAAAGGCATGGAAATGCTTCTAAGTAACAATAATAATAGAATCTAAGAGTTAAAATGAAAACTTTCACCCTAGTATTTGAACCTCCTCTCTAAAATCCCTTACAAGATATTATCCTGTCTCTAACTAAAGTCTTCCCCAATGAGGGGCTAACACATGTTGAGGCAGCCCATTTAACTTTTGGATATTTCAATTATTAGTAAGTGGTTCTATGTATAAATATAAAATTACCCTATTTGTAACCTATCGATTCTATATTTTCCATCTGTTGGGACATGGAATGTGTTTTTATATGATTAATAATTATTGAACCCATGGTAACTCCTAGTGATCACCATTTTCTAAGAGCTCATAAAGATCTAATTAATAATCAGTTCAAGAAGATTTTTAAAGTTAGTATAAACCTTAACAGCACATCGTTTTCTGTATCTTTTTATTTTCCCCTCAGTTTTGAAAATTAGAATACTATTTAACCTCCTGGTAGCTCACTCATTTTCCATATTTCCTCAAAGATTACTGATCATGGGTCATTGACAGTATCTGCAATTTCTTTCTATAATACTTTGTTTGTCTGAAGTTGCTAGGCGTTTGCCTGTACCAATTTCAATTTTCTCTTGTCTTTGTTTGTTCTACTTTTTTCTAATTTTAAGGATCACTCTCTCATAGCAGCTAGGTGGACCAGTAGATGAAGCACCAGGCCTGGAGTCGGGAGGACATGAATTCAAGTCTGGCTTCAGACATTTGCTTACTGTTTCATCCTAGGCAAATCACTTAATTTCTGTTTGCCTCAGTTTCTTCATCTGCAAACTGAGGGTAATAATGACCCTTACCTGCCAGGGTTGCTGTGAGGACCAAATGAGATGATAACTGTGAATCCCTCAGCACAGTTCCTGGGATGTAGTAAGCACTACGTAAATGTTAACTGTTATTATTAGCTGTTATTTAATAGGGAAAAATGAATAGCTGTAAATTCTCTGTTATCTCTTCTGCTGCTGACCACAGGTTACCCTTTCCTTGCTCATTATGTCCTTTTTTGTGCATTAGTGATGATGAGTCAGGAGTTAGGAAAGATTCAACATCAGGAAAGTTCAAAGCATGTTCTTTTAAAAGTCATTGCTTTTCTCTCATAAATTCCTTTGTTTTATGTGTGAGTAATAAAAGCAGACACTCATCAGGAGGAATTCTTGAATAAAATAGGGGCACAGTGTCCATTTCAGGGTGAGCAATCAAATTGTGCAAAGATCTAGAGACAAATCCTGGAGGAATTTGCTTCATTGAGTGTCGAGGGGGAATAAAGAGAAGTATCGAGCAGTCTGAAAGGTGTGTTTAACAACGACTCAAGGAAGCAAATCAAATTAGATCTTTCTTCTCTGATTCATTCCTCACATTACCTTGACTGTAGAAGGCAAGGAGAAAAGCAGATCCATGGCTTTAAATAATGTTTTAATTAAATTTTTAAATTGGTGAACAGAGGATATATTTCAACAGAAATTTATCTACAGCCTGTGATATTCCAAGGACAGTGCTAGGAACTGGGGGGTATGTAGACAAAAATGAAGTTCCTCCCCTCAAGGATCTCACATTCTACTAGAGAATAATATGGTCCTGGGTCCTGAAGACCTCACCCAGGCACAGTAACACACAGTGATCCCTGATCAATGTGAATAAGGGCACTTGTTTTACCAAATGTACCACAAGCAATGTTGCTATTTTATTTAAGATGGTAGAATCAGTCTTAAAAATCTCCCTAGCCTCTTTTCAGCTGCCACATTTTACTAAAATCAGTTGAAAATGATCAAATATCTTCCTGCTTGAATATATTTATCAATAATATTTCAATAGTCCCTAAAATTACCTCAATCACATTTTAAATTCTCTTGATGGAGACAGCTTCCATGTTGGAATTTTAGGGTCAGTTAAGCATTGATAAAATTCTTCACTAACTCTTTCATGCCACAGGGAAGG
Source organism: Trichosurus vulpecula (assembly GCF_011100635.1). Classification (NCBI taxonomy): domain Eukaryota; kingdom Metazoa; phylum Chordata; class Mammalia; order Diprotodontia; family Phalangeridae; genus Trichosurus; species Trichosurus vulpecula. Next base: position 438,905,154 of record NC_050575.1, on the reverse strand, counting down.
TTTTCACTAAACTTGAGAGAAGGAATCATTGAAGGATTTTGAGCTGAAAAACAAATGCTTATTATAGCAGAGCTGAATCTGTCACTGAGTCATAGTTAACCTCGTGACAATTGACTAATTGTTTTCTGATTGGGGAATGTTATTGTTAATCCTAAAATAGAAGGCATAACCCAACAAAGGGAAAACAGTGAGCAATTCTGCACTTTTTAATTCATTCAAAACAGCTGGGGAAATAAATGTTTCCGTACAAAGACAGAACCAACTTCCAAGAAAAATAAGATGCTTTGAAACCTACAGAAAGGTTGCCCGGCCTGCTTTCCAGTTATGCAGGTGAGAAACTAATAGAACTGACCTGGCCAAGTACCCGGAAAGCAATGAAGTTTCCTCACTCTACTTGAGCCATGACCAACAAAGTCAAGTGAACTGTCTTGGAGGACAGAGATCAGGTACTGAGTGACCAGAAGAAAGATTACACACCATTCCCAAAATTACTCAAGAGAGAGTGGGAAATAAAAGCACACATTATGGTCAGGACCCAATGAAGAAAGATAAATGCTGGGTAAGGAAGAATCTTCTGCTTTGTAAAGATGTGTATAAGTAGCATGTTCATCAAATGTTCTAATTAGACAAAGCTGGGAAGGATAACTAACATACTAGATAACAGCCAATACCCCAAAAGGTCTGGACAGGCTAGAATACTGAACTGAATCTAATAAGGTGAAAATTAATAAAGATCAGCATTAACTATTATATGTTTCTGGGTGTATGTGTGTATGTGTATTTATTCACTTGTTTATATAAATAAACTCTACCCAGTAATGTAGATTTGAAACAATAGTACTGAAAGGTTATTTGATTTGCCTGGCTATGGTCATTTAACCCTATGTGTCAAAGAAGGGATTTGAACCCAGGTCTTCTTGAAATCAAAGCATGGTTACGTAGCTATTTTGGCATGCTACCTCTTGACACCCTGGATTCAAAGTCCTTCCCTTCGGTTCATACAACTGACTTCACAAGTACAAGAGGAGGGTTATACAGGTGGAGAGTAGTTTATCTGAAAATTGTAATAATAATTCTGGGAGTTTTAATACACTCTTAACATAGAATGAAGTAACAGTGGGATGTAGAGGTCAGAAAGGTCATCTTGGACTTTACTAGCATCATGTTACTTTGGAGAGTAACTATTTATATTCTCACTGTACTATTCTCTAATGAGAACATAGTTTGGGTGTTGTGCTAAGTTTGGCATGTCCCAATTTCGGAAGGACTCCAGAAAGCTGGAAAGCATTTAGAAGAAAACCAGCATGGTGAATGTCAATGGGTCCAAGCTAGACAAATATTCAGGAAGGACCAGGGTATATTTAAACCCAAGAAGAGAAGACTCCAGAGGGTCCTGATGGCTCTGTTGGAGTATTTGGAGGATTGTCACATGAGGAAAAAAAATGAGACTTGCACAATTTGGTTCTAGAGCAAAGGAGGAAGAGAACTTTCAATGAGGCAAATTTCAGCTTGATATTGGTGTGTGGGGGAGGGGATTTTGAAAATAAGTGTCATCCTTAAGTGGCATGGGCTGACTCAGGAATTAATGGTCCTGCCTTACTGTGAGTCTTAAAGTAGAGACTGAGCTCCCACTTTCTAAGCATGTTATAGTAGGAGTCTGAGATGGCCCAGAAGGCCATGGATATTTCTTCAGAATCAGAGTATCACAGAGTTGAAAAGGAATCTCAAAGGCCTTCTGATCCAACTTTTGAGGAAGATTAAATTATGGAATGAAATAAGGTCAGGGATGCTGTAGAGTGCATTGGGTCTATGCAGTTTCTCCTCCATTTTAGGGAACTGTTTGCTTCTGTGACTATATCATTCTCCAGACCATGAATCCAAACTCCTGTGGTACAGGGGAGAAAGGAAATCAGGAATCAGAAGACTTCGGTTCAAATCATACTCCTGCATTAATTCATGAGTTCATGTTATCAATACCAAGTGACTTTGTCCAAGTCATCTTCCCTTGCGGGCCTCAGTAGTAATATGACGGCATTGGACTAAATGATCTCTAAGGTGCCTCTCAGTTTTAAATCATATGAGCTGCTGTTACCTTGAGCCCAAAATTCTTCTGCCCCTAAACTATGCCTTAACAGAGGTAGCATTGGATTTCGAATACAATAGACGTAGATTTTAAAGTTGTTTCTGCTATTTACTACCTTTGAAACTTTGGACAAGCCATGTAATATCTTTGGTCCTCAGTTTTCTCATCTGTCAAATGGCAGCGTTGGACTTAAAATTTTTTCAAACCTAAATTGTATCATTCTGTTATTTATTTATTAGTGCCAATTGCCTCCTTTACTTCTTAAGTCACTTCATCTCTCTGACCCTTGCCTGATCCAGTGACCTTGCTTCCTGATGATTTTCTTTAATACACTGGTGTGGACATCTTCATCATTATCCTGGACCATAGGGAAACTTGAGACCATTCGAGGAAGGAGGCAAAACCCTACCTACCTCGGGAAAGAACATGAAGAGAATTGTGTTGGTCCACCACTGGGGCCAGAGGATGGCCCCATTTCACATTCACAGACTGCCTTCTTCAAAAATGGCCCTGCTGGGATATAAGTTGCAGATTTATTTAAAGAGATGATACCGATTAGAACTCTAACAGAGCTGCCTAGAGGTATCTACTTGAAAAGACTTGACTTTTTGAAACACTTGATTGTCAGTATCAAAACAGCCTCTTTCAGCTGAGTGGGGAGATGTGATAGGTCAGAATGGAGCCTATTTTTAGCTTGAAAAACCACTGAACCAGAGAAAACTATAAAAGCTTGGCTGCCATAACAACACCCAAGTCTTAAGTCTCTGTGTTGGAGATTGTCATGACACTTTCCCTGAAAATCTGGGGCACATATATCCTAGAAACGTGGTTTCTGGAATGTTGCCTTTTCCAAGCTTTACGGTCTCTCTCTCTCTCTCTCTCTCTCTCTCTCTCTCTCTCTCTCAAGAGGACTTGAGTTTTTAGTCTGAGTTATAAACCAATCACTCATCAGACTTCAAATGGAAAATCCTTTAAGGAAAGTCAGTTTCTAAGGTTCCTCTATTTTGTTGCTCTCTGGGAAAATGATTCCCTGGGAATAATGGAAGTATTTTCAAGGGGGCTCATTTAGTTAATGAAAGCTAGTAATGCCTAGCTTATACCTCACCTCTTCCGTGAATACTTGCCTATAGTATATAAGGTACTTATAGGCACAGTTCATGTCAATGGTATCTGTATCTTTGTCGGCCATACATGATGACTAGCACATAGTAGGCACTTAACAAACGCATGCTGAATGATTTGTAATGGCAGTCTGCACAAGCTGTAGGCCACGTCACATTGCACTAAGTGGGGCTACACATAAACATTCAGCACTTTAGCACATACCATTTTGTGTTATTCTCTTTTTTAGGTGGGGCAGTAGGTGGCTCAGTGGATAGAGTGCTGGGCTTGTCACGAAGTCAGGGAGTCAGGAAGACCTAAGTTCAAATCCAGCCTCAGATATTTTCTAGCCATTGTGACCCTGGGGAAGTCATTTAATCTCTGTTTGCCTTAATCCACTGGAGAAGAAAATGGCAAACCACTCTAGTATCATTGCTCAAATCCAGGCCAGATAGATATAAAATTGGGAAGCATTTTTTTTCTGAAATATTTCTGGCTTTTCCTTCGAAAGCTTTATGGTGGAGAAAGACACTTGCCTTGCCTTGTCCACACCTGTGGATTGGAAGGACAGTGTGGTCCACAGGGTCATGAAGAGTCAGACATTACTGAGCAAAAGTAACTTTTTTGTGTGTGACTATTTTCTTGCTCCTCCCTCCACCATGCCCTGCCTCCCCACCTATTGCATAAGTTCTTTGAAGAGAAGATCTTATTCTCTCCTAACCTGAAAGCAGGTATACAGTAGAAAACCTAGTAAATTCTCTCATAACACCACCCCTACAGGTTGGCCCTCGAATCAGGAAGACGTGAGTTCGAATCCAGCTTCAGATACTAGGTGGGTGACCCTGGATAAGTCAGTTAACCTCTGTCAACTTCAGTGTCTTCAGCTGTAAGACTCAAATGAAATAACACAGATAAAGCACTTTAAGAATCTTAAAGCACAATATAAATGCTGACTACTTTGATGATGAGGATGAGGATGGCTATGTGACCCTGGTCAAGTCACTTAACCTCTGAGCACAGTAAGCAACTCTCTATGACATAGTTGCAGAGAAGGTGGATATGTTCATTGGTAGAAGGAATTTCTTCACCTGGGATTTCCCTATACTGACAAAATTATAAATCTGATCTTTTCCTCCATTGCATTGGTCTGTCAATAAACATTTATTCACCACCTACTATGTGCATGGCACTATGCTGAGGTAAATGCAGGAGATGCAAATGAAGGCAAAACACAGTCCTTGTCCTTGAGGAGGAGCTCACCATCGGACCCAGAGAACAACGCATAACCAGCCTAGAAGCCAAATATCCACAACATATATCATTGATCCACAATGTATGGAAGGTAAAAAAATGAACTAGGGAGCAACAGTTTCATACTAGCTGGCCTTTACATAGCACTTCAAGGTTTGCAAAGCATTTCACAAATATTACCTCATTTTATCATCACAACAAGCCTGGGGGGCAAGTGCTAGCGTCATCCTCATTTTACAGATGAATACCCTGAGATGTCAGTACAGAACAGGGTCAGAAAAATAATCTAGAAGGAGGAAAAAACCTTGCTTTGGCTAATAAGTCACCTCATACAGAAAATCATTCCAAGGTAGGGTCATTTTATGTTGGAATCTGCTGTCCCCCACCCCCTCATCTGCCATCCCATACACTGTGGGGGATCTCAATGGTGTTCCATCATCATAACCAAAGGACACTTTCCGCAATTGGAAACAGAGCCACAAAGTGTCTGGAAAAATCATGTCTGCCTGAATACCTACTTGTTGGTGGCATAAATGGGTATCGAGAGAATGTGGCCAACTGCTAAATGATGAGATGTGGCAAAGAAAGAAAGAGGGAGACAGAGAGAGGAAAGGAGAATGGGAAGAAGGAAGGAAGGAAGGAAGGAAGGAAGGAAGGAAGGAAGGAAGAAAGAAAGAAAGAAAGAAAGAAAGAAAGAAAGAAAGAAAGAAAGAAAGAAAGAAAGAAGGAAACAGAGAGAGGGAAGGAGGATGGGAAGAAGGAAGGAAGGAAGGAAGGAATAAAGAAAGAAAGAAAGAAAGAAAGAAAGAAAGAAAGAAAGAAGGAAAGAAATAAAGAAGGAAAGAAAAAAGAAAAAGAAAGAGAAAGAGAAAGAAAGAAAGAGAGAGGAAGAAAGAAAGAAAGAAAGAAAGAAAGAAAGAAAGAAAGAAAGAAAGAAAGAAAGAGGGAGACAGAGAGAGGGAAGGAGGATGGGAAGAAGGAAGGAAGGAAGGAAGAAAGAAAGAATGAGGGAGACAGAGAGAGGGAAGGAGGATGGGAAGAAGGAAGGAAGAAAGGAAGGAAGGAAGGAAGAAAGAAAGAAAGAAAGAAAGAAAGAAAGAAAGAAAGAAAGAAAGAAGGAGACAGAGATAGGGAAGGAGGATGGGAAGAAGGCAGGAAGGAAGGAAGGAAGGAAGAAAGAAAGAAAGAAGGAAAGAAGGAAAGAAAAAAGAAAAAAAAAAGAGAAAGAGAAAGAAAGAGAGAGAAGAAGAAAGAAAGAAAGAGGAAAACAGAGAGAGGGAAGGAGGATGGGAAGAAGGAAAGAAGGAAGGAAGAAAGAAAGAGAAAGAAAGAAAGAAAAAGAAAGAGAAAGAAAGAAAAAGAAAGAAAGAGAGAGAAAGAAAGAAAGAAAGAGAGAAAGAAAGAAAGCCCTTATCATCGTTTAGTCTCTCCTCTGGAAATGGGTCCTATGAGCATGAAAAACAGCTATGCTCAGATTATATCTATGTCCCCACCAAAGCCTAAACAGGGAATGATTAATCACTGTATTATTCCCATTATAACACGAGGAATTAGTCCAGTCATTAAATAAGGTCTTGGTTACTGCATTATTATTTAAGATAACTATTCATCAGTTTATGTAAAAAAAAAGTACCAGTAAATAAAATAATAGGAAGATATTGGCCAAGCTACGTCCCTGCAGGGTATGTGACATTTCCGCATATTATCATTTGCTGACAGGGACTCATGTCTCTAAAAGCATGAGATTTCTGAGTTTAGATAACACAGGAATACAAAACTTTATTTAATTAATGTACAAACTGTCCTTGGTAGAAAAAATTAGTCTGTGACTTGTGTTCTCTTTTTTTAACTGTGGCATCCATAATAGCTGAGCTCTACCAGAATATGACTAATCCAAAGTGCCCAGTCCTGGGGCATCAGCCCAGAAGAAATATTCACTGTTACCTTTATCCTAAGAATTATTTGTGTGATATGGCTTGGCACTGACTACATTGGATTATAAATTCTTCAAGGGCTGGACCTAATAAGAAATGCCTGTTGATTGGAGCCAGTTTTCTACTGGGGATAAGTTCATAGTAACAAGAGTAGATCACAGGGCATCATAGAACCCACAGAGGAAGGATGGTAATTCCATGGATGCTGCTTGGTTTGAAAAGGATGCTTCTGCAAGACTGCTCATCAAACACCAGTGATTCCCAGTTAGCTCAAGGACCAAATACCTCAAGGATCTTTGCAGATCATTTAAAGTCTTCTGCAGCTTCAACCCAGCCTACCATTCCAGCTTCATCATACGTTGCTTGCCTTCACAAACTCCTTGGCTCAACCAAAAATGAGCTTCTTATTTCCCAAAAGCCAACTATATCCAACTGTCCCTGATCCCTTCTCCTGTAGCTGCTGGTATCTTCCCACCAAATTACACTGTAACTATTATGTATATACTTATATGTGTCTAGTTTGTCTCCCATGATAGAATGAAAGTTCCTTGAAAGCAAAGATTATTTCAATTCTATTGTTACATGCTTAGAATCTAGCACAGTTCATGGAACAAAAGATACTTCACAAATGCTTGTTGACTGACTGATTCATTGACATTCATTGAGGTCTTTCTATCCAGAGGAGGTCTAAATTCCTCTCATTAACTATGCCCAGCCCCTAAGCCTTTCCCTTATAATAAGTGCTAAGGAGTTAGCATCTTTCTTTTAGGGCTTATATAGATTAGTGAGCCACCCGTGGCATGAAGGAAATGATACTGTAAAGGAAGAAATGTTGACACACTTTAGGGTTATAATGCATAGAAATGGAAGCCAGTAACAGTATCAATATGAAATTACAAAAAAACCAAAACAAAGCAAAACTTTCCTATTTCGCTGTGAAACACAAAGTGTTGTATCATTTCTGTATCGGGTTTGCCTCCCCTAATTTCAGGGAAAATTTTTACTCTCATTACCACAATTTACATTTCTCATCATCTAAAGCCTTTCTCCCCCATGCTGCTAGAGCACCAGGTTCTAACAATTTACAGTCATTTCCTGGAAAATGTTGGTCAATATCCCCTTGTTTGTGGAAAGCGAGCCATTAGCAGTAAATAGTTTCTTCTTCTCAACGAGGTAGTGAAGGGGAATAGAGAAACCACTGGATGGGAAGTCTGCAAAGAATTTCAGTAAATTGCGGCATGACCTCTTTCGAGTCAGTATACTAACCGGGACCTCCATTTCACCATTTATAAAAATAGTAATACTTCGGTTACTTGCCTCAAAATGTTAATGTAACATTATGATTAAATAAAATTATGTACATAGATAATTTTGTATATGGCAAAGGGCTGTCGTAAATGCTAGATAAGTATGTGTACACACCAGCAAACATAATGTGACAATGTGTATTTGTATATACATAATACATGGAACAGCTGAGAGATGCAGTGGATAGAGTGCTGGGCCTCAAGTCAGGAAGGCTCATCTGCTTGAGTTCAAATCTGGCTTCAGACTCTTACTATCTGTGTGACCTTGGACAAGTCACTTAACCCTGTTTGCCTCAGTTCTTCATCTCTAAAATGAGCTGGAGAAAGAATGGAAAGCCACTCCAGTACCTTTGTCAAGAAAACCCCAAAAGGATCACAGAGTCAGACATCTCTGAAACAACTGAACAAAATATATATTTATATATGCATGTATAGGTGTGTGCACATGTGCATGTATACACCCACATACACACATTCATATACACAGTGATAGAGGGGACCAGATCTGTGATTGCAGTGGTGAAGGGAATTTCTAGTGTGGAAACTCCCTCTACCAATGCAGGTTGGTACCTTCTCTTCAAATTATGGTCTTACAGAGTTGCCCAGAGTAGCTCAGAGAGTTTTAACGACTTGCCCAATGTCACACCATCAGTATATTTCAGAAATGGAACTTGAATTCAGGTTTTACTGAATCCTAGCCCAACGCCCTATTCCACTCTAGCATTCTAAATACAGCACAGAGATAGATAATAGATAGATAGATAGATAGATAGATAGATAGATGATAGAGATACAGAGATAGAGAGAGATGGTAGAGTGATAGATGATAGATGATAGATGGAGAGAGATAGACATAGATAGATACACAGATGTATATAGGCATACATACATATGTGTATATATGGGTGTGTATGTGTATATGGGTGTAGGTACATAGCAGTCTACGTAACAATGAGCAACCTATTAATGGGTACTTGCATACCAAATTAAAATAAAAATTAAAGGTAGGTAACTTACATTTAGCAATCCACAGGCAAGGGTCTTGGGCAAGATTCAGTGTTAATCACTCCTTAACTCTTTTCCACTCCCCCATATTTTCAGAACTAATGACATCTAAAGAAGCAACCAGAATAATCTTTCCCTCGAAAACACTCTTTTTGGATGAGTGAGATCTTTACTCGGTAACTCTAATGGATTTTATTATTGTTATTTGAAATCAGCATATCAGTATGTAATTAAATAGATTTCCTTTTATAAATTCATTCCCCCATATCCATTAATTTATTCTGCAATCAGTCAGCATATAACACCACACACCACAGTATTTTCCTTGACTTTCCTCTTGGTCTGGGATGCAGATTGACAATATAGCCCTGCTACTGAAATGAATCTGACATCTCTAGGGGATGCAGAAGAGTGTGACTAAGAGTCTGATGTACTTGGGACAGAAGAGGGCTTAACACATCCCGTCACCTCAGATGTCCTAATCATTTCATGCTGGGTGCATCTCAGGTTCCCTGTAGTTTACCACCAACATGGGACAAGAACAAGAAAGAGCATGTGTATAATTAATCATGCTGTGTATTGCAGTTTATTCCCTCTTGTTTCTCTGTAGCTTCTTCAGGAGAAAACTATCTCCCAAATAAAGCATCACAGCCTTGCACATAACAGATGGAGTCCACGCTAAATTTCATGGGACCCCAGAAGATCTCCATGAAGCCTGCCTCTCTTCTCCAGCATGACCAATAGATAGCAATCCAGCTCTTGCTTGGAAGCCTTTATTGTCATGAAATTCACCACCCAACATGACAACTCAACCCATCACTGAACAACTACAATAGCTAGGAAATTCCTGCCAGCAATTGCAGCCCAGATCTACATCCTTCAATTTTCCAGACATTGCTCCTAATTCTGACCTCTGGGGCCCAGCAGAATAAGGATTATCCCACTTCAGCCTCATAGTTCTTCAAATACTCAATGACAGCTATCATTTTTCAGCGTAAGTTTCCACTTCACTAACCTAAACATCTCCAGTTATTTCAAGTTATCTTCACAGGGTGCGTTTTTTTTTTCATTTCATTGCTTTGTCACCCTCCACTGGACACACTCCAGCTTGTTAATCCCCTAAAATATTATCTTGAGGATTGACCAAAATATCCCAGATATGGTATCATACAGCCATAATAAAGAGGATTATCAGCTCCCTATTATAAACTTTATAATCACATTAAAGCAGCCCAAGTTTGCATCACCTTACACGGATACCATTTAAAGTTGCTGACTCATATTGGATTTAGGCTATGTGAAAAAACCCATATCTCTTTCCCACAATTTTTTAGGTATCTTCAATATTTACTAGTGTGGCTAATAGTTGTTATTGATAAACTCAAGGGCAAGGTCTAAAAATCATAGAATTAGAGATTTATCCCTATTGGAGTTCCTCTGTAAGACTCTGAGTGGGGAGTGACTGTGATCCAGGGCACTATTACCCAGGCTCTACGAGCTTCTGCCATATTATCCTGATGATGGTAATTGATAGGGAAGATCCACTGAAACTACTTTTTGGCAATGTAGAAGGCATGTTTTATGGAGAAAAAAAAAACAGAAAAATATACTTTTCTATGTAATGTAGAATGAAGAGTTAGTGTTGTAAAGAAAGTGTGACCTGTGTTAGAAGTGATCTTTCTGTTGGAATCCATCAGTCATTTCTGGTTGACTTATGCAGGTGTTAATTCCTAAGCAATTTGAAGAGTTTATAGCACAGATCCTGGGGAATTTTTAGGTTTCTATGGGAAAGATTTATACCTTTCCTATAGCTCTTAAATATGCCTCTTTCTCTCATCAGAAATTGCTACCACCCTGCTTCAGGCCTTCATCACCCCCGGCCTAGACTATTACAATAGTCTGCTGGTTAGTTTCTCTGCCTCATCTCCCCACTCCAATTCATCTTCCACTCAGATGTCAAAGTAATCTTCCTAAAGTGCAAATCTGACCATGTCACTCTCCCCACATTCAATCAAATACAGTAGCTCCCTATTGCCTCCAGAATCAAAGATAAATGCTCTGTTATGTTTTTAATGCCTTCTACCACCCCATATTTCCCTGCCTTTTGAGTCTTATACCTTACTCCACATAGTGGCCATTTTTGCTGATTTTCCCCCATGCCTAGAATTCTCTCCATTTTTGTCTCCATTTCCAATCATTCCTGACTTCCTTCCTGCCTCAGCTATAATTCCATCTCCTACAAAAAGCCTTTCTTTATTATCTCCCATTTATCCTGTACAAAGCTTGTTTATTTAAATTATTTTCATATCACCTTCCCCTTTCGAGTATAAGTTCCTTGATGGTTGGTGTTACCTTTTCCTTTCTTCATATCCCCAACACTTAGCACAGTGTCTGGAACATAGTTGGCATTCAACAAATTCTTACTGACTTGGTTCCAATCCTCCATATCCCTGACCCCTTACCTGAGGGTGTTCTGCCCAAAGGAAGGTAAATTTTGATGGCTGAAAGCTACCTGGTTAGTTTGGGGTTTACTGACTAGATTTCTTTCTTAAAGAACAAGTCTTTAACCCAATTCATTCTGGATCTCATGGACTGGACAACAATAGATCCTGGGCACTTAATGGTTAATTTTGGGCCCTCCTGGCTCAGAGTGAATGTAAATAGTAATTGTTTCTCTTTTGGCCAGAAACCTTGAGGGTCTCCCCCTCTCAGTTTGATTTCTTATTTATTTATTTTTAATTACTATTAAAGAGGCCATCTCTTAACTCACTTCTTAAAGAGGCCTATTCACTGAATTAGCTTGCCTCACTCGAAGTGAAAACCTGAAAAGACCTTAGCTTAAAAGGGCCAAGTTCTCTCATTGCAACTTTGGACATACCAACTTGTCCTGATGAATATCTGGACACTGGACTCACATGGCTCTGGAAGAGAAAGTGAGGCTGGTGACATTGCACAGCCCTCCCTCCCTCAAATCAAAGTCATTTGTAAGTCATGTCATCATCTCCCTGATGTCATGGTCCTCTTCAAGAACGAAGGACAAACCACACAACCATCACCATTCCATCATTCCTCAAAAAATACAGTGTGTACATTAGCTGCCGCCTCTCCAACTCTTTCTCAAAACCTGCATGTTAGTTGATTCAACCAGGAGATCTAGTTTCATTTAAGACAGGTTACAAATTTTCTCCCTGTGCCTTTTCTCTCCTTAGTTTCAACTCCCTGGCAACCATTTTTCTTTCAATGTTTCTATTATGAAGATCATTATTTTTAATAGACAAAAGAGGAAAACCAGAATTCCACAGTGTTATTTTTTCTGCATCATCGAGTAGCATCATTTTGTCTTGTCTAAGAATCTGACCTGTCTCTTCCTTGTCCTTATTTCAAAGAAAATTTAGAAGGTGTGTATTAGTGGCCTCAAATATTTTTCAAAGTCTAAACTTACTTGGGTTTTCAGCATCTCTTACTCTTCCTAAAGAACTGTTCTACTTTTGGTTCTCACCAGTAACCTTCCTTTCCTTGTTTCTGTCTATCTTAATACATGACCTTTTGAAGTCTTAACAAAGAGCTCCGTGTGTAGGTATGCCAGTCTCTGGAGGCACTCACCCTTTAGTGGAGAGCTACTCAGCCCTCTCAATTTACTTTCCTTTCTAGAGTTTCAGACCATGAGAACCTATCTCTCTAGTCTTTCTATCATTGTTTCAGGTATAGATCTGGACATATCTGAACTCCCCTTGCTTATTTCCCATTCTAAATCAAAATCATCCCTTTCTTCCAAATTTCCAATCAATCAAATATTTATGAAGTGTATACTTGGCATTTATGCAGAACAGTACATAGAGCACCATGCCTGGAGTCAGGAAGATCTGAGTTCAAATATGGCCCCAGACACGTACTAGCTGTGTGACCCTGGGCAAGTCACTTAACCCTGTGTGCCCCACTTTCCTCATTTGTAAAATGAGCAGGAGAAGGAAATTGCAAACTACTCCAATATCTTTGCCAAGAAAACCCCAAATGGAGTTGTAAAGCACAGGACATGACTGAAAAGACTGAACAAGTACATACTGTATGCCAGACACTGTGCTGAGCATAGAGGATACAAAAAAGACAAACAAACAAAAAACAGTCTCTGCCCCCAAAGATGCCATAAGCTAATGGAATCCAGTTCCCAAATTCCTGATCTCTTCAAATATCTCCTTGGCATTTTCCCTCATAATAGCCTTGACTTTGGGAAGACAAATTCCACAGTATAAAGTGGACATGTTTAGGTAAAAAATACCTTCACGACTATGTTGAGCTATTCCACAGTTTACTGCATGTTTAAAAGCACTCTATCTGACTGTAGTGGAAAGAAAAAGTATCAATAAAGGCATTTTTGGTTTTTGTTGTTTTGTTTTTAATAACTAGAGCAACTGAGCTATAGATGCAGAGGAAAGCCCAGGTTTATAGTAGCAAACAGCCCTTTCTAGTTATCACCTGGCATTCCTCGTCCATCTGCGTCTGTCCCAAGAGTCTATTATTCTATGTCTGTGTCTGTGTATGTCCATCTCTGTCTGAGGTCCTACTCCTAGGCTATCTTTCACCGCTGTACAATTAAGGAACCAACCATCACCCCATGCCACACTTCTCTCTCTCCTTTCCAGAGTGTTTTCATATCCTCTTACTCACCAACTTTTCATCTTAACTTCAGTTCTTTAGGTCTCCACTACCGCATCCTACCTTGAGTATTGCCAATATGTTTCCATGCTGTGAGTAGTTCCTACCTTCTCCATCTCACCATCCTGGACACCATATATATATATATATATATATATATATATATATATATATATATATATATATTTTAAATGAAATTTCTTTCATGGTTGTGTGATTCACTTTTACATTCTTTAGGAAACTCTCTAAGATCTTTTCTCTACATTTTAACATAATATTTAACTCATATTCAAAAATGAGTCCAAACAATTCTCGCCTCTGCCTGAAGGTCTCCTACTAACTCTAAATCCCTTGTTTTTCTTCGTCATCCTGGCTCCCTGAACATGACTTGTCCTATTCTGCCTTAGTAGTAGTTTTACAACATCCTTCTTTAGGCAGCCTGGACATTATATATCTCTTTACAAATCTCTTTCAAGGAGGCTACATAATTCACTTCTGTACTCCCAAAGCCATTCTCCGTGCTTCATCCACACCATTACCAAATGTAAGCCCTTATTCTGCAAACGAGAAAAGAAAATCCAAGTCCCTTGCCTACAGAATTTTTCACAAATTTCAAATCATGTTTTCAGAGAATGTCCCATGCTCATACAGTTGCCCTCAATGGCTGTCCAAAAATGGTTTAAGCCAATGTCTAGGAGGGTATTAAGGGAAGGAGCAAAATACAACAAAATCATTGAAGCCCTGGATTTGCTTTCAACAGTCTCAAGTCGACTCAAAGCTTGACTGGGACAGCTGGAGTCTTAAGGCAGGGTAGGAACTCAGGGCCCCCCACCCATTTTATTTTATGTTTTTTGGCTGTTGTTGTTTGTTTGTTTTGCAAAAAGTACAATTTATTTAGAGAAGACTAGAAAGACATTCAAAACATAACAAAAACAACAACTTCAGAGTTGTAGAATATAAAAGAAATCCACATAGCTTTGTCAATATTTTTGTTTTAGCAACACAATCCAGCAGGAAGAGACAAATTCCATTCCAAATAACTACAGTATTTTAAATCATAAACCATAAGTAGGAGCTGGCACAATTCCAAATATGATGACATCAATGCCATATGATTTTCAATAAATTTTCACTTTAACATGTATATGTATTTATTTTTGGCTGTGATACATAATAAAACTGCATCTTTTTAAAGAAACATAAAGCAATATAGGAATTAAACAGTCCCATGTCTTCCCACCCTACATATTATTGTTACCTCCAATCTTCAATCACAAATTTAATAAGCATGCCATCATCCAAGCTATTGATTATAATGTGCAGGGGCACATGGTGTCACTGTACCATTCACCATTGCTTTATCCCATCCTTGATTCTGCTTCCCCACTCTTTTTTTTCTTTATTTCCAATCTCTCTTCTTCCCAACATTATTTAAACTTCCCTTCCCTTCTCATTGAACCAGCAGACAAACAAGTGGGGGTGAGAGTCAGAGCTGGGGAGTTGCCTTCTCATTCCTTCTTCTCCCAACGTCAGGTTTTAAATGATTCCAAATAGCAAAAGCAAGATATGTTCTACCATGTTGTTATCAGAGCCAGTGATATAATGTAAGAGGTCCCTATGGGCCAAGGATAAGAAATAAGGCCTGTGGCAATCCTTTCTACTTTCACAGCATGCAGTGACAGTGACTTACCTCCACCAGCTTATTGGCATGTTCACGAAAAACTTGAGCATATTCCTTGACTTCTTTCTCATTCCCACTCTTGGCAGCCTCAATCAGCACCAGCAAGGGAACATTGGTTTCCAGGAATGAGTCTGATATATGGTCCATGACTGCCTTTCGAAGCTACAGGAAAAGAAAACAGAGTAATGAGCAGTTGAATACTTTCCATTGATTTTTTTTTCTGATTTGCTTTTTCTGACATATTTACTAATTGTGGTTACACTTGGGAATAGTCTTTTAATTAACAGCCCCCCCCCCATTTCTCCAAGAAGTATCTACTCAAGGCAATACAAGGGAACGTGCAGTGATGAACCAGACAATTAAAAGGCTCTTAGAGCAGCTAAAGCCTCACTTGTATACACAAAGAGATGAGATTTATCTTCAATGAGCATTGAATGCCCTCCTTTATTGTGGTACCTCCACAATTACAGCATTCAGGGGCCTAGTAGTGCTTCACTGTACTTTCAGTAGTAATTTGTAAAAGGTAGCATCATACAATGACCACATAGATTCTAGAATTAGAGGATGTTGGCTCAAATCCCACTTCTAATGACCTTTGGCAAGGCACTTAAATTCCCTGAGCCTCAGTTTCCTCGTCTATAAAATGGAAAGGTTAGACTACACTGCCTCTTCAGTCCTTTCCTGTTCAAGATATGATTACATGGTGTCTTACAAGAGGAGTACCATGGACAGCACCACCACATTTCCTTTAGGTCCCTCTTCTGCATTTCAATCCCTTCAAATCTGGGTGGAGCTACTTTTTTTCTGACTCCCCAAGTAACTAGTGCCATCTCACACATAAACCCTGTAACCATTCTGTAAAACATAGCACACAGGACAATCCAATCAACTGTTTAGGAAGTTCTCATGCACTGAGTTATCAAAGGCAGTCCTCATTCATGGATCCTCATACTCAGAAGTGATAACAGGGAAGGGTGAGAGGAAGAAAGTCAGTTGGAGAAAGATGGTGGACAGGGAACAGAAGATAGAGCAGAATAAAAAAAAATAAACTAGAAAAGAAATTGGGTACCCATTGATTGAGGGAGGATTGTACTGATTGTAGTATGCGAACCCAAATCAACAATTATTGTGCCTGGAGAATAACAAATATAAGGAATTCTGAGAAAAATGGGAAGAGTTGAATGAACTGATTCAGAGAGAAGTAAGAAGAAACAAATGAGCAGTATATCGAATATATTGCCACAGGAGTATAAAGGAAAATGGTGTTAAAAGATATGTGAATTCAAATAAATGCAACCACCAAGATAGTTACCAGAAGACAGATGGCAAAACGCATGTCCTTTCAGTAGAATGGAAAACTAAAGGTATAGATTGAGGCATACATTGTTAGTCACCACCAATAGGTCTATTTGCTTTGCTTAAGCACACTTCCTTGGTATAAAGGATGGCAATATGTGTGGAATGCCATCGGAAAATGACAGTGATATAAAAAGAATTGTATCACCAATTAAACTTTATAGAAGAAATTAGAAGGCTTGCATCTGTGCCATCCAGCACTGCCTACCAATGCCTGGACCCTGTGACACTCTCTCTCTCTCTCTCTCTCTCTCTTTCTCTCTCTCTCTCACACACACACACACACACGTACATACATTTATATACATACATATACATGTATATGCCTATGTATGTATATATGCACATAATATGCATATAGGCATATATGTATATGTGCATATGTATATATACACACATATGTATGTGTGTGTGCGCATATGTGTGTATGTGTGTATATCCAGGGATGGGGAATCTGTGGCCTTGAGGTCACATGTGGCCTTCTAGGTCCTTGGGTATGGCCTTTTGACCAAGTCTAAGTTTGACAAAACAAATCCTTTTATGAAGGGGATTTGGTTCAGATTTAGTCGAAAGACCCCACTTGAGGACCTAGAGGCCAGCATGTAGCCTCAAGTCCACAAGATCTCCACCTCTGCTACACAGACTTCATTTTTTAACATATTGTTTACTCTCAGTAGAATATCATGTCCTTGGGAGCAACAATTGATTTGTTTTCTCTCTTTTTATGCTGCGAGAATGATTATTAATAATCAACAGTTTGGGGGAAGATTCACAGCTCTCCCATTCTTGTGAAGTTCTTTAAAAGTTCAGACTATGGAAAGACCATCACTGACAAGGAGACTGCATTAACTCTCTTCAATATCGGTCAGACCCAACCTTACCAGGAATTTAAGATGAGGAAATCCATTGTGATCTACTCAAGCTCGGGTAGAGACAGACCTTTTTCTCTATGTGGCCTAAGGCTACATGCTGCTCATAGAGATAAGTTTCGCTCTCCAAGGTTCTCTCTCAGCCAGGGCATATAACCTGTTAGCCCTGATGCCACAGGTATTTGGTCTAGGACAGATGGCCAAATGGCCATCCTTTTATTAATAACCTGCTGGCCTTGTTTAAAAATGATTAAATTACCCCAAAACTATGTCTCTTGAACCTGAAGTGCCTAACCCAATATCAATCATAGTAGATACTTATCGTATGTTTGATAAATCAAATTTAAATACCACTGAAGTCAGGTGACCTAGGATCCTAGCCCTGCTTTGGACGCTAAATAGATGGGTAACCTTAGAACACTCTCAGCCTCAGTTTCCTAAGATGTAGAATAACGGTATGGACTTGTGTGCCTAGTAGGTTGTTTTTAAGATTCATAGGTAGTCAAGAATTTTAAAATACTCTGAAAAGCTATATGTATAAGTGGAAGGGGAAGACTTGGCCTGTGCCACACATTGACTGTGTGTCTTTTCCTCTCTGTGGCCTATAGGCAGTTCTCTAAGCTAGTAGGGTTCTCAGTAAATGCAGAAACGGTTGAGTAGATACAGTTCCTCACTTGGGGCTCCCTATGCCAATGAAATCCTGCATCAGGATTCTTTCTAAAGGGCCAAAGGATCATAGAGCTAGAAGGGACATCAGAAGCCATGGAGTTATCATTCCTTCCCCTTCCTCCAGGTGGGATCGAGAGGGGAATAGTGTGAAGAAGACTGGATTTGGAGTCTGGCACTGTGCTTCTAATCTGGGATCTACTGTTTGCCACCCATCTGTCATTGGGAACATCACTTAGTCTTTCAGGATCTGTTTCCCCTTCTAGACAAGAAGTAGGCTGGATTAGAGTATCTCTTGGCTTCTTTCCAACTCTATTTCCAAGATCATGTAAATATGGCAGGATCACAAAGGCAGGGTCAGTCCTGGGCAAAAGCACTGAGTGGGTGATGTCTTCTTTTTGTTTTCAGTTTTTATGGCCTCCGTATTCCAAGCACTTTTATATCCAGCATCCACACAATGTCTTCTACATCCTACCATAAAAATCTGTTCTTATATCCTTTATCCAAATGGTGGAGTGACTAATAACAATTTAAGGTGAGAGTCCTCCCAAGACAATATACATTGTAATGATAGAGATTAGGGCCTTAAGCAAAAGGGGAGGGGGAATCTATACCAGAAAGAATTCAGCCCCTCTGAATGCTAAGCATTTGCAATTGTCAATATCCATTTCAGAAAGGAAACAAAGCTCCTTTCTTTGGAATGATGGAAGCCTATGAGTACATAGTGTTGCATAAGCTTCCAGATGATGGATAGTGGTATGGTCACCACAAAGTAGTAATATGGTCACTACGTTAGTTTCATTTCAGGAAATTTCTTTGTTAAAAAGAAAGGCTCATTGGGAATTGGTTGGGGGAGTATACCCAGAAATGAAATATTATATTTTAAAAATGTTAAGGTTTCAGCTAGAGAGTTAGCTGGTTCTGAAGTAGTCACCTGGGGATCTCCTATTTGTAACACCAACCTGAGGCAGAGATGAGGTGCAAACACTTTCCCTACCAGGTGGTTAGACCATAGGTAAGTCTGACTTTCTTCTATAGTCAGGCCCCTGCAAATAGCTCCTTAAAGGTAAAAAGGATCCAGTCTGCCCAATTCCCCAGCATCCCACCCACCACTGCCCACAATTTTTATACAGTGGGAAAGTGGGAAAGAAGGCACCCATCGTCAAGGGAAAATAAACACATTCCTCAAAGGATCTGCAGCCTGGCTTCATTCACTATGAGCTGGGCATGGGGGTTAAACAATCTGGACTCAGAAAGTATGCGTCAACCTGTGAGTATCCTCTGCCTCTGCCAAAGGAGGTAACAGGAAGAAAAGCTGGGCGATCATTTGCATATTTCCTCAGTAAATGTGCTGATTTGGTGGTGACAGCTTTGTTAGTGTGATCTATCTGCTTATGTCTCTGATTCCATCAGGCCGGGGGAAATGTGAGCAAATTGCATTTTCCCCTCTTGTGCTAATTACAGCCATGCTGATGCACATCATTTAGCACAACTTCAATCTGATGGAGCTGGACATAGGCCTCTCCCCTCTTCTTCCCTCCCCTCTCCTCTGTCCCCCCCTCCACCCCTATAAAATGCTCTAGAATCCATTTCATGAACACTGTAGAAGAGTGTGGCAAAGCACATTCTACAATACCTCATTGGGAACAGGCTTCCATAGAGGACTGGATTTGGAATCAAGGGATGTGGGTTTGAATCTGGCTTGTCTGATTTGTAGCTTTGTGGCTCTAGGCAAATTGCGAGCTATCTCTGGGCAAGTCACCTTCACCATCTGTACAATGATAGCTATGGACCAATTGTTTTCTCAAGGGCCTTGTTAGTTAACTTCCTTTCTGGCTCTAAAGCCTATGTTCCTATGAATGCAGCCAACATTAACTAACTCAGTTATTAATTAATTAACATTAAGTGACCTATCCAAGGTTACCTAGATAATTGGTGGCAGAATCTGCACTAGAGGACCCCACGCATTTTACTCCCTCCCTGTCTTTGTTCATGCTAGGTGTAAATTGGTTACCATCAGTAATCTGGACCTTGCCCCTGGGCACCTGGGTGCTAAGAAGTGAACCTTGCCTTATCTTCTGGTGCCCAGGCCCTGGTGCCAGTCCACAATATTCCTTTTCCACCCAGACCATTCCCTGGCACGTAGTAAGTGCTTAATATATATTTGTCCACTGACCAGCTGACCCCCACCTCCTCCCCACCTGTAACCTGGATTCTGCCTCTGGGTTTCTGATCTCTGATAAGTGAGCTTTGGCCTTTCCTTGATGAAGCCTTGGATTTCATGTCACATCATGGCCTGCTCCAGACCATGTGACCATCTCCAGACCACAATTTCCCTTTCAAGCTTTCAGTTATCAATGTTCTTCCTCTAATAAAATGGAAGCTCTTTAAAAGATAGGATTCAGGGGCAGCTAGGTGGCGCAGTCAGTAGAGCACCGGCCCTGGAGTCAGGAGGACCTGAGTTCAAATCCAGCCTCAAACACTTGACACATGTACCAGCTGTGTGACCTTGGGCAAGTCACTTAACCCCAACTGCCCTGCCAAAAAGAAAAAAAAAAAAAAAAAAAAAAAAAAAATTTCTAGGGGCAGCTAGGTGGCGCAGTCAGTAGAGCACCGGCCCTGGAGTCAGGAGGACCTGAGTTCAAATCTGGCCTCAGACACTTGACACATGTACTAGCTGTGTGACCTTGGGCAAGTCACTTAACCCCAACTGCCCTGCCAAAAAGCAAAAAAAAAAAAAAAAAAAAAAAAAAGATAGGATTCATTTGCATGCTTCTATTTGACTTTAAGTCTAGATCTTAGCCATGCCTGGCAAACATTAGGTACTTAATAAACACCTGATGAGCGACTGACTAGCTAGCAAGAATAACTAGTTAAAATCTGAAGCTTCAAGTCTGACTTCTCCTCATGAGCTTCTCCTGGGCCTGCCTGACCTTCTCTGTGCTTGACTCTTCATTTCTTATTATTGCCCAGAGCAAATTAGATGCTCACTGACCAGATTAAAAAATTACTTATCTGTATCTCTGACCAGAAGGTAAGAGAGCTAGATTGTCTCAACAAACATGCATCATGTGCCTAATATGTGCTGGGAGAAACCTAGACCCTGGCCTCATGGAACTCCCAATCTGGGAGAAGTCTAGGACATTCACAGATACTGTGACCCACTAAGAGCAAGAAGGACTGAATCTTGGATTTCGTTAGTATAGGGAACTCCCATATAAGAAAAGTTCCTCTAGCAAATCATCTCTGTAACTTACAATCTTAGGTGTTTGCCTAGAACACCACAGCTAGTATCACTGCCCTAGGTCACACATTCAGTATTTGTTAGTGGCAAGACTTGAACTCATGACTTCCTGGCTTTAGAGTTGGTTTTCTATCCATTAAGTCATAATCTTTCTCATGAAATATAAGTATTGATCTAAGTTCATAAGCACAAGATAAATGCTAAGCATTCATACGGAGGACAGAGCACAGCAGTTAACTCTTTGGATGTGGCATCCAAAAGACCTGATTTCAAATGTTACATGTATTGATTAGAAGCCATGAGCCCATAACAAATCATTTACCCTCCCTTGATATTTATTTTGGGACAGCTAGGAGGTGCAGGGGATAAAGCCAGACCTGGAATCAGGAAGACTTTATTTCAAATATGGCCTCAAATACTTCCTAGCTGTGTGACCCTGGGCAATCGACTTAGCCCTGGCTGCCTCGGTTTCCTCACCAGTAAAATGAGCTGGAGAAGAAAATGGCAAGTCACTCCAGTATCTTTGTCAAAATATGTCCAAATGGAGTCATGAAGAGTCAGATACGCCTGAAAAAAATGAATGAACAACAAATATTTATCTGCAAAATGGGGAAGTAATTCTTCTATTACTTTTCTTGTGGGTCCATAATAAAGTGCTTTGTATAGTGTTATTCCTAAAGAAATGAGAGCAGTTGTGATCCCTGAGGACTGTGTGGGGAGGAGAGTATGGATCCAGGAAAGCTTCATGAATGGGTATGATCCCTAGAGGATTGGGGCACTAGTAAGCATGCTGTGTGGCACAGTAGAAAGAATACTGTTCTTAGAGTCAGGAACACCTAGGTTCAAGTCTCATATCTGATGCTTGTTAACTGTGAGACTTTGGGGAACTCACTAAAATTCTGTGAGCCACAGCTTCCTCAAATGTGAAGAGGGGATAATCAATCCCACGGTACCTGCCTCAGGGGGCTCTTGTGAGAGAGACTCAGATGAGATAATTTAGGTAAAGCACTGTGAAAACTTTAGAGCCCTATAGTATGTCAGCTATTTTCACCATTATAGTGGTAATTAAAATAATAAATTTGTTTTGGTGAGTTGTTTCAGTCATGTCTAACTCGTCATGACCCTATTTGGAGTTTCCTTAGTAAAAATATTGGAGTGGTTTGCCATTTGCTTCTCTAGCCCATTTTATAAGTGAGGAAACTGAGGTAAGCAGGGTTACATGACGTGCCCAGAGTCACATGGCTAGGAAGTGTCTGAGTCCAGATTTGAACGCAGCAAGATGAGTTTTCTGACTTCAGGCCAGTTTTCTATCTAGCACACCACCTGGCTGCCCCTAAAATAATGATAGCTGACATTATATAGAACAGAGAGGTTTGCAAAGATCCACACACACATATGTGTGTATATATGTAGATATGCATATATATACATGTAGATACATACAAGTTTGTACAATTTTGATACAACAACCCAGTGAAGTAGGGGATATAATTAATTGCCCCTTCTTGAGAGATGAGGATGCTGGGGCTCAGAGACTTTATTAATTTCCCACAGTCTCACAGCTAACAAGTGTCAGAGTCTGGGCTCAAGCCTATGTCTTCCTGACTCTAAGACCAGTACTCTATCTGCTATACCATGTTGTTTCCTTTATAATACTTACACCTCTAGAATTTTCCTTAAAGGATTTATGTGAGTCTCAAATGAGATAGCCAAAAACATTTTGTCATACTTTGAAAAACAGTATGCATATCAGTTAACATCATCATTAACATCAGCAGTAGAGGCATTATAGGCATGGGGAATGGCATGAACAAAGACAGGGAGGTAGGAAAATATGTGGGGTGCCCCAGTGTAGATTCAGCCACCAACTATCTGGGCAATCTTGGATAGATCACTTAATAAGTAGGACTTAAATATATATTGTCACTTAAATAAGTAGGCTAAAATAAAACTAGTTAGCTAATTAATTGAGTAGTGAGTTAGCTAGTCTTTACTGAATTCAGAGGAAAATAGCTTTTAGAGATGGAAGAGAACTTAAAAATAATCTTTTCATTATAAGGAGAAAGGTGAAGCCCAAAAGGGTCATTGACCAAGTGACTAGTAGCCAGATCCTTTAAGCCTAAGCCTCAGGTTCTTCTCATCCCACCCCTGAAATTGTTGTCTACACACAGCCTCAAACCATGCCATAACTCCCCTAGAGAGACATCCACACCCGTGTCTGAGATGGGCTCCTACAGATGCCCAAAGCTTAATCTTATTCTCTGTTATGTAAGCAGATGATTGGGTAACAGCATCACCAAGCAGGATGGCCAAATTTCACCAACATGGAATATGGAGAGCCAGTCAAGATTAATCCCTAAGGGAGAATTGGCAAGAAGAGCTCAAAAAAATCATTGAAGTTGGCATTAACCCCTGCCTCTGATATAAAGTTATTCTCTACACACCAGGGCTGCCAACATTTCTCAGCCTATTGCCTTAAGCTCTGGATATAACTGTTATTAAATATGAAAAGAAAAGAAAAGAACAACAAAGACAACAACAGTATAGACACCAGGCTGGGAGCCATCTAGCCAAGGGGGACCTACCAGAATCAAGCCTCATTAAGTCAGCCCCTTTCCAGCTAGACAGTAAGTCAATTACAGTAATCATTCAATGCAGCAATCCACCCAAGAAAGCTTTAACAAGCTCGGGTCCTAGCAGCACACTGTTGGGCCGATAATGACCCTGTTGTTTTAGATTGAGAAGAGCTGGGAACAGAGTTTTGGACCCTCCATGACAGCATTAGAGAATGACCAATGGATAGTGTATCCAAGAGAAAAAAAATCTCTGCTCATTTCATTATCCTGACAGCACTGACCATTTTCTGTGAAACAGAAAATCATTTTAGTTAGAAGCCCAGCATCCTTCCTCACTTAAACCAATTACCTCTTCAAAAGACAGACTGCACTATCCCCAGACCCACTTCACTTCAACTCTGACCATTTATGGTTAACTTAGAACAGAATCTTCAGCCTCAGGAGTTTGTGAGCACGGGTTTGGTGCAGTAGAGAGTATTGGGCATAGAGAGTTGGAAAGGCAAAGATTCTGCCCTGCCTTCTGAGGGTTCGGAATCTAAGAGAGCTTCCCACAAATGAGCTGATCAAAGTGTGAGAGCTCACACACACATGGAATTTATAAAGAGATGAGAATGCTCATTTCTCCCACCAGCTTGTGTTAGTTCCTCACATTCAGGAATTTTTTAAGACACTAAAATGAACATTTCAACCATACCTTGTACTTCTGTCCAAGGGCCTTGGCACACATAAGAGTTCTGCTCTTCTAACAGTGCCTGACTTTTCCAGAATACAATACAACATATATATATATATATATATATATATATATATATATATATATATATATATATATATACACATACATATACACACACATATACATATACATATATGTGTGTGTATGTGCATATGGATATATATTTTTTCTCCTTAGGTATTGAGAAAAACATTCTTACTTCATTCAGCCATAGTATATAGCAGCATAGATTTAGAGTTGTAATCACTTATAGAGGCCATTGAGTACAAATCCTCCATCATCTTACAAATCAGCAAAATGGGTCCCAGAAAGAGAGCACAGGATTGTAGATTTACAGCTAGAATGAATCATAGAGGCCATGAGCTCTAACTCCCTCATTTTAGAGGTGAGGACACTGAGGCCCAGGGAGGTTAAATGACTAATTGAAGGTCACATGGTGTCTAAGGAAGGATTTTAAATCAGGTCTTCCTAAATCTTAAGTCCAGCACCCCACTACCCACTGTACTATACTACCCACTCTTCTGTGATCTTATGAAGAAAAGACAAGAAGCATATGATTGCTGTCTGCATGTACTTGACGGGTTGTCCTGGGTACTAGGAACTGAAGTCATTTATTTATTCATTCATTTGTTTATTTATTTATGACTTCAGAAGGCAGAAATAGGAGCAGTGGGAATGGGTAGATGTTTTAAAGAGACAGTTTCAGGCTTTATTTAAGGAGAAAATAAAAACAAAATTCCTCACAATTAGAGCAGTCGCAAAGTGGAGGTGCTGGGATCCTCCTCACAAGAGGTTTTGAACCAGAGGCTAGAAGACCCCTGGTCAGGTAGTGGGGTCTGCAGTCCAAGGGCTAGTTGATTTGGATGTTTCTGAGGTCCCTCCCACACATGATATCAATTGTTACCCATTTGAAATCCCCTGTTCCTTCAGGAATTCAGTGGCTAATTCACTCTTCTCCCTCTCCTCTACTCCCTTGGTAAAATGAACTCCTGTTTACGACCCTGTTATAGATCAGTCATTCACAACCATATGTA
This sequence comes from Trichosurus vulpecula, assembly GCF_011100635.1. Classification (NCBI taxonomy): domain Eukaryota; kingdom Metazoa; phylum Chordata; class Mammalia; order Diprotodontia; family Phalangeridae; genus Trichosurus; species Trichosurus vulpecula. The sequence goes on along the minus strand of NC_050575.1, from coordinate 438,879,658 downwards.
CTCCTTAGTCTTGGCTAGCTAAAAAGAAAAAGAAGGAACGTGGCATCATAAAAAATCATGCAGCCAAAATCAGCTCCAACTGGGTACTTGTTTTTCCATTGTGGAGAGCAAGATCGAGAGTGATAGTGAGAGAAGAAGGAGGAGGAGGAGGAGGAGGAGAGATGAAGAAAAAGAAACTTGCTATTCAAATGTTTTTGAAGTCAGAAATTACCCAGGTTTCTGATTCATGCAGTGGTTTACTGGTAAATATTTAACAACCAGCTCTCCAGGAAAAAAAATGTACTTACAACTCATAGTTGCATTTGCATTGCACACTGACATTTTCTCTGTCCCTCTTTTAAACGTAGACAATCAATCTATGACAACTCAAGTTCTGGTTTGTAGCCTTTGACAATTTCTGAAGTGCAAATGTTCACAATGAAAATTTAACAATCAGCTCTCACTAGCCAGGGCACATTCCTGGATACATTGTTCTCCAGGACAAAAAGGACTTTGTCAAGAGTCTGTGGAAAGATTTCAGGGGTTTGTGAACTTTTTTTTACTGAACTTTTAAAAAGAATTTGAATTTCAATAATTTGTTTCCTTTGTAATCCATTGTATTTAAATGTATGCCTTCAAAAGTATAAGTCTGAGAAGGGATCCCAACAGATTGCCAAATGGATCTGGGACACACAAGGAAGTTAAGAACCAACCTTTACATGGGAACATTAGCCTGAGTCAAAGGAAATGAAATTGAATAGGGATAAATAAACAGTCTTAGACTTGCATGAAAAACTAAACTTTACAGTTATAGGAGGAGAGAAATATAATTATGCAAGAGTTATTCTGAGAATGAACGAGATAGACTGTCCTATAGGAGAGGTCTTAGATTATTCCCTTTTTTAAGATGAATGAACTGAAGCCCAAAGAGATAAAGTGACTAGGACTAAAGTCCAGGCCTCTTCCTTCCCTGTTCTAGTGGAAAACCAAGCTAGCTTAGCTCCCAACTCAGAGACAATCCAAATCAGTGGGTTTGTAGACAGTAAGGTCCCTCAGGACAGGAACTGGCTCCATTTTGTCTGTATCTCTAATCGCTGGCACATAGTAGGTGTTTAATGAATGTGTGGTAAACTGGACTGATTTCATTCATGCAGTCAATCAAGAAGCACTTATTAACTGCCTACTGTCTGAGAAGAACTGTGCCAAATATTAGGATGGCAAATGCAAAGAAGGAAAGGATCCTTACTGTGCAGGCATTCATATTTCAGGAGGAGCTAGCCCTGATGGAAATAATTTTCATCCCCAAGATGAACTGAGATGACCAGTGCCTGGATATAGTGCTTACATTGTCTACGTGAGGGGTGGAGAACCTGCAGCCTCAAGGCCATGTGTAGGCCTCTAGGGCCTTGGGTGTGACCCTTTGACTGAATCTAAACTTCATAGAACAAATCCCCTTAGTAAAAGGAATTGTTCTGTGAAGCTTGGACTCGGTCAAAGTGCCACATTTGAGGACCTAGAGGGCCACATGTGGCCTCGAGGCCTCAGGTTCCCTACCCCTGGCCTATTTAATGACCAGAAACAGCTTAGTACTCATAAAACTTGGAATTATAAACTATTCAATGTCTCCCCAGACATATTTCAACATGAACCTAAGTAAAATTCCAATAAGCTTCAGAATCATCCTTATGGCGTCCATGCTCTTGTCCTGTTCGGCTGCTGAGGATGGGACCCCAAGATCTCCTCCAAGATGATTCTGCCATTTCCCCATTGTATCATGCTACAGTATGGTGTCACATTTTGTTAAAATTGCAGGAACATAAAAATGTATCAATTAAAATAAAAGAGGATTCCCCTCAGATATGTGGTGGGCATCCAGCCCACCTAGAACACCTGGGTCCCCACGATCTGCAGGTCCCAGTATAAGGAGATGAGTGGTAATATAATAGTCTCAACGTGTGCCAGCGGCTTTACAGATAATTTATCCGACCCCAAGGCAATGCTATGAGCTAAAGACTATTAATATCTCCAGATGACGAAATTGATGCTTAGTCTGTGATCTGCTCAGGGGTTATCATTCAACAGCCTTTCTATCGAGTGCCTACTATGTGACAGGTGCTGTGCTTGCCGGTGGGAAGCCGTAGACAAAAACACAACTGCCCTTGCCTTCAAAGAGGTCGTATTCTAATGGGGTAAGAAAATATGGATAGATATAAGTATACCCAAAATAGAGGGTCACCCAACTTGTATATGGAGATGCTGGATTCAAACAGCCAGGTAGCTAGGTGACACAGTGGTTAGAGTATTGGACCTGGGGTCTGGAAGTCGTGAGTTCAGATCCTGTTTCAGATACTCCTAGCTGTTTGATGCTGGATAAGTCACTGAAACCCTGTCTGCCTTAAGTTACCTTAACGGCAAAATGGAGCTAATTATAGCACCTCCCACCCAAGGTTGTTGGCTGACGCATAGTAGGTGCTTAATAAATGCTTGTTTCCTTCCTTCAAACCCAGTTCTCTCCGGGCTCCGAATGCTCCTTGGATACAACATACGCCAAAGCCGCCTTTAACCATCCTAGGCTGATCATGGCGACCACCTCAGTGCTGGAGTTTTAGGGACGGTGAAGCCGCTGGCTGTGTCCAACCACCACTCTCTGAGGACTGAAGGGCTCTTTCCGTTGGAGACGATGAAAGATACCGTAATGGGCCACTCAGCTGTGACTCAACAGAACTTTATACCGGCAGCGATCCCACGGCTGGCTCAATCTGACTTCCTACCCACGATAGCTGATCGCTGTTTTTTCATCATACTTATTATGAGGAAGTGAGAGTGAGGGTTTTCCCCTCCACCGTGCCAACTGTACCCGCGTGCCAGCTAGAACAGGGAGACTCAATGAGGTGGCCTGGGGCCTGGACAATTGCATGACCTTTCAACTTTGTGCTTCCTTTCTTGATGAGATGACCAAACTTGGCTTGAAAATGAAATACTTGATAAAGGTTTGTTGACTGACTAACACCGATAGGCTTTGGATTATCTGGTGAGATGTAGAAAGATTTTTATCATAGAAGGAGAGCTGGAAAAATCCTTAGTGAGCATCAAGTCCACCATCTTCATTTGGAATACAAAGGTTAAGTGATTTGCAGGTTCTGAAGCAAGAGCTGAACTTGGAGTTTCCTAAGTATAGGACTCTTATCTGCTATGCCACCTGTTAGCTAGGTGGTGCAGTGGATAAAGCACCAGTCCTGGAGTCAGGAAGAGCTCAGTTCAAATCTGGCCCAGATACTTACTAGCTGTGTGGCTCTGGGCAAGTCACTTTCCCCTGTTTGCCTCAATTTCCTCATCTGCAAAATGAGCTGGAGAAGGAAATGGCAAACCAGTCGAGTATCTCTGCCAAGAAAAGCCCAAATGAGGTCATAAATCAGACACAACTGAAATAACTGAACAATAGCAGTGGCAATTCTTCCAGGGACATGCTCTTCCTTTTAGGGGATGACTGACTGGCCAGTAGGCAGCTAGATGGCTCAGTGGAAAAAGCAGTGGGCCTGGAGTCAGGAAGACCTGAGTTCAAATCTAGCCTCAGACACTCACTACCTGTTCAACCCTGGGCAATTCCTTTAACTTCTGTTTGCCTTAATCCACTGGAGAAGGAAATGTCAAGCCACTCCAGTATTTTTGCCAAGAAAACTCCATGGACAATACGGTCCACACAGGGTCACACAGAGTTGGACATGATTGGATAACAGATGCTGATGGGTAATAGTGGAAGAGTTTGTATCAGAGAAGATGACCACCAGAAAGAGGAAGAGCCTTGTTCCACCTAGCCAGGTGGCATGGACTTCGAGGGGACAGTACAGAGCCAAGTATAGCAAGCCCTAGTTAGCCATCCCACGAACTGCTATATGTTCTGATGAGACTTGAGTCAACCTTCTGGAACAGTATGACAATAAACATAACTCACTGACTTATATTTTAAGACTAACAGTCAATGTTTGTGAAAGAGTATTTTGTGTTTAGTATTTCTTTTGTTCATAGGAAATACCTGTCCCATACCTGATTCATCATGTATGTTTAGTACTTTTCCACTTTCCACTTAGGGAAGAAGCTTAAGAGAAGAGACTTACATTTAAACAATATTTCCCTAGGACACTGGGAAGAGGTTATAAGGAGCACTATAAAGAAAAATGAAGCCCCTATCATTAGGGGCCAGAATCCAAAATATTGAATTGTATAAACCACCCACTTCGGTTGAGAATAAATGAATACCTTAGGGAAAAGAGGGTAGAATACCCTAGCCTACTGCGCCCAGCAGTGTTTATGCTTTTTGACAGTGAGGTTGAAAGAGGATTTCTCAAAGCCATCTGTACCACAAAAAATATAGGGGCTGCAACTCATGGCTTATCTTTCATATCCCATCTACCATAACTACCATGTTATAGAAGGCAGCTTTCAAAGTGAGACCTGCAGGTCACAAACCATTACAATCTATCATATTAGGTTTTGAAATACTGGCCTCAGGGATGTATGGGGGAGAGGGAGCAGCAGAGGAAAGAGTGGAAGTTTCCAGAAAGTTAAAAAAAACCACATTCCTATCAGTAAGAAGTTCACAAAGGAAACTGGATAGAATGTCTGGAGTCTCCAATTCTAAACTGGCTTGGGCTGGAAATAATATTGACAATAGAATATGGAATAATAGACACAGGGCTGGGCTCAAAGTCATAGAAATGTGGGTTTATCTTTGATACTTGTTGGTTCTGTGACTCTCAATAAGACATTTAGCTTGCCTGAGTTTGAATATCTCCACCTATAAAATTTCGAAGATACTGGCTTTGGCACCAATCTGGAAGGGTTAGAATGAAGCCTGAATGAGATAATGTATGTAAAGTGCTTTGGAAACCCCCAAGAATGAAAGCACTATTGGAATTATTGGTATTACTGTTATTAGTATCCATTTTCATGTCTTTTTTATTATTTCATTAATTTTTTTTCCATTTTCATTTTAATTCAATGGAATTTGGCTAGAAATGGTCCTCACACCCATTACTGTACATCACATATTATTTTTCATTTATCAACTTTCATGGTGGTGACATTCCCAGAAAATGGTGCAAAAGTCAAAAACACAAATGTTCATATATTGAACCTGTGGGAGGAAAGGTGATTAGGTCCCCGTGACTACCTAAAACTGTAATCTTTGCCTATTGTTTATTGGAAATACACTTTTAAGCAAACAATTCTTTATACTAACATTCATTCTAATATGTCTTTGCCCTAACATAGGAATCATAAAATAACCCATAAAATTGAGCACACAAAATAAAATTGGTAACATGCAAAACATTGTTCTTGCTAATAATTCCCCTAGGATTCTGTGATCTTTTGTGCTAATATCTCAATAAAACAATACATTGATTTCAGATAATACCATATTTCTGTAAACCTCTCTACCTTGACTACTCTCTGAAATTCAAGAGAGGGGTTACTGGGATTTTTATTGCTGCCATTGGAAGATGCTGAGACTGGCAAGGTCTCAGCATCACCTCTGACACTCGAATGCACAGGGAGCTCTTTACTAGACAAAAGTAGGGTGAACAAGGCCAGTGAAGTGCCTAGTAGGATAGCAGCCACTCCACAAACTTGTGAAAATGACCTTAGTAATAAAATTACACTAATGCTTGAAGTGATGAAGGTTAAACATGAGAACATTAACAATTGACTGTATAATGTTCTGTGCACTATCTGATATAATTAAATGAAGATGGAATGTAAACTCATCTTCTATAGGTTCCATGAAAAAACAAACTTATTTTGCCAAATTACAGAAGCAGACAGGATGATGGGAGAAAAATACTTCATTCTGTTCTTACATGGTTTTATTCTCTTCTTCAATTCAATTCAATAAACATTTATTAAGCGCCTACTGTGAGCCAGGCACTGTGCTAAGTGCTGGGGTGAAAAATAAGAAAAGCAAAGCAATCCCTGTCCTCAAGGACTTCGCATTCTAACGGGGGAAGACAATGCACAAAAGGAAGCTGGAAAGCATGTGAGTAGGGAATGGGGGCGGGGGGATCTTGTTCTCTGGTTTCTTCTGGTAGGTCTCTATGGTGTTTGTTTATAAAGCTCTTCATTCCACGGAGTATGGAGATTATGAGTATTCTTTATGGAGGCATCTAGAGCAGTAGCGGGATTCAAATGATTTGACAACTGGTTCTCCATAATACTGAGCCAAGGCACCACCTCCACCGCTGACATAGAAGGTGCAGGCCCCGCCCCACTAACAACTGATTTGGCGAACTAAATCTAAAATTAGGTACCTGTTCTACCGAAACTGCGGAACCTGCTGAATCCCACCACTGACCAGCAGCTTGGTGGCCCAGTGAATAGAGTTCTTAAGCTAGAGTCAAGACTAACCTCTGACACTTAATATCTACATCACCTTTGACAAGTAACTTAATTTGGATTTTGCTTAGTAGCACCTACCTCCCGGCTTGTTGTGGCCATTAAATGACATAATAGTTGCAGAATACTTTGAAAATTTTTTAAAGCATTATGTAAGTGCTAGCTATTAAATTTTAGAATATTCTTTTAAAATTCTGAGGATCGATGCTATGATTGGGTGATTGTGAGTGACAGTTTTGTCTACAATAACGCTTTGGATGTAGTACCGTTTATATGTTGAATTTTTAAGGCTATATTGAAGTCTATATTTTTTCACTTAGGAAAAATAGTGAGCTTTTTTACCACCATAGTTTTATTTATGTCTTTAAGTATTTCTCAGTTTTTACATGTAAGTTTTTTTTAATTTAACTATTTTTTTTTTTTAGTTTGAGTTCCAACATATCTCCCTCCCTCCTCTCACTTTTCCTTGAGAAGACAAACCATTTGATACAGACTATGGATGTGGCATTACGCAAAACAGATTTCCATATTAGCAACGTTACAAAAGACAACATAGATAAAAATAATTATGATGATAAAAGTTTTAAAAGTATGCTTCAATTCCATTACTTCTTTGTCTGGAGGTGGATGCCATTTTCATCATAAGTCCTCGGAATTGTTTTGAGTCTTGTATTAATGAGAATAGCTTGGTCATTTATAGTTGATGACCATACAATATGGCTGTTACTGTGTACAATGTTCTAGGTTTGCTGATTTCATTTTATACGTTTATTTAACTCTTCCCAGGTTTTCTTCTGAAACTATCCTGCTTGTTGTTTCTTATAGAGGATTAGTACTCCATCACAATCATATGCTACAACTTATTCAGCCATTTCCCAGTTGGTGGGCATCCCCTCAATTTCCAATTTTTTGCTACCACAAAAGAGCTACTATAAATATTTTTGTACATATCGGTGCTTTTTCCTTCCATCTCTTTGGGATACAGACCTAGTAGTGGGCCAAAGGGTATGCCCAGTTTGATTGCCCTTTGGGCATAGCTCCAAATGGCTCTCCAGAATGGTTGGATCACTTCACAACTCCACCAACAGTTCATTAGTGAATAAAGAGCTTCTGAAAAATATTTCTATGTTCTCATGGATTGTCATTTTCTCATCTCGTCTTATTATCACTTTACTTTAAGGTTTATAAAGCACTTTACACATTTTGTCTCATTTGATCACTGCAGCACTCTTGCAAGAACAATTTAGAAAGGAGGGGCCAAACAATGGAGAGAGAGCCGGGCTTAGTGTCAGGAAGACCCAGGTTCAAATCACATCTTAGACATTAACTGTATGTCCTTAGTCCAATAATTTCAACCTCTCTGAGACTCACTTGTCTTATCTATAAAATGTTGAAAATAATCCTGTAGAGTCTATGGCTGCTACATTGTGAGGATCAAATAAGAAAATATACGTGAAGATCTATATCAATGTGGGTTGTTATTACAGGAAGAATATTATCCCCATATTGCAGATGTAGAAGCCAAGGTGCAGCCAAATTAAATTCCTTATTTTTATCAAATAGCTGGTATGATGCTGAGGTGGGATTTATTCTCAGGATTCCCCTAATCCAAGTACATATAGTAATATCCCAGTGCCTCTGTAACTCTATTTGGGAAGTAGCTGGGATTTTGCTTCATCAAAAGGAAAGGAAGCAGAGTTACAGAGGAGCAAACAGTGGCTCTGAGTGACCTTAAGCAAGTCTATTATGTCTCAGTTTACTCATCTGTAAAAGGAGGGGGTTGGAGTAGACAGTTTCAAAGGTCCCTTCCAGCTCTGAACCAACACTCTTATCACTAGTCTCACATACAGTTTTCTTTAGCACACAGGATTCTTGATCTATGCCACTGCTGAAGGGTGGCATATTTTTTTCACTCCCTCCTGTAAAGAGGTGAGGTGATTCCTTTGTAAATTGACTATTAGACTCTTTTTAATGCCTTTACCCCCTCACCACGAAGGGAGTTAACTATTTCTTCCATAAGCTGTGAGGCCACAAATTTAGTTATCAATCAACCAAGGCTGTAAGGAATGATTTGACAAAATCGTCTGTTAAGTCTGACAGGAGTCAAGAATGCGCAGCTTTCTTCTAGCAGCACAAATGGATGCATGACAAGGGGATATTAATTGCACAAGACAAGACATTTAAAGGTATGAGCTCAGCACTAGCAGTCTATTTTACCCAATTAAGGCTATTTGTCAATGGAAATAACTGCAGGGAAGACTGTGCTTGATTTTCTTCTGTGGACCAAATGGAGTATTGGCAGTGGGGTCTTAGACACTCTAGTCTAATTTATTTCCATTTTTGGTGAAAGAAGGAAAGGAGTCTACAGTAGGGTAGAAGGGTGAGGAGAAGAGGGTGAATAGGTGACTGGCAGTGACTCATCCATTCACTCAACAGGTATGAGCTAAGTGACCACTCCATGTGTAGCACTGTGCAGGTGAGAAGGATGAGTCAAAGTCAGAGCTGTAACTAGCATGGAGTAACTTGTGCTTTAGGTCAAGGCACCATCATCCAAAGGGCTGTACCTTCTCACCTTGGTTCTAAATGTTTCCAAGTTACACTGGCCCAGACCATCAGAGGATTCTATTGTTTTTCCTTCCTTTTTATCTTTAGTCCTTGGCACTGCGCCGGGCATATGGCAGAAGCCTAATAGCTGCTTGTTGATTGGATAGCAGATTTTTGCCTAGTTATCCTTTCTTTTTGACTTGCCTAATCTGACCCTCAAATCTAGTGAAAGCACAGGCTCTAACCCCTTGGCTTTTCAGTTTATATCTTGTTTGTACATAGTTGTCTATATCTTGTCTCCCATATTGGACCATGAGCTCCCTGAAGACAAGGGTTAATTCCGTTTTTGTCTTTTTTTTGTTTCCCTGGTGCTTAGCACAATACCTGGCACATAGTAAGTGCTTAATAAATGCTTGTGGACTCACTGACATTAGTATATTTTTCTCTTGTACATATTGTAAATGCTCTTATCCATGCATATATGCATTGCTTCAAGTGAATAGAAAGCCGGCTCCTTGGGGGCAGGGAACATCTTTTGTTTTTGTCCTTGGATCTCCAGCACCTGACACAATGTCTGGCACACAGTTGGCACTTAATAAATGTTTTGAGGCATTGTGGCACAATGAAAAGTGGACCAAACTTGGAATCCCATGACCTGAGTTCGAATCCAAGCTCCTGACACTTGTTGTCTGTGTAGTCTTCAATGAGTCACAGTCTATGTGTCCTCAGTTCCCTCATCTGTAAAATGGGCAGGGTGGATTAGAGAACCTCTTAGGTGCCCTTCGCCTCTAGTTTTTTGGTTCTATAATCAGTAGTTCTTAAGCTGCTTCTCATGAACGTGTTTAATAATAATAATTGTATTTCAAAATAACAGGTTTCCTTTTTAAGAATGTAGAATTTATTATGTGCATTTGAAAAACATTACTCTGAGAAGGAAGAGGTATATAGGCTTTACCAGACTGCCAAAGGCTTTAGTCTATGGCTAAGTTTTCTTTTAAAAAAGGTAAGAATCCATGTTATAAATTAAGTAATCAATTTTAACACGAAGCTGCCCACCTAATTCACTCCTCTGTGTATCTGACATGATGTCCAGCTGCTGACCAGCATGGAGATAATCCTGTGTCTGAAATGAACATGGAATCCCAATGAAATACTGACTGCAGGTGCTGATGATGCCAGCAATAATTCACACTAGCCATCATGTTTAACAGTCATTGAAAGGTTCAAACAAACTCCAGAATATTATCATTCCTATTTGACAGAAGAAGAAACTGAGGCCCAAGGAGGGAAAATGACCTATCGAAGATTAGCCATCTAGTAGGTGGCAGGACACCAATCTCCTTTGTTTTGTGAGAAAACACTGAATTCACCAATCCAGTCCTGCCACAAACAGCGCTCAGAGCAGACGCCTAGCTATTTTTTTTGTACCGGCTATCTACCATCGATTTACTGACATTGATGGAAACAAGCTATTTGACTCATTGTTAATGAATCAAGGGTCTACCTCATTAACAAAAAGTTCAATACAGCAAACACCATCAGGAACTACAGAAACACTGTGGAGAAAAAAGGATTTCATATCTGACAACAGCATTGGCACCAGGGGAACCAAAGCCTTGGGGAGAATAGGCATTTTGTAGATGGGGAGGAATAAGGAAGAAGGGAGGCAAGGCTACAGTTGTTTTTGTTGGGGCATTTTTCAGTTGTGTTCAACTCTCTGTGACCCCATTTGGGGTTTTCTTGGCAAAGAAATTGGAGTGGTTGGCCGTTTCCTTCTCCAGGTCATTTTACAGATGAGGAAACCAAGGAAAATAGGGTGAAGTGACATGTCCAGGTTCATACCACTGGTAAGTGTCTGATGCCAGATTTGAACTCAGGTCTTCCTGACTCTGGGGACAGTGCTCTACCCACTGCACCATCTAGCTGTCCCGTGGACACAGTAACTCTGATAAAACCAAGAGAGGGAAGCACCAGCCACAAATTGTCAATCTTTCAAGTTGAATAAGCCTTGAGATTAGGGGGCTGAGCAGCAACAGAATTGGGAATTTGATATCCCAGATATCAACCCTCTCATCACACTATCATGTTGTCATTCCTTTAGGTATAAATGTAAGGAAAAAAATGCTAATAATTGGACAATTAGAGTTGGCCCAAAGTAGATGGGCTGCCTTAGGACCTACTGGATTGGAATAGAGGAGAGGGAAGAGTAAGAGAGAAAGAGGGGGTAAAGGAGAGACATAGGAGAAAGTGAGAGGGAGGAGGGAGAGAGAGAAACAGAGACATGGAGAAATAGAGATACATAGAGAGAAAGACAACAGAGAAAGAGATAGAAATACAGAAAAAGAAGTATAGAGCATTGTGAGGAGACAGCTGGAAGTGGACAGTTTCTCAATCAGTCATTGATTTGAATGAATGTCCTCCAAGGTCCCTTCAAATTCTGAGATTCTGTGATTACATAAAAGGGTGAAGAGAAAATGCAAATTGCCCTGCAAAGGGTCACATTGGAAGCCCTAATCAGGGCAGTGACCCAGAGTCAGAAGACTTGAATTTATGTCATGACAGCCCTGTTATGTAAGGTAAATGACCTTAGGCACTTAGCTGGAATTCTACAACTCTGATTCTGTGATTCCAGGCAAGTCACTTCATCTCTGTGTATCTCATTATGTTTATTTTCCAATCTGGAAAACGGGGGTAGGTGAGATCATCTGCATTTTCTACTTGACAAGGTTGCTGTGTCGCTCAAGTTTATGTGTAAGGAAACAATTGCCTTTTTTTCTGGACAAAATGTGGTGCCAATCAGGGTTGCTTTCCTCTTTTGTTGTTCTTATATGTCTTGCTGCTAAAAGGCACACAATATAGTGGCTGGAACATGGGCCTGCCAAACCCATTGGAACCATTGCTGAGTCTTTGTTCTGATTCAGATTCATCATTGACAAAGTCAAGTAGAATGCAGGGAGTGAGGTGAGCTATATAATCCAAGCTCCATACCCTCTAGGAGATTTCTTTGGTAGAGTACCCCATGTGACTTTGGGGACACAGGATCCTGTCAGTGAATTAAACAGGAATCACAATACATCACATAACCGTCTGTTACAATGGGCAGCGAATCAACCTCAGATATCGGGAGTGAAAAATAAAATTAAAAGAAAAATCAATCACTTGTGGGCAATTCACTTGGATTATGTTCAACTCTCCCTTAGTATCACCTCAGCCATGAATCACCAGTTGCCATTCTGCCCTTATCAGGGAGGGGCTTTCTAGTGACTACACCCTAGCGGACAGGAGTCTAAATAACCTGTAGGTGGTCTTGAAGAGATGATATACAAAAATCTAGAAAGAGAAAAAAAAGATGAACAATCATGAGACTTTAGAAGATAGCCAGAAGAGACAGTGCAATGTCACAAGAAAGTAGCCTTGATGTGGTCAGAGAGATGACACACCATAAAACAAAATGGGGCAATGCCAAGAAGAGGTGACGCGGGCCGGCAGATGACCAGAAAGAGGCATGCCGATATCAGCAGAGGGAAGCAGCGGCCCTGAGGCACAGAGTGCGTGTTGCCCTAGTATACGTTTTGGCTGTGTTCCTGTATGTGTACATATTCCCTATGATTGCCCTTCATGTATATTTCTCATGCTCAATGCATACATGTTCTTTCTTATTTATGGTATGAAAATTAATGGAAAAATGTATTCCATATGCAACTAGAATGCATCTTTTCTCATTTTTCATTTGTTATACTTTTTTTAAATGTCCATTTATTTGAACTAATGTATCCTCTGGCTGACATTGTGGGGGCTTGTGAGTGGGTGTTGACTGAAAGAACACCTTGAATCTGGAGTAGTTTTATTGGGGATTTCAGTGGCTATATGTATATAATAAATATATATATATATGTATTATATATATTATATATATGTATATATACACACACACACACACTTTCTTTTAGCCAATAAGGGCTATATAAAGGAATTTTTTAAATTTTAATTCTAATTTCATCAATACATAAAACTCTCAGAGTGGAAACTCCCTTAACCAATGCACCAATATATTATTGTTAATAGTGTTGCTGCTATCATTTTATTAGGATAAAAATACTTTGCAAAGGAATAGCAAGAAAAGACAGAGCACAGGTGTGAGGAATGAAGCCAGCTGTTGATAGGAGATGCTTTTCAATAAAGACATGGCTCTGATAAATTTACCTCTGGGGTTCCTGACCATTCCTGATCATTAAAGAGCCAATCACACTTTTAAAAACAGTCTTTGGTCCTCTTTCCTGGCCCAGCTCCAGTAGTGGGTAATTACATTCTTCCAGCTAACTTCTCCCCTTGGAGTTCCAACTTGATATGATATCCTTCTTCCCTTCCAGGCGATAACTAATGCACACTATTGCATTTGAAACAGCTGCTGAATATCCCTCAAGGGGGCCTTGAATCAGAAGGAAACCTTGTGGTGCTGAGTCCCAAGGTTTGCAGTGATCCCACAGAATACCTGGCCTGTTGGTTTTGGGGTTGGGGGGCAGAGATGCAGGATGTTGTCTTTGAATAGCTCTTGTGGATTAATTCATTTTACACCCATTTCTTCAGATGATTATGATGAGAGAGTCACTAAGCATTCCCCTTCCCTGTTTTAGCCTCTCTGCTGTTTGAATTTCCTTCCAATCCTCCAGCCGCTGGACCATCTTTGCACTGTTCTCATAGACTTAGAACCAGAAGGAACCCCAGAAGCCATACAGTTCAGCTGACTCATTTTACACGTAAGAAGAAAGAGCTGGTTCATAGCAGAATCAGAATTGGTGGATTCAATGTTCTCTTCCCTGTACCATATTACCCTTTGCCCAGATTCATCTCTGAGTTTATGTTGGTGGAACTGCAGACAGACAAGTTGCTGTGCTCTTGAAGAGAAATGGAGGGTCTCAGAAGGGGTCTCCAGAGGCCAGCAGGACTCTTCCTGGAAGCTGCTGAAATACCTGATGTCTCTATCACAAGTGGATAGTAGGAGGCAAAGGGAGGAGAAACCCATATTTCACATTCTCCCCTGAAGCTCAATTCAGGAATTCGGCATCACGGAGATTTCTTGGGACAATTTGATAGGAGAGAGTCAAGACTTGGAAGGACAGCATTTCCCCCTCTATCTATTAGCAGCTAAACTGCAGCCATTGACCACCTACTATCCAAATGTCTGGTCTATTTGGCAAAAGAAAATCAGAAATATTGATTGGTGATCACAAATCAATGCTGGATAAATTGCTTTTTTTAGCTTTTCCAGGAGTTACTTTGATGGCTGGTGGGGTAGACATAGCCTTAAGGTCAGATTGATCCAACTGAGGGATTGCCAAAATAACAAGGGGCTGAGAGAGAACTGGAGGGAATCAGATATGGACCATTTGCATGGCCTTCTTTTTGTCATGTTCCTAACTCAGAAGTTGTACCATGCTTACTTCCCCAGGGCCGTGTCTTCCCAAAACTACCTTTCATCTTTGTCCTCCTCAGAGCTGTCATCTTGGATAGGCCATAAGGGAATGGCAGCCTCACCAAAGACCTTTAAACAAATCCCAATAGGAAGATACTTTTGCTTTTTTATTCTGCTTTTGATACAGAAAGGAAACTGCAAATAACAGAGAAAACCAAAGGAAGCTCCAGGAGACCAGAGAGCCTAATAGAAAGAGAAATGGCCTGAGGTGGGGGCAGGAGAACTCGATTTGAGGGGATATGGAATGCTTTCTGAAAGGAGATATTGTGTGGCTATGGGATGGAATGTAAAGGGTCTCAAACATGGAGTCATCAGGGGTACTGTGTTCATACCACAGCTCTGCCAGTTATTACCTGAGTGACATTGGACAAGTCACTTAACCTCTGGGCTTCAGTTTCTTCATATTAAGAAGAAAGTGAAGGCCTGGGACTAGATACCTGAGGTCCTTTCCAGGTCCAGAGCTATGTGAATTCAAAGATATTCAGTAAACTGTATGGTAACTGAAGATCTAACATAGGATTTTTAACCTGGGGTCTGTGATTTGTTTTTAATATGTTAAGAATAATGCTTCACTATAATTGGTTTCCTTTGTAATTCAATGTAATTATTTTTAACTCATTTAACAATATTACTTTAAGAATAATCATAGGGGGCCCATGTCCCAAAAAAGGTGAAGAACTCCTATAGTAGGGTATTAGGGGAGGCAGCTACATGACACAAGGGACAGTGAGCTGGAATCAGGAAGACCTGGGTTCAAGTGTTGCTTCAAAAACTCAGCTGGGTAGGGCAAGTCACTTTAATCTGTCTCAGCCTCAATAGCCCCATCTGTAAAACAGCTGATAATAATAGCACCTACCTCAAAGGGTTGTTGTGAGGATTGAATGAGACAACAGGTATGTTTAGGATGCTTTCCGAACCAAAACACTCCATAAATGCTACCTACTGTTATTTGTTATTAGGATATTTCCATACCCACAAACTCAGGAACAAGGTGGGATGTGTTTGTATGATTACAGCGCCCACACACAGTTCTACAAGTCATTAAACAAATGAAAACTTTCTGGACAACTTCTGAATAATTCCCCTGAAATAACAACCTAGATTCCTTCCTTCCTTCTTTCCTTCCTTCCTTCCTTCCTTCCTTCCTTCCTTCCTTCCTTCCTTCCTTCCTTCCTTCCTTCCTTCCTTCCTTCCTTCCTTCCTCCTTTCTTCCTTCCTTCCTTCTCTCTCTCTCTCTCTCTCTCTCTGCCTCCTTTTTGAAGGGAGGACAGGTGGATAGATACTCCCACATTTTAACCGGCACAAAGAACTGTGCTTGGCAACTGCCTCAATGGATGAAGATTGACAAGTTACCTGTGATGTAGTCTTAAAGAAATGCCCGGGGCCCTGAATGGTGAAATAACTTACTCATGGGCCCACACGGGGTCAGTATGTGTCAGGAGCAGTTCATGAACCCCCCAGTCTTTCTGACCTTAAGGCTAGCTCACTATTTCTCACCCTAGGCTGCCACTTTGTACCTGAAAACGATCAGATTCACTCAGGTCAACCACCCTTAACAGTCATTCATCTGGAGGCACTATTTAGTCCTCTGTCTTTCAGATTCTCTCTACAAAAAAGGCTTCAGGTTAGAAGAAGCAGAATTTTCCATGAAAGGGATCGAGGGCAGAAGAGACCTTAGAGAAAATCCATCTATCCACTCTTGTATCTTTGGCTCCCCTTCATGTACTCTGAGGTTCCTTACACATGCTACTCAATCTCTAGCCTCCAGAACATTGCACAGGCTTTCATACATGCCTGGAAGGCACTCTCTACTCAAGTCTGTCTCTTGGAATTTCCATTTTCCTTCAAATCTCAGCTCCACTGCCACCTTCCAGCTGAAGTTTTTCCAAGTCCTACCCCCTCCCAGATGCTAGAACTTCCCCCATCAAAGCACCTTTTTTTATTTTATACATTTCATCTGCCCTGCATGGAGACAGGAATAACCAGATAACTGGATCAGCAATTTAAACCAATGTAAAGTTTGTTGAGTTCACCAGTGAGGAAGGCTCTCCAACACAAGTAGAGTCCCATCATTCATGGAGAAAGCAACATTTATAGAGCATGGGAAGTGGGGGGCGGAATGGAGAGGACTCTGGGGAAGAACTGAAGTCATACTTGTTTCTTACTCGTTTGTTCGTTGGACCTAGGATATTGTGGCAAGTCTAGTTCTCAGGATTAGGGTACAAAAAAGGATATGTTGACATCTTGTTCCAGGCCACTTCCAATTTCTAGTAGAAAGTAGGCCAGAGGGCGTGAAGGGGTGTGGACATTAGCCGGTGGCAGGATGGGGGAGTCAGGACTCACAGTCCCAATAGAATATAAGCTCCTGATGGTCATTTATATTTCTTAGCATACCCAGAACCTAGCATGTTTCCTCTCACATAGTAGGTATTTAATAAAAGTTGATCAATTACATGATTGGTTTATCTTATCCATCCCCAAGGGGTGTGTGTGTGTATGTATATGAATATATACGTGTATATTATATATATATATATATATATATATGTACATATATATACACATATATATATACCCCCACACACAGACATATGCTTACATGCACATACACACATATATGTGTATATGTATATGTATGTGTATAGTACTATATATCTACATCTATGCAGAGATAGAGATGGAGATGTAAATGGAGATTGAGAGAGATGCATATCAGAGATGGAGATAGAAGTGGAAGCAGAGAGAGAAATTGAGGAGATGGAAATGGAGATAAACTGAGGCCCAAAGAAGGGCAATGTCTTGCTCCAAGTCACAGAAGTTGGAAATAGCAGAGCCGAGAAGACATTTCAGGAGATGAGCCTAGACCTTGAGTTCAGACCAAGGAGTGGTCTGTTGAGTTCAGTACACAAGGATGTGCACCCTCTTATTCTAAGAGAACATGCTTCTCACATGGTACAAGAGGGTAAGGACCTGAAAGGGTTGGGGGAAAGGTTGTTAATCGTATCCATCAATCAATGCATTTACTGGGTACTAGAAGAAACAAAGACAAAATTGGTATACTCAGGGGGGAAACCAACAAACCAAATATAAGAGAGAAAAGAGCAGACTGATTGATCACCAAAAAAAAATTGATTTGAGAAACACTCTGCTAAGGCAGAGCTCAGATGAAAATTACAGTTCTCACTGAAATCCACAGAACAATTATTCCTATTTAATCTGGGACTTCAATGCACATCTGTTCCAGCTGCTTTGCTGAAGTGACTGGTCATTTTAGTCAAATTCCCCTAATCTTCAGGCACTGCATTTTCATTACATTCCTGTTTGCCCCTCAGATCCATGCACCCCCCTCCACAGCACAAATGCCTGTGCATGTTCTCTTATGACTGATTAACAATAAAAATAAATCATCAAAAGTACACTGATGCCATTTTAATTTCTGGCACTATCCAACAAACAGATGTAGCAGGTTTCAGAGGGGGAAAATGAAAAGGTGATTTTAAAAAATGGTGTGTGTGTGTGTGTGTGCTGGGTTAGGAATGGGAAAGACTCATCTTCGTGAGTTCCAATGTGGCCTCAGATACTTACTAGCTGTGTGACCCTGGGCAACTCCCTTAACCTTGTTTGCTTCAGTTTTCTCATCTGTCAAATGAGTTGGAGAAGGAAATGGTAAACCACTCCAGTATCTTTGCCAAGAAAACATCAAATGGGGTCATGAAGTGTCAGACATGACGGAAATGACTCAATAACAAACTTGAGAACAAAGTCAAGATTTATTTTTGAAATCAGCTGATATTCACCATCCAAAGCTATATGAGCATACAGCTAATATTCTTAGAATGAACCTTGTTAAGAGGGTCACTCAGATTGATTCTTTGGAAAGCTCTCTCTCAACTTTTATGATTCGACAAAATTTTGTAAGGTACCTACTAATTACAAGGCACTATTTGTGATGCTGCAGACACAACAGTCATGCCATTTGATCTAATGTCTAAAGATTAAAATCAATCAACAGCATTTGTTAAGCTCCTACTATGTGCAAGGTGTGCTAGGTGCTAGGGATACAAAAGACAATTAACATCCATACAAAAATCAATTATTTATTAAGCACCTTCTATATGAAAAGAACTGTTCTGGGTACTGAGGATACAAATATCAGGAGAGTCAACCATGTCTTTCAACGCTGAGGAATTCTTGTCCATTTTGTTGTTGTTGAGTCATTATTCAGTCATGTCTAACTCTTCATGACCCCATTTGGGATTTTCTTGGCAAATACATGGAGTGGTTTACCATTTCCTTCTCCGGCTCATTTTGCAGATGAGGAAACTAAGGCCGACAAGGTTAAGTGACATGTCCAGGGTCACACCATTCATACGTGTCTGAGGCTAGATTTGATATCAGGAAGATGAGTCTTCCTGGCTCCAGGGCCTATTCTCTATTCAAAATGCCACCATATGGGTTCCACCCAACATCAGTGGGCTTTCCTCACATAAATTGGAAGGACACCATCGGTTATCCCTTCCCCTGCCAAATGACCAATCTCACTTCCTTTTCTCTTAGACATTTCATTGATGACCTCTCTTACCCCAATTTACCTGTATAATTTCCTTTGTTTTTACTTACCTATTTACATACACACATATGTATGTATATATATATGTATATATATACACATAGATTTGTAAATTACTTTGTAAACGTTAATATACTATGTGTAATAATAATAACAGCTAGCATTTATATAGTATTCGCTATGTGCCAGACATTGTGCTAAATACTTTTCTAATATCCTCTTATTTGAGCCTCACAGCAGCCCTGTGAGGCAGGTGCTATTATTTTCACCCTCATTTTGCAATAGAGGAAATCGAGGCGAATATAGGTTAAGTGACTTGTCTAAGGTCACGCAGCTCATAAATGTCTGAGGCCAGATTTGAAAGTAGGTCTTCCTGACTCCAGGCTTGGCCCTCTGTTCACTGCATCACCAGCTGCCAAGTTGTCCTTCATTCTTCAAGAGAACCAAAATGGCATCACTATGTTTGGGTCAAGGTACATTGTGTCCAGCTGTCACTGATCAGACCAATACAAGCTTGGAAGGCCCTACCACAGATTGGGCACAAACAGTCCATATGAACATCTGCGATGGAGATGTCTCTAAATTTGCTCATCTCATGATTCTTTTGAGCTATTGCAATTTGTCTTTGCTCATAGAGGCCTGTGCCTTCTTTGACAACACCACGCTGGACACTCCTGTTCCAGTGTCTCCCATGTCTCACAATAGATCTCAGAGTTCTTCAGAGAAACCTTGGGAATGTCCTTATATCTAGACATAATTGAAAATGGGCAATCTACCTGCTCATTAAAACGCCTTAACAAATTCAGAATCTGCTGATAAGTTTGGTCATTGCCAAGAATTAAATGTTATAGCCTCTTATCTGTCTCTTATTATTATACCCACCCAATATTCTGATGAAAAAAAATCCCACCCAAAAAAATCCTAACATCAGATCTTTTGTAAATTGCTTGAATTGAGGGTGAGAGGGGGAAAGTGAAGGAAGATGGAAAGAAGGGAGAAAAAACAAACAGGAAGAATGAAGAATTATTTTCTAATCCTGAGCAATGGATCCAGTTACAAGAAGGCCTAGAAATTTGTATGTGTGGGGTGTGTGTGTGTGTGTGTGTGTGTGTGTGTGTGTGTGAGAGAGAGAGAGAGAGAGAGAGAGAGAGAGAGAGAGAGAGAGAAAGAGAGACAGAGAGACAGAGAGAGAGACAGAGAGAGAGAGAGAGAGACAGAGAGAGAGAGAGACATAGAGACAGAGAGACAGAGAGAGAGAGACAGAGAGAGAGAGAGAGAGAGAGAGAGAGAGAGAGACAGAGAGACAGAGAGACAGAGAGAGAGAGAGAGAGAGAGAGAGAGACAGAGAGAGAGAGAGACAGAGAGAGAGAGAGAGAGACAGAGAGAGAGAGAGAGAGCCAGAGAGAGAGAGAGAGCCAGAGAGACAGAGAGACAGAGAGAGAGAGAGCCAGAGAGACAGAGAGACAGAGAGAGAGAGAGACAGAGAGACAGAGAGAGAGAGAGACAGAGAGAGACAGAGAGAGAAAGAGAGAGAGAGAGAGAGAGAGAGAGAGAGAGAGAGAGAAAGAGAGACAGAGAGAGAGAGAGAGAGACAGAGAGAGAGAGAGACATAGAGACAGAGAGACAGAGAGAGAGAGAGACAGAGAGACAGAGAGACAGAGAGACAGAGAGACAGAGAGACAGAGAGAGAGCCAGCCTTACTCTAGGAGACCAGGCCATCAATCATGCAAACTATTTCTTGTATCCCCTTTGTTAACCTCTTTCCCCTCCATCTAAAAACATCCAGAATTTTTATATTCTAAAATTTCTTCTTTCAACATCATAACAGCTTTGAATTAATATCTTAATTTACTTCTCTGTCCCAGCAAAAATTCTTGAATTAGCAATCTATACTTAATGCTTCCACTCAGTGCCTACTACTACTGCTACTACTACTACCACCACCACTACTACTACTGTCGGTATATTTGAAAATGGACAACCTACCTGCTCACCAAGATTCCTTAATGAATTCATAACTCATCTTGCTTGATCTCCCTGTAGCACTGAACACAGTAGGTCATGCCCTTTGCCTAGATATTTTCCACTCCTGTGACCTCCATGATACAACAGTATTCCCAAATCTCTCCTCTAATGGCAGCCTTTGTTACTCTGACATCCTCATGGTAGACAAGCCATGGGGTGATGCCACTAGACCTCTTCTGTTTCCTCTTTTTAGTCTTGGCCTTGGAAATCTCATTTAATCCAAGAGGTGCTGCTGTCCATCATATACCTATCTATCTACCATCTATCCATCTTTCAGTATTTTCCTTTCTTTTCTTCCCTTTCTATCTACTCTATACGGGTGTCTACATATTAATGTATACTGACTATCCATGTACATGGGTGCCTCCTAACCTTATATATGTATATATATATATATATATGTATATATATATATGTATACACAGCTCTGTCATTTTATGTGTTTTATATTTCCACATTCTACTGAAGTTGAAGCTTAAATACTTTGACCACATAATGAGAAGACAGGATTCGTTGGGAAACATCCTGACATTGGGAAAGATTGAAGGCAAAAGAGCAAGGAGACAGAAGAGGATGAGATGGATAGATAGTGTCATGGAACCAACGAACACAAGCTTGGACAGACTCTGGGAGATAATGAAAGATAGAAAGGCCAGGCATGGTATAGTCCATGGGGTCATAAAGAGTTGGACGTGCCTGAACAAAAGATATTGCATTCCCCAACAGAATAGAAGTCCTTTGAGGGCTCTCATTGGTTTCACACTTTCATTTAAAACTTCCTACTTCATGTACATGGCCCACTAGCATTTCATACTCAATACATGCACAACTGAAAGTATCTCCTTCCTACTTTTTTCATAAGTGGAGATCTAAAGGTGTGAAACCCTACATATAATTTTAGAGTTTATTGATGATACCTTGGGGAGTTTTGTTCAATTACTTTTCCCTTTTTTATTCTTTGTTAAAAAGGATTTCCCTTCAGGAGGTGAAAAGGGAAAGCATATATTAGAAAATGTAGGCAATAAAAAACCAAAAGTTATCAATTAAAATTGCTTTAAAATATCAGAATACCTTTCTCTCCTGAAACCTGCTTTTCTTTTTCATGTTTCTATTGATGATACCATCCAGATAGTCACCCATGTTCATAATCTCAGAATTATTTGTTACTCTTCCCTAATGTCACACAACCAATCGGTCACAAAATTTTGTGACTTTCTTGCGTCATCTGGCACTACAGAAATGCTATGATCATATGCTTCTAAATTGGAAAGGAAATCATTCAGATATAAGAAAACTATGCTCCAGAAAAGTGACAATTTGCCCAATGTACTAACTAGCAAGTAGCAGACCCATAATTCAAACCCAAGCCACAGAATCAGAGGAGAAAGAGAACTAAGTGGCCTCAGGTTTAAGCAAACATTGAGAAGAGCACTATCCCCTTGTCAATATGAATAAGTTGTCATCAAGTGTTTTCTCAATGATACACACACACACACACACACACACACACACACACACACATTCTTAAATCAAGTCTAAATCTATCTCTGTAGCTTTTTCTCTTGTTTTTCCACTGTCTAGAATAAAGCAGATTAAGTCTGGCCCCTGTTCCCAAATACTTCAAATAATTAAAGGAAGAGAGCACCATCACATTTTTTCTCTGATTCCCAACTCTTCCTCTTTTCCCTAAACCACACTGCCTCTCCTATTACATCGCTTGCTGCTTCTCCCCTCTCTCCATTCCTGCCTTAACATTCCCAATGTCAAGTTTCAGGCTGGAGTTGACTTTCAGCAGATTACAGAAATAATTTCCCAAGTTCCTATCCCATTACTAGGTTTTCTAGTCTCTAGTTTCTTCATATGCTGATCTATTCTACTAACTCTTCTTGGTTCATCACTCCCATGCAGGTATAAATATGTTACTTCGTCACCTGGAAACCCTTGATAAATTTCTCTGTTTCCACCCAAACTCCTTAGCCTGACATTCTGGGCTTTTCATTATGCATGTGGCTCTTGGCAGGTAGGGTACCACAGAGGAAACAGTGATCAACTGAGGACCACAAGACTTGGACTCATGCCTAGACCAGCTCTACCAAGTACAATCAATGTAAGCTTAGGCAAAGAATTTTCCTTCTGGGCCTCAGTTTCTTTATCTGTAAAAATGATGACACTGGAATAGATGATTTCTCAAGTCTCTTCCTGCTTCAGATCTATGATCCACTAACCCAATTCTTCTAGCCTTCTCTCCCTATTATAGTTTCTGCCACTGGAGAAACTAGGTAATTCACCACCTGCCTGTACTTAACTACCTCAGCAACTTTTCATATGGCTTTTGCTATGACTAGAATTTCCTGTGCTATCATCTCTCCCTGTTAATACCTCACTCAGAGGTGGGTAACCTGCAGCCTCAAGGCCACATGTGGCCCTCTAGGTCCTCAACTTCAGCCCTTTGACTGAATCCAAACTTCACAAATTCCTGAGGACCTAGAGGGCCCCACTTAAAGACCTAGAGGGCCACATGTGGCCTCCAGGACATGGGTTCCCTATCCCTGACCTAACCTGCCCTTCAGACATGATTTAATTGCCACCTTCACCCAATGAGCCTCCCCTGATGCCCTTAGTAGGAAATGATTGTGCATTCATCTACTTCCATAGCACTTTATAACATCCTTATGCACTTGCCAAATCTCATGTGTATTATAATATTCCTCTGCATTTTTAGCCAGCCCGCTTGACTATAAAGTCTTTTAAGTCACCAGTGACTAATGGATTATAATCAACAGTCACATAATTAATGCAAATGTTGAAAGGCTGGGTAGTCATCTCCTAGGGATGTTGGAGAAGGGATTCACCTACTGACAATGTATTTGGACTACATGGTGGGGTTTCTTATTTATTTTCCACCTGTCCTCCATAAAGGTTTTAAAAGGAGGTGCATCAGAGTTATGTTTTCACAGAAGAACCCAGTGTACTGCAAATTTTTTTCATCCCTGGAGAATTATTTCAATCTGAATGAGTTCCACTAACTTCTCAGAATGTCTCCTACTGCCCACAAAGGCATAAACTAATCAGGCATGTTCTTTGGTATGCCACCAAGCCCAGGAATACATAAATATGATAGGTTCCTTGGTACAAACCCAAGTGTCCAGTCTCCAGGGAAGAACCAGTGACAAACACTAGCAGATAGTTCCCTGGGTATAGCATCCAGGGAAAGAAGAACAGTCCATAGTGTCCTTCTAGGCTCTTAGCTTTGGAATATCTGTTCTTGATGTTGAGTCATGTCAGTCACGTCTGACCCTTTGAGGCCATCTGGGGTTTTCTTGGCAAAAACACTGGAGTTATTTGCTGTTTCCTTCTCTAGCTCATTTTACAGATGAGGAAACTAAGGAAAACCGTGTTAAGTGACTTGCCCAAGGTCACACAGCTAGTAAGTATCTGAGGCTGGATTTGAACTCTAGAAGATGAATCTTCCTGTCCTCTGCATGACCTAGCTGCCCTGGCTATTGAGTATAGTACATATAATTAAATGAGTCCTTCTTACTAAAACAGAGGCAAAGGGCCATAGTAGGTCACCATGCTGATACTTGAAGCCTTTAGCAAGGAAGAGATGGAGCAATAGAGACTATTCCAATTGCACATCAAAGGGAGTTTCCCTTCTCTCCGCACATGGTATTCTTCAGCTTGTCTCCATCACCTTTTTTGCCAGTCCCTTTTCACCCATATCCTTCCATGGATCATAAATAAAATCATTGACTTAGAGAGGGAAAGGATCTTAGAGGTCATCTGCTCCAAGCTTTCACTCTAAAGATAAGGGAAATGATGTTCAGAGACACTAAGTGATTTGTCCAAGGACTTATTGGTAAAACATGATAGAATCAGGATTCAAACTCAGGTCTCATGCCTACAATCTAGCACTCTTTTCAATGTGCCAACCTTTTTCATAAAGACTTATCAAGTACCAATTTGGGCAATGCCACACAACCAATGACTGTCAGAAGTGGAAATTGATGGGCGTGTATGGTTTCCATTAGTTATTGCCTTTATATATTTCAAGAGACATGAGATGGAAGGGGGCAAAGTGAAGAGTTCTTGTATAGAGGGCCCCTTACATCTCTTTCAACTGAAAAGTCCTATGATTTCATATTCCCTGAATCAATATCTTTCTTCAAGGAGATGTTTGACAGATGGGCCCGGAGTGTCTTTCTCTCCTCTTCTCTCCTCCCTCTTCCTCAGGGTCATGGATGAGAGATAAGGTACTTTGTTTCCCCTCTTATACTTAACTCTTTAATCAATATGAACCTCTTCAAGAAAATATATAAGAACTTTTTTTCCTTTTCCTTGGATTGTGGTTAGAAAAAATTACATTTTTTCAGGCTCAATTTTAGAAACATTGTGTGCAGCGGCTATCTAGTCTGAGGGCAAAATTCCCCATATTTACACGAAATTTTCCATGCTTAATCCTGATAAGACTACCTGTTCTGGGTACAGTTTTCTGAAATGTGGTACCATATGTGCATCAGTAAACATTATGTGTAGAGTAAATTAAACCAAGGCTTATAATTAGGCAGCAAGGAAATTACCGCGGACCTGCAAGAATAAATCAGCTGTATTAAAACCCTCTTCATTTTCGCCGGAGCACTTTAGAGCACCATAAAAAGCCCATGTCATGGTGATAAACATCGAGAAGAAATACATTTTGAGGGGAAAAAAAGAAGATGCAATTGAAATAAGCCTTTTATTCTGGAGTCCAAAATGCCCTATTGTGAAATTTAGAAACTCAGCCCATATCCATGGATTTTGAAATTATGTAATACTGAAGCTTTCTTTGGATGAATATTTCTTTCAAGTACATGAAATGGTGGGCTAGATACAGGGAGGCAAATAAAAAAGGTTCTTAAGACCACGGATCTTGGCAAAGACCAAACTTGCCAGCATATTCTGAATTGTTCAAAGGATTCTAATAAGTAGGCAGATTGTCTAGTCTTAATAATATCTGATGAAAATAATAATATGAAAAAAATAATAATAATAAGGGAGGAGGAGGAGGAGGCAACAACCAACACTTATATAAGACTTCAAGCTTTTCAAATCTCACCTGAATTTCATTAAATTATGAGGTCCTTGATGTCAATGACTGTCTTTTGCTTCTATTTGTATCTCCAGCACTTAGCACAAGGCCTGATGCATGATAAATGTTTATTGACCAACTGACTGAATTTCACAACAACAAAGGCAGGAAAGCAGACAAATAGCTCTTCAAACTATTTAGCTTGGCAAGACCTAAACTCAGCAGCAGTTCTTGCACTCTTTAAGACATCTTCGTGAGCAGGCAGATTGTATCAACTATGACTGCTAAATGGAAATACCAAAACTTGATCAAGGTCCCAACTACTCATGTGAATCCAACAGACATTTCTTAAGCCCCAGACACTGTACTACATGCTAAGGATATAAGGACAAATATCAAATTGCCTTGCCCAGCCCCCAAGAATTATACATTCTACAGAAGATACACACACACACACACACGTATATGTATGTTTATATGTATTTATAACACATGTATATGTACACATATACACATATATGTGTGTATGTATATATGTATATGTATGTATACATATATATGTACAGTAAGTACACAGTTTCTTTCTTTCTTTCTTTCTTTCTTTCTTTCTTTCTTTCTTTCTTTCTTTCTTTCTTCCTGAAATTGGGGTTAGGTGACTTGCCCAGGGTCACATAGCTAGTAAGTGTTTGAGGCCAGACTTGAACTCAGGTCCTCCAGGGCCAGTGCTCTATGCACTGCACCACTTAGCTGCCCCCAATGCCCTCAATTTCAAAAGGAAGAGCACACTAATAATGGAGATGGAACAGGACAGGTCTCTTGTAGGATATGGCACACATCTGGGTATTGAGGAAAACTAAAGTTGTTACAAGCTGGAGGTGACAAAGGAATGCATTCCAGACATGAGGGACCACTTGTGTAAACGTACAGAAATGAGAGAAAGAATGTCATATTCTAGGAATAGCTAGAGGGAAATTGCCTAATTGTACCAGTCTAGACTTAGGGGCTGTAACTCTGATCAACTCGGTACAGGGAACTCCTGGATAATGAAAGCCCCTCTAAAGATGCTGAATGTCACCTTTTTCCATAGCATACAGTCTTAGCAGGAATAGAGTCTTGGAAAGTTAAAAGAATTCTCCAGATTTCTAAAACTACAATGTATCACAGGTGAAAACTGAACCTAGGCCTTCCTAACTGCAAGGACAGCTCTCAATTGACTTTATCATGCCCTATTTTGATGAGAATTTTAATTCACTAGGAAATGTAAGGAGCTTGACCTTCTTTTGTGAGAAGACAAAGGCCCAAATTCTAGGGTACCTGGAGTCCCAGTGTGAGTAAAAGCCCGTCCATATCTGCTCTGAATCTTCAAAACCATTTGCCTGCCTAAGACTGAATCAAGGAATCTCAGTAAACTATGTCAAGACTCTTAGGAACTTAGGAGACCATCTAGCCCTACTTCTCCATCTTACAGGTAAGGAAACTAAGAATAAGATGGGGAAAATTATTCGCCTATGGTAATTTAGCTAAAAAGTGACAGAGGTGAAATTAGAATCCTGGTCTCCTGAAGGCTGAATCCCTATCCAAGGACAGTTAAGTGTCCAAGTGATATGATTAGAGAAGTAGACCAAGGTGTCATATGCTCCATACATCAGCCCTGCTGGCCTCCTATGGTGCCTGGAAATACCACCATTAGAGCTATTTCCTTGAGTTAAGATACTGAGGATATCTCTGGTAAGATGAAAATCTCTAAGAAAACAAATACTTTAAGACATATTCTATCATTAATAGTACCACCTATATACTCTGAGGTTAGCACTTTGCTTTGGTGCTCACTCATTGGAAGAGTGTTCATGGGATTTGGCCAGATGAGACTCTGGGTATCCATTAAGGAACCCCCCAGCTTTGAAAATATGTTGGTGCTTCTCTCTCTGGTAACTATGTTTGCATGTAATGGTCTGACAACTAGAAGCTCTATCTGTTGATTTGTGTTATTTTCTCAGACAGAAGTTGAAGCAACAATTTAGCTAGCAGCTACTGTGTCTGTGTAAAACCACTGATAACCAGTCACAGAAAGCCACTAACACAGGTTCTTTTGATCTGCTTTACTAAGGAAAGCAACGTTAATGGGTTAATAATCTTACTTTAGTCACACATAAAAATATAATTCACTTAGTTCAGGAGGAAAAGCCAGCACCCTGAACTTCAGAGCAAATACAAACAAATTACAAACATACATTATGAACAGACCAAATACAAACCAATATCTGGGTTAGCCAAGCTAGGGGGCAGTTACAACAGTTTGCCCAGAGTCACAAGCCACTCTTCCAGTGAATGAGAGCCCCAAGGAAAGATGCCAACCTCTTTAGTTTATACATTCTATTCAGGGTCAAAGGGAGTCACAACATGCAACTCACCCACATGATCTAAAAGCATCACAGACATGCAACTTAAACCCACATGGCTTAAAAGCTTCTGGCATCACAAGTATGTGATTCAAACCCATGTAAACTAGGCTTTCCCGTGAGGAAAGGAGGTCATCAAAGACTCCTGATTTAATCAAAGAAACAAAGGCCAGACTTTTCAAGGGCCCTTGATTAAATAAGTACTAAAAGAGAAAACAGTAAAAGAAAGTCCCACCCTAATTACTGACAGAAGTCCTGTCTGTTGGTGCATATTAATTTCTCAGACAGAAGTCCCGTCTGTTGGTCTGTGAGGAAATTGTAACTTGCTGTCACATGGGGTGGATGGTGTTTGTATTTCCTGATACCCCTTAAGGACGATATGTTGTGTTAGGGAAGTTCCTGGCCTGGGACCCCTGCTTGTGTAAACAAGGATTTTGGGGAATGCTATTCAATGTGATGATATATGCTGTGTGGGTATTCTGAGAAATGCTGTAAGACATACTGGATGACATGTTGTATTTAAGACTATGTGGCCACCTTAGCAATAAGTTATTATGTTGTTGTGAATGTTATGCTTTACAATGTTTAGATATAAAGAGAGAGGTCATTATACTATGTGATTTGACCCTTAAAATCATTCACAGCAGCAGTCTTCAGGTGTGCTGCCATAATTGGCTTTACATTTTGGTGAAGAGGATGGAATTGCAAAGTATAGTGCCTCTATTTGTTCCAGGATCCATGGCCATTTAGTTTGTAATGCCAAGAATCCTGGAGGGGTGGAATGTAAGGCCAACAAAGTAGGACTTTTTTCTATTTTTTTCTTTCGGAGTTCTAGTTCTTCTCAGCACTAAGGCAATCAAGTGCCTTTGATTGAGTATTGCCTATGATTGAATCAAGTCTTTGATAAAATGCTTAAGTCACAAGAAAGCCTAAGTCACATGAGTTTTAGTCACATAAGCCTGGGTTACAGGGGCTGTGCTGCCCTCTGACTCTGAAGAAGTGTATATATGCTCTGAGGTTTCCATTTTGCTTTGGAGTTCACTCACGGGAAGTGTTCATGTGATGTAGCCAGATGAGAGTCTGGGTAGCTGTTAAGAAGCCCTCCCCCTGACTTTGAAAACCCAGTTGTTGGTGCTTCTCTCTCTGGTACAAATCTTCTACATATGTAATGGTCAGACAGCTAGAATCCCTGTATGTTGATTTGTGTTATTTCTCTGCTTGTAATTCCTGCTTGTAATTTCTGTTTGTATTTTCTCTGAAGTCCAGGGTGCTGACCTTTTCCCCTGAACTAAGTGAAATATATATATGTATATATATATATATATATATATATATATATATATATATATATATATATACATATATATATATATACACACACACATCTTTGATTAAGGTAAGATTGTTGACCCCTTTTTAGTTGCTTTCCTTTAGAAAAGCAGATCAAAGAACTTGTGTTAGCAGCCCTCCAGTTTGCTTGTGTTATCGGACTTACACATCCACAGCACCTGCAAGCAACTTTATTGTTACAAATGGTTCATTAGAATAAGTTTGTTTTGTCATCTAGTCTGACAAATAAAGAAAGGAACACAAGAAATACAAGTGCTTTGGGCATGGCATGGAATGAGGATGAGGATTTCCAATACAGAAGTAGCAACTAGAGTATCATAATGTATACACAGTGGGGAATAACTTAGGGAATGATAAAGTGTATTTCATTGATCTGTCAGCAATCAAGTATCTGAAGTAGGTTTGCTGGAAAAAAGTGGTCCTTCCAAAATAGAAAGACATTGGGTAAAGGCCTGGTGATGGTCTGTGCATCTTTTGTCCAGTGAGCAGCATAGTTAAGATCTAAGAAGCTCATCACTAGAATGCTGACTACCAAGGCTGAGTTGTTCATTTATTCCTTTAATGGTTAACATTCATATAATGCTTGAAGGTTTCCAGAGTATCTTATACATGTTATCTCATTTGATCCTCATAACAATCCTTTAAGAGACTTGCTATTATTATCCCAGTTTTACAGATGAGAAGATTGAGACTGATAGAAGTTCAGTGATTTCACCAGGATCCTTCAGCCAATAAATGTCTAAGACAAGATTTGAATTCAGTTCTTGCTGTCTTCCAGTCCAACACTCTATCCAATGAATAACTTAGTTGCCTCCAAAATATAAAGAGGAAAAAAAAATTAATAAATATATCTATCTAAAAAATGTGTTCCTTTATCCATGGTCTTCTGGAAATGGCAGGATATTATTTTGTTGGGCATGTTTTAGAGCAGATTCTTCATTGAGCAGAGGTTGGATATTTTTGATGATTTCTGTCATCTTTTCAAACTCAGATATTCTTACATACCATGATTTGGCTCAAATATCCCATTTTCCAAATGAGGAAAATAAGGTACAGGTTGGGGGAGTGCCATGTCCCATGTCACATTCTGGAGAAATTCAACTAAGAGGGATGCTCAGTTTGGAATGCAAAGATATAAAGAAGCCTTAGTGCATAGTGAGTCTAAGGCTCTGACCACATGGAAAAATAAGTATTGCTAACTAATATACAGCAATATGATTCACAGTAAATACAAATTAGCATTTTCCAAAGCTATCTAATAATAGTTATGATTTGTGTAGCATTTTAAGATGTGCAAAGCTATTTACAAATATTTTGTTTTATTCTCACAATGTTTTACAGTTAAGGAATATGAGGCAGACAGGTTATGAATTGTCCAGGATCTCCAGGATCAGTTAGTAAGTGTCTGAGGCTGGATTTGAATCCATCTTCCTGATTCCAGTCCCAGCACTCTTTCCACAAGGGCACCACATAGCTGCCTAAATAAATCAGATAATTATGTGTCTCTTTATCTCACAAGGCTGTTGGACCATAGCTCTTTGGCAAAACAAATGATTAAGAGTTAAGATCAGGTCAGATCTAGTTTCAATTGAGCCAGGTTTAACCATGAATCGAAGATGCACTATTCTCTAATGGTGATCTAAAAACCTAACAGGGTCTCTCTGTCTTCCTAATGAAAGACCCTGAAGAATGAGGTTTGCCATACTCCTAAGGCATAACTAAGAATTCATGAACCCAGGGCAAGGAGGAGAAGGTATAATCAATGACTTCAGGATACTGGGGAGTGGAAGCACCTAGAGCACAAAACTATTCAACAGTCCAGCAGCAGAAGACTATCCAACTATGGCAGTATCTGCACTGTAAGAGGGGGTTGGCCTATTTGCTAGAAACATGCATGGGTTTAAAGAAGGGGTTTGAGAATGAATGGACAGGCTCACCTGCCACAGTAAAACATGCTTATGGGACCTTGGGTGGTGGATGGACAAGGCAGTGGAGCTCTAGAACATGTGAGATGTAGACCCAAAACTGCAGAGATAATAGTCTTTGGACTTTGGACCACTCATAGAAATAAGTGGGTCCCCTTTGGGGAAGGAGTGCATTCTCTGAAGGTAAATATCCTGGACAATGCCCCAGCAGCAATGACCTGGTAATAGCTCTAACTACAAATACGTGACTCTGAAGTCCTTTATTCCTGACCTTACTTTCTATTTCCTGCCTTATATCCCATAATAGCTTGATCTCCTTGTTTCTGATCATAGCCTAGTAGCCTGACACTGAACTCTGTCCCACCAGAACAACTCTGTAGGAAGGACACAAGCCTTATCCCCTAACACACGGCATAAAGTAGGAGGTTTTCTGTTTTTTTTAATATTATTTTTACCTGACATTCACAAAGCATTTTATGTGTTTATAAGGGAAAATAAAATTGAAGATATTAATTATTAAACAAACCATTTGTTGGAATGAATTCTAAAAATAAGTGTCCCCATCAGAGAAAGGTGTAAGGAAATGGATTTGAATATCTTTTATTTAAATGCCTTGGAAGGCTTCTAAAAAGTGTCTGGAGACAGACAATGAATAAACAGATTAGTACATTTTTTCTTTTCTTTTTTTTTCAAAGGGGGATCTGGAAAGAAATAGGCCAACATGAATTGTCTGAGGTGCAGATTTAGAAGTCAATATTGTGTCATGAGCAAGGATTAGGCCTCTATCCCTAGTACAGATCCTATAGTTCCTCAGAGGGCCCAGTAAACACAACCCACTCACTCCTGCCTCCTAGAGCAGAAAGGCTGCCCAAAATATCCAGGGCAAAATTTCTGCAGATTTGTGTATCCTGTTATTTCCCAGATCTCTGAATAGACAGGGTTAGCTTATAGAAGTGCCACCTGCAGATTTCTAAATCTACTCTCCCTCCATGCCTGTCTACAGTATTTTCAAGACATTTTATGAGTATTTTCTATTCATTAAGATTCTAAGATACTGAATTGGAGGTTGGGGGCAGGTGGGACGAAAGAAGCACGTGGAAGTCTTTCTGGCTCCCAGGCTTTAAAAAGAGGACTGCTTCTCAATCCACCTAGTTGTTTAGGTACAGTCCTAGTTAAAGACAAGGGACTGGACTCCATTGGTATCTAAAGGTTCCATCCTGTTACATGACTTCAACCACAGAATTCAATCATTATTACAACAGCTGTTATTTTCTAGTTGTTGGCTGTGCTATTTACTGAAGTTCTGATCAAATTGGATATCATTACTACAATGCTTTTGGTCTTTGATCAGAGATATAGAGGTGGATGGGGTCCACAGAGATCATTAGTCTAATTCCATCAGTTTACACATGAGCAAACTGAGTCCAAGAGAAAATAACCAGGCCAAGATCATAGAAGTAATAAGTGATTCAGAATTTGAACCCAAGTCTTTCAACTCAAAATCCAGGGCTCTTCCCACTTTACTAAGTTGCCTTTGGTGGGCATGAGCACAATGTACTAAAAGACTTGCTATTGGAAATTTTGGATATTAGACTTCCACAGGGATATTTCAAAGTTTTATATTTTAGTTTAACTAATTAATAAGATTAACAAAACTAATTTTAAAAAAATAACTGACTATGCTCAACCAGTTTTGATTGAAACCAAAAAGAGATAGTGACTAAAATAGTATTAACAGGTAGGCCACTGTTGGTGGAAAAGGAGAAGCAGCTTGCAGGGCCCAAGTCCACTCAAAGGGATCCCTAGACCATGTGGACCTCTCAGTACTCAGGCAAGCACAAAGCCGAAATTTTTTGTTTCCATGATGGTTTAGTCCCAGATTTACGGCAGTGACAATAGCTCAGACACAGAGCACACTGTGCATGCAGTTCTAAGATTAGAAATAATAGTTACATTTGGCACTTCATTATTTTCCTGCAAATCAATTTTAAAATCCCAAATAAAGTACTCCTCCGAGTATTTCAGCCGGCCATTGCTCACCGCATTGGGTTCAATTTACTGCCCAGGAAATGTGCCCATCAGTCCCAAATGACAATCTTTAATCGTTGTAATTTTCCCTTTAATATGGTAAAATAGCACCTCAATTAACCAGAACTCAGTAGGGAGTACAGCATTCTATGTATTTCTCTTTCTATTTCAGTAGACACACTTGGTAGTGGAAATGTTTATAAAATAACTTGGTCTGCTTTCCTTCCTCGGTAAATTCAATCTATTGATCACAATGAACTATTTCTATGGTGACTGAAAAATCTTGCAGGGCCTCAGAAGAGTCATTCTGACCACCCACCAGCACTGTCTAGGGCTGTATGTAAAGAAGGTGCACAATAGGTTACAAGTGCTATGCTTTGGGGCATCATTCAAAAGAACCTCCTCCCTCTTCGAGAAAGTAAATCAATATAGTGCTTATCAAAGAAGCTGTCAGAACGATGGACAGGGAAGGTGATTGGTTAGCACTGTAGTGTAGGAAAGCTATATAACTTCCATAGTTAAGCTGTTTGGGACTTTTGTTGTGGCAATGTGTAGGGACAGCATGTTGCATGGGGTGTTTAAGGAGGGAGAAATTTTACTAGATGTTGGTATATCTAAACAGACTGGCTATCAGTTGTGACTTTAGGTGGTCTGGATTTTTAGACGAAAAATAAGATCCAAAAAAGCATTGTTTGGCTTTCCTGAAGAAATTCCTCTGATCAAGTCACATCTCTCCATCTGTGTCCTATATAATAACTGGTAGGAAAGCCATTAATAATGGGTTTATATAGCTGAATCCCCTTCCACAAATACCAGTTGTCTTATGGAAGCTTCTGATACCTTGCCTGGATTCAGGACTTCATATTTCTAGGAAGAGCTGAGTCTGTTATGAGAATAGCTTTCTGAAATACTTCTGATCGTAATCGTGATCCTGTTCTTGCTCTGATTAAATCCAGAATAATAAAAAGAATAATAATAATATGAGTTTCTTGATTTAGGGATTACTTAAATTTTGTCTTTGCACCCCTCTCTCCAAAAGAATTTTATACGGTACATGGTTCATAAAATTGTGTTAAATTGATTTAAGACTACTTCCCCATCAAGAGAAGACTATATTTGGTGATAAGAAGCAAGGAAATAAACACTAATCAAGCACCTACTATGTGCTAGGCACATATCACACTATGTTTATTGAGAGCTTTACAGATATTTAATTTGACCCTCACAACAAGTCTGGGAGCTAGATGTTATTATATTTCCCAATTTATAATTGAGGAAACTGAGGTAGATAGTGATTAATTGACTTATCCAGGGTCACAAGTTAGGAGATGTCTGAGGATGAATTTCAGCTCAGGCCTTCCTGATTCCAGGTGCAGCTACATGGTGTAACTTATTGCTAGTGCCTGTTGCTCAAATCCTGGACATTCTGTTGAGCCAGAAGATGTTCTATTTGAATCTCTCTTCTTAACTTTTGTATATGTGATATATCCTTTGGCATTCTGGCAAAGCCTTTCATCAACGCCTCCTCAGAAAAATGTTTTTAAATAACTGAAGAAAATGGTAAATTTCAGTTAGAGGTTAGCAAAAGTAAAGATGTAATTTTATCCCATTCAAATTCATAGACCCCCTGAAATCTATCCACAGACCCCTTAGAATCCATGGACTCCAAGTCAATTCTCCCTGACCTAAGGATTAGACCTTTTCTCTTCAGTAACAGAGAAAAGAACTGGGAGTTATGGTAAAGGGGTAGGGTAGAGATTACAAAACAGCAAATTCTTGCTTGGTGTCAGGGAAATCTTCATGGAATTTAGAGCTATTCAAAAGTGAATTGTGTTGTATATAGAAGTGGTGGGTTCTCCCTCATTGGGGGTCTTTGAGTAGAGACTACGTGAATACTTGCCAGGCATGACATATACTTCATTTGAAGTACAGGCTTGACTTGATGGCCACTATAGATGCTTCCAACGGTGAAATCCTTTGATTCCAAGTATACCTTTACTTCCAAAGATAATTGCCCCAACATCAATACCATTAAACCCTGAGATGTATAGAAATGTGGAGGTAGAAGACAAGATATAACTTAGTCCAATCCTCTCTTTTAAAGTCAGCAATGATATTCTGTATGGAATTTTGGATTTGGTTTCAAGTAACGTAGGTTTAATCCTATGACACTATATGACATCAGAAAGTCGTAATCTTTTTGAGCTAAGGTTTTATCAACTGAAATAGGTGAATAATAACACTGACATGGGGATGTTACAATGAAGTTGTTTAAGTAGATATTTAAACATGAGTTTATGCTATTAACTCTGATAAGCAGCTGACAGTGGTGGACTGTTTTTGTTGTTCAGTCATTTTCATGAGTGTCCAAATCTTCATGACCCCATTTGAGGTTTTCTTGGCAAAGATACTGGAGTGATTTTCCATTACCTTCTCCAGCTCACTTTACAGATGAAAAAGGCAGGCATTTTGCAGATGGGACAAGCAGGGTTAAGTGACTTGGCTAGGGTCACACAGCTAATAAGTGTCTGTGGCAGGATATGAACTCCTGTCTTCCTAACTCCAGGCCTGCCCCTCTATCGACTGAGCCACTCAGGTGCCCAGACTCTAGTCAATAGAAAATTGGATTTAGAGTCAAGAATACTGGATTCCAAATCCTGCCTCAGATACTTACTATTTGACTCTGACAAGTAATTTAACCTTTCTCAAACTGGGTTTCCTCATCTTTAAAAAGAAGGATGATAGTAATAGAACTTGTTGTTGTGAGAATCAAATCAGAAAATAAATTTGAAGTGCTTTGAAAATCCTAAATCTTTATATAACTTAGTTATTGTATTTTCTTTTAATAAACAGATGGAAGCCAAGGAAAATAAGATGACGTTTCCAAAGACACAGCTTATAAGTAGCAAAGCCCAGATTCCAAGCTAGCACATGTGACTCCAGCTAGAAGTCACTTTCCATTAAACTGAAGATTCATTCTTTTAAATTAAAATGTGGCAAACCTGTTAAAAATGCAAATATCCTAGAATACTTAACATTAAATCATTATCAGTGAATACCATTTTAATAGGAATGAGCTCATCAGATACTTTTTAGCAGGACTGTGACTATGGGCTAGTATTCACCACACAATATGACATCGTGGGTTTGAGAACTGGCCTCAGACTTAGAAAATTTGGATTCAAGTCCTTCTGACCCTAGGCATGATATTTAACCTCTTAGTGCCCTCAGGAAGTTTTCTAATACTATAGTTTGCTAAGAATTTGCCAATCAGCATTGTTGGAGGAAATGTCTTCACCAGGAGTTTCCCAAATCAATAAAATCATATGTCTTTCCCTGGCCTTCTCTGCTCCCCCAAAATATAAGTGGATATCAGTGTCTTCTCTTATGCATCTATTGAAATATTGGAGAATCTGGGGAAACCACAAAAGCACCTGGGTGAAGGTTAAACAGTGTTAGAAAGGGGAGGCCAGGCATTGTCAGCAACATTTTTGTCAATTTTAAAAAATAAAAAATAAACCAACAAATAAATATGCAAATAGATAAATGAATGAATGAATGGATAGATGAATAGATGAATGAATAAAGTAAATAGATAGATCATAGATGATAGATAGATAGATGGATAAATACATATCAGCAAAGGCCAGGCCCAAGGATCATCCCTTCTCCTTGGTGACCAACTCTCAGGAGTCACAAAAAGCAAGGATCATCACAGTGCCTTTTTTCCTCCAAACTAGCAATTGGGGTATCAGTAAGCATCTAGAGATGTCACTCTACTACTTTTCAGCCAGTACTGGGAATAGCCAGATACTGTGCCACTAGTATTGGCTGTCCCAGAGAAGGACATTCCCAGCATCACTAGGAATTGTCATGCACTTGAGGGAACAAACAGTACCTGTCTCCTTAGATCTCTCGTTTTCTTGGTCATCTTATCAATAGCAATGTTTAGAGGATCTCCTTTTTCTTTCCTTCCAGTCTATTAAGAAAACAGAAATAATTTCCAGTTTAGAAAACAAAATAGTAAAGCAGTCAAGGTGTAAAAAATGAGGGAGAATTTGAGTAGTGGAATCTATTGAGTATCAAAGATTGTTTTGGGATCATAGATCCACAGGTGGAAGGGTCATCATCATTTCCCACATCCCATCCCATCCCCCCTTTAAATATGTCCTCCATTCTGCGACCAGAACATGTGTATTACCACGCCACACACTCCAATGCCCAAAGACGGACAACGAGCACTTGTGGCTTCCTATATACCTTCAGGATCAAACAAAAACTCCTTTGTTTGTCATTTAAACTTCTTTGTAATCTGATCCCTTCTGCCTTTCCAGTCTTCATACACCTTACTCTCCTTCAGGCACTATACATTCAAACAACATTGGCCTTTTTGTACTTCTTTAAGCACAGCACTCCATTTTCCCTCTTTTCACCTTTGTGCTGGCAACCCTCCATTCATAGAATGCTCTGTCCCTCATTTCCACCTCTTAGTTCAGCTGACTTCCTTCAAGATTTAGCACAAATCCCACCTACTCTGGGAGGCCTTCCCTAGGCCCTCCCTAGATGCTAACACTTTTGGCTTTCAGAATACCTTCCTCCTTCACTGTGTATATTTGTATCTCCCAATTTGTTTCTATGTCCTCTTCCCTATTCAAATGGAAATTCTTGAAAGCAAGAATTGTCTATCTCATTTCTTTTATATCTTCAGAATTTGCCACAATGCCGAGCACATAAGTGCTTAGTAAATATTTGCTGAATTAATGAGACTTGACTTGACCCACACCTGTATGTCCCCAACAGGTAAATGAAAAGTGATCAGTCTCTCCTCTAGGAGTTCCAAACACACCCAGGCTAGGCCATCGGCTGACTTGAGTTTTTTCATTCTTCCATTTGCTGGCAGAATAAAATCACGAGGCAGCCAAGACTAAAACCAGAGGAGGTTTTCACTCCCTATGATGGGGTTTGGGGGCTCTTTTCTTAGGAAGAAAGAGCAACAGGGAGATCACTATGATGAATCAAACACAGATCAAAAAGTGATTTCAGGTGAATCACTGCACTCCAGAGGTTTTAGGTCAATTCATCACACCCCCATATTGCAGCACCCATTCCAAAATTGAATGAGATATTTTGCTATGAAATGAATATTAAGAACCTCTAATCTCCAACCTGCCAGGCACTGGGTATGTTGAACATGATAATAAGCTGGAAATAGCTTGAGGACAGAAGGGCAATGTTCCTTGTGTCTGTAACAGGCAATAGGTGCAGTCAAAAAGAAATCCCTCTCCCACTTAAAACATTTTTGCCATTGGGAGTCTCAGTAAGAACTTATTTCCATTTTTGAGGAAGAGTGTGCATTTTGGGGAGTAGGAAGAGAAAAGGAGGCAGAAAAACTCACAATTCTCTATCAGTTTAAAAAGGAAACAAAAATGTTTTAAAAATTTTCCAGAGATAAAAAGCTTTAAGCAACTTTACTGGAGACATTGTCTTTCCTTTAAAAGAAAATTGTTTGCCAAAGCTCTGTCATCCTCTTTGTATATCTAAACTTCAATTCGACAGTGGTTTATCAGAGACCCCAATGATTTATCCAACTCAACTAGGGCGGCTTCCCAATTCCTGCCACCAACTCTCACTTCATTTTGCTTATTATGCCTCCAAGGAATGAAGTCAGTTTCATATTATCAATTGTGCCTAATGGCATAATATATTTCTGGGGAACTACATTTAAAATTCCCTTACAACAGGGTTCTGAATGTCCTCTTTTCAGTAATGACATCTCAGATGCATGGTGCTTTTATTTTTTTTTCCAGATCTCAGAAGTGAGATTTAAAATTGCCATCCTTCTTAGCAACTTGAATTAACAGGTTGCTTCCTTGTTGTTGTTTTTATCAGAACAAATTCCTGACTCATAGCTCCTTGGGAACATCTCATTACAAGTGAAAGCTGGAATTGGGATGAAGGGGATCTGTTTGATTATTCAAGACTCTCTAAACCCCAATTATCCTTTCCCATTGACAGCCAGCAGATATACATTTTTTTTCCTTTTCATACATGCTATTAATGTACTTGGTTTTCATATAAACCTCACAAGAAAATGAGTCCTCTACTTTGGCAAAGAAAAACTCTTAAGGAAAACCAACTAACCAATAACTATTACATACCCATAGTCCTCCACTTTTCTACTGGAAAAAAAAGAGGGAAAATGATTTTTCATCTCTTTTCTACACTCTGGTAGTTACAATTGTTAAAATCTTATTTTTGGTCTTTTTAAAAAATCTCTATGATTATAAACATTTAGGGCACTGCTTTTTGGGTTTCACTTCTCTCTGCATCAGTTAAAGCAATTCTTAGGATGTTTCCCTAAACTCTTTGTATTCACCACTTTTCATAAAGTGATAATATTCCATCGTTTGCCTTTCTTCATATCCTCAGTGCTTAGAACCATGCCCATCACATGGTAGATGTTTAATAAATGCCCATTCTTTTATCTTGACTTGACACCGTACCAATGCCATAGATTCAACCTTACAAAGTGGGAAATTTATCAGATGGAGAATATCCAAACATCAGGACATCCAAGATGGAGTAGTACAGAGGAAAAAGCAGTCTCCCTGGAGTCAGGGGCTTGGACTCAGAGCCTGACTCAGCTCCTTATTACACTTGTAACTATGATCAGATCACTTAACCTCCATAGGCATCTGTTCCTCATCTGTAAAATGGCTTCTGAGGCCACCACCAACTTTAGATTTTCTGATCCTCCCACCTGAATTTGAATCCTGGCTCTTCAAATCACTGCATACATGATTTTACATAAGTTGCTTAACTTTTGTGGCCCTCACTTTGATCATCTGTAAAATGAGAGATTTGGACTAGATCTCCTGTAAGATTCTTTCCAGTTCCAATTCCTATTTTTCTCCTATTACATTCATCTACCACAATATTTTCAGCCATGCTCCAATTGAAGGGTACCTGCATTGTTTTGGGTTTTATTTAAACCACACACACACACACACACACACACACACACACACACAGAGGCTGCTATGAATATTTTAGGATTTGATTATAGACATCTCTGAAACAAAAGTGCTTAGATCAAAAGCAATGAAGTTACTGACTTGAGGAGTGGTCCCATAGAAAGTCTGATATTGGTTGCACTTTATATATTCAAATTTGTAAGCTCAAATATTCAAAAGCCATTGATTTCCATTTATGTCTTTTGCCTAAAATTAGTATGCCACTGAATAGTTGGTATGGATCATGTGGGCCATGCAAGGCCCAACATGGAATGGGACTGGTGTTTTTTCCCTCTTTGGATATCTTTAAGCAGAGGCTAGAAAAGCACTTGGGGGCTAAGAGGATTCCTTTTGTATATGGGTTGGTCCTGGTGGCCATTGAGGTCCCTTCCAACTTTGATCTTCTGTGATCTTGTAAGTTTCCTATCAAACCTTTTTTTTGGTTTAATTTTTAGACATACACATGTGTGTATATATACATATATGTATGTATGTGCATATGTGTATGTATGTACATACGTATGTATTTATGTATATAACTAATTAAACATAATGATCCTCTACTGAAGGATATCTCCAGGGCCCCAATATGGTATACACACACATACACATACAATCGTATATACCACATATGTGTGTAGGTATGTATGTGTGTATAGACAACAAAATATCTGATTCACAAAGTGCTTATATTCTAATGGGAGAAAAAAGAGTACACATAAAAATAGAGAGTATGAATATAAAGTTAAATACAATATAAATGGGGTATAGGACCCTATTATAGTAGTTGGAAGGATAAGAAAAAGCTTAATGAAGAAAATGGCACATGAGCTTTGTCTTAAGGGCAGAGAAGGGACTCTATGGGGTGGAAGTGAGGATAGAGAGCATCCCAAGCTTTGTGAATGGCCCATTGAAAACAACAAAGGCTAATTTGGCTGGATCACAGGGTTTAGGAAAGGTAGTAGTGTCCAATGAGGTTAGACAGGACATACCAATGATGTTTAGGCCTTTAACACATCATAGTGAAGGAGAGAGAGGGAGGAAGGGAGGGAGGGAGGGAGGGAGGGAGGGGGAGGGAGAGAGAGAGAGAGAGAGAGAGAGAGAGAGAGAGAGAGAGAGAGAGAGCGAGAGCATGCTAGCCTTGAGCCAGGAAGATAAGTCCAGCTTCTGACACATACTGGTTGTGATATCCTGGGCAAGTCACTTAACTTCTTTCTGCTCTAGGCAACAATCTTTAAGTTTTAGAGAAGGTGTTGATATGCATTAGTAGGAAACACCCATGGAATAACAAAAGCACAGATTGTTCTATACAAGACAACTGAGATAAGAAAAAAATGAGTCTTTGCTTTCAAAGAATTTATATTCTACTGGGAGAAAAACATGTATGCATATAAAGCAAACATACAACATATGTGTTCTTTGTGGACAAGGTCCATGTTTTTTTCCCTCTTTTTGCATCCTCATGGCTTAGCAAAGTGCCTGGCACTAAGAACTTAAGAAATATTTGTTGACTGACTGATTGGCTACTATAAACTAACATCCCGATTGATGAGGCACAAAGTTCTGAGTGCAATCAATACATCAGCAAAGCATAAATTTCTAATAAAGAGGGTCTCAGTCTCCTCATAAATAGCTAAGACCCTGAAGGTGGGCTTCCAGATCATTTTTATAGACAAAAGGGGGTGTGGCAACAATAAAAATAGCATCATAATAGGAGAAAACAATAAGATTGATTATAAGGCCTGGAGCATCATAGATGGGGAAAAATAAATAATATGCTTAGCTGGAGATTGGGTGTGTTGGGCTAGGATCCAGCCTCCTTCCATTTTGTCACTGATTGATTGTATGTACCTTCAAGATTAGTCAGTGGTACATGGAGAGGAAACCAGGCTTCTTCAAAGGAGAG
Organism: Trichosurus vulpecula; assembly: GCF_011100635.1. Classification (NCBI taxonomy): domain Eukaryota; kingdom Metazoa; phylum Chordata; class Mammalia; order Diprotodontia; family Phalangeridae; genus Trichosurus; species Trichosurus vulpecula. Next base: position 438,836,988 of record NC_050575.1, on the reverse strand, counting down.
AACTAACAAACCAGACTTCCTTAATGGACAGCAAGTGGGACAGAGATAACAGATTTCCTTGACATAAGAATAGAGTGTTGATTTCACAGAAAAACTAAAATTCTAAACTTAACTCAGAGGCAATAAAACATGACTTAGGCATTAAGAGAAATCTTACTGGTATTGCAGAATAAAATCCTTTATGAAGTAGAATCAATCTGATTTTTTCCCCAGTAATTTGGTTTTAAAATTACTAACTATTGGAAGGAAAAAGAGGCTTCACTTGAGCTGAACCTTAAATATAGGTAGGAATTTTAAGGGATGGAGATTAAGAGGCAGAACATTCTAGGCATGGGGAACATGCCAGTACAAGGGTACAGAAGCACAATGCAGGATATATGGTGTGGGGAAGGGCAAGCAAAAGCTTTGGCTCAAACACAGTGTGCCTAAGTGGGTAGTAATAGGTAATCTTCTGAAAAGGGTAGGTTGGAGCCAGATTGTGAAGAGCTGTGAATGTCAAGCAGAGGAGTTTGTATTATATCCCAAATGCAAGAGAGTCACTGAAGAGGAACTGAGGATGGGAGAAACTCAACCTGCAAATCAGATGATTTGGAGAGGAGGGGGTGTGGAGAGAGGAGGAAGGGGCACAGCAACTCATATAGCAAGCTTACTAAGTTGTGGAGGAGTTAAGGAAGTACTTACACCAGCAAAACCTCCGATCTTTGAATTATTGATATTAAAAATAGAGAGGAACAAAATGCTTCTGTTTTACTAGGAGCAGGAGACAGCACACATTCTGATAAACAGATGGCAAGAGCTGAGAAGGAGAATGTAGATCTCATCAGTGTGCTTCCATGCCTTTGTGTGGTCTGTCCACCCCCCCCTCCATACTTGGTGTGCTCTCTTCTCATGTCTGCCTCTTAGAATCTTTAGTTTCTTTCAAAGAAATCTGTCCGTATCCACACCTTGCTCCCTTCTCTTGTCCCATCCTCCCCTAAAAGATGACACATTTTGCATTTGCCTGTCTCTATATGTGCTGCTCTCCCCCACATCCCCAACACAATGAATCCCCTTAAGGTCAGGGGCTGTTTCACTTTTGTCTTTGTATTTCCAGTCTCACACAGTCTGTGTTATCTCTATACCTATTTGTGATCTATTTATGTATCTATCTGTCTGTCTGCCTTTATGTCTATTGATGTGCCTGTATAGTCAGAACTTAATAACTATTTTTGTGAATAAGCGGATGAAGAACACGAGTCTGTTATTTTATCTGCAATTGAATATCAAATTTCTGCATTTTATCCATCATGTAGTGATGACCAAATATTTCCTGAGGGCCTAAAGTGTTCACAATATTAAGCTGAGAGCTGTGGGGGATACAGAAGTCAACAAAACATGGTCCTTGTCTTCTGCAGTTTTACAATCCATCTGGAAACTATGAACAATTAATAAACATGGTAAGAGACAAATGGATATCCATAGTTCAATGGCTCTCTGACCTTTGTGCCTTCTACTCCAAGGATACACACACGCACAGACACACACACACACACAGAGTTTTATAGATGGTTTCAAGATGGTGATTCTTAACATCTTCTCTCCTTTTTACTACTTCTGTAGGAGCAGAAGAAAGGACTAAGGACCACTGGGAATTTTCCTTTGTTTCGTGGGTTACCACTGACAAAGCATTCATTACTGCATGCTCAGCATCCTGTTGATGACCCTCTCCATCCAGTGCTAGGTTGGTCCTCAGAAAGCAAAAAGAGTTTGTTACCAAACACAGATTTGAAGCGTTTTTAGCACGACTGGACTTGTCAGAGCTTGTTCTCTGCTGCTTTAATATTTGAGAACCCAGTGTTCCCTCCATACAAAAGACAAAGGATCAGAGTGAGTAGACACTAGAGAGGGGGAAGCTTCCCTGGTTTCATTGTTGGGCTGCTCAGAAATAGTTTGCTGAGAGGATGAGAATGGAAGATAAGCCCCATGGCAGAAAGGTGTAATGGAGGGAGCTTTGGGCCAGGAGTCAGGAGACCTGGGTTCTATCTAGTCCAAACTCTTCCACAAAAGGGAGAAAGCAGGAAGCAGTGAAAAGAACCATCAGGCTTTAAGTGATAGGGCATATTTTCAAATCCCAATGCTATTTTTCTTATCCGTATGACTTTGAACAAATCATAGGGCTATAGATTAAGAGTAAAAGGGGACCCGGAAAGATATTCAGTCTAACCTCCACATTTTACAGGAGGAAATTGAGACCCAGAGAAATGAAGTAATTTGTTCAAGGTCACATAGCCAAAAGTGTTAAAACTTTTCTGGGCCTCGATTTTCTCTTCTGTGAAATAAAGGGCTAGATTAGAAAAAGTCTAAGATTTCCTCCCAGCTCTGAAAATTCATGGTCCTATCATAAGATTTTATGAAGTGATAGAACAAAGGGTGCAGGGCATTCCAAAAACAAGAAGGTAAAAGTAAATAAAAGAAACATTCTCGTGCTGACAGCCTTTTGTTTTGTTTTCGCTGTCATCACTGTCCTTCTTCCTATTATCTTTACTGTCATTGGCATTATGCCTATCATCATGTCTAAAATTTGTGTGGTACTTTAAAATACTCAGAGTTATACATACACACGTGTGCATTTGTGTGTGTGTGTGTGTGTGTGTGTACTTTAAAATACTCAGAGTTATACATACACACGTGTGCATTTGTGTGTGTGTGTGTGTGTGTGTGTGTGAAAATTTAGTTCAAATGCATTAGGTGACAGTATCTCCATTTTGCAGATAAGGAGACTGAGGCTGATACAGTTTAAATGACTTTGCCCAAGTTCACAGAGCTAATGAATGTCTGAACGCTGGCGTTCCTGTCTCGAAACCCATCACAGTATCTACTATCCTAAATCTCAAAAGATTTGAGGGGAAGTGATCTGAGAATAACAGTTGTCCTATAACACATTCTACTGTATTATAATCTGTATGCATAGAGGCTTCCTGAAGACATTAACATTCTGTGTCATTTTGGTTGCAGGGAATCTGTTTAGGGAACATTTGCAGTTATAGGCTTCACTATCTCTTAGATCTGGGCTTCATGTTTTGACCCAAAGCACACCAGGGTGAATTATTGGTTCTGAAGAGGCCAGACCTAAGAACTCTGCACCTAGCACTAGGGTCCAGAAGCACAGGAACAGAATACTTATACTGCTTACTTCATGCAGCCCCTAACTTCCTTCAAAACATAGCTCATGTTATCACCTATATTAGAGCTTTTTAATTTTTTTCCTCTTTGCCCAGCCTTTACCATTCAAAAAATAGGGCTCTGTCCCATTGAAATTCTCTTAATTTATAGGTATGCTATGTTTACTTATCTCAATATATGTTGTGTGTCTAGAGTAGGAACATAAGCTTCCCAACGGCAAAGTCCTGTTTCATTTTGGTCTTTGTTCTCCCAGCTCTTGCCATGTTGTTCAGTAGCCTAAAATGTTCATATTTAAAGTCAATCCTATTACTCTAACATTCCCAAAGTGCTTTGAGTATATTAGTTCACTGGACAAGTCTCTCAAACTAGGTTGCTTCACAGGGGCTTGACTCCCCAACAGTGACCTTCAAATCTTCTATCTGATTGATCATCAACCAATAAACATTTATCAAGTGGCAACTGTGCATGATCCAAGTTAATTTCCAATGTGTCATGCTCAGAATCAAGTCCTCTGGAAGCTATCATGTTGGAAAAAAAACTTTGATAAGTAAAGCATTTAGATAACAATTCTGATACCCCTGTCATCAGATCTACTGATGTACCCCTTAGTACTGATGTACTAAGAACCCCTGGGTCTTACCATCTCATCCAATTCTGCCCCCTTGGGACTTCTAGGGGTTTCTAAGCACCCTGCATTTGACCACTCTTTGATATATTTTCCTCCCAAATTTAGAGGTGAGCTCCTTGGGAACAGGAACCATGTCGCTTTTCCTATTTGTATTCCTAATATTAAGCATAAGGTTTGACATAGTGATTAATAAATGCTTTTATATTCATTAGTTCATTCAGTTTTTGAAATGGCTATTCACCCCAGGGGTAGTTACATTCTAATAGGCAAGAAAGCCTTGATCCAAATGAATTAATTTCTATTGACAGAATTACAGGCATTGTGATGGGCCATTGGGGGAAATGTTTGTCCTAGGGAATGGGGTGGGGGGGGGAAGTGTTAAGACAGTAGAAGAGGGCTGGCTTTATTGTTAAGAAGAGCTACCTTTGAATCCTGCTTCATAAGCTTATTAGATATATAAACCAGAACCAGTCACTTAACCTCTCTGTGCCTCAATTTCCTTATCTGCAAAATGAATTTAATCATAGGGACTAGGTTACTTGATCTCTGAGTACTAGATAAGTCTTTAGGATGGTAAGTTGGTATTTGTTGGTGGTGGTGGTGGTGGTAGTGGACCTTCATTCTCCAAAAACATCAAAGACATCATGAGTGTGATATCTTAATTTGAGCATGGATTGGTAAATTACAGAATTCCAAAGTAGATGTAGATCTTCAGTTCTAGAGGGAGGCCTCATAATTACCGTACTCTGATGAAATAATGCTTCCGGTTGGTTTTTGCCTGTTTCTTTGTTTTTCCATTGGTTGAAATGCCTGACACTATCCTAAGTGCTAAGCATACAAAAGTCTGACCCCACTGAGTTTACGTTCTGTTCATTTTGTCACTTTGGAGAAATGACTTCTCCTCGGGCCTCAGTCTCTTATTTGACCAGTGAGCAGTTAATTCTCCCCTGTGGGCCATAGTTTTTTGTCCATCCAATGCACAAACTGGAGCACAAAATGCCCAATTTTTTTGTTAGGGCTGAGGTTTCCTCTTCTCTCTAATGGGCAGATGAGGATCGAGTGCAATGAATGCTAAAGTCTCCATTTAGCTCTAGCTTCTAGAATTCTCTGGGAGGGCTGAGCCCTGGGATCCATTTTCTCTGCCACTCCTAGTTGGCCAGTTTTCCTCTCCTCTTTTCTCCCAGCTAACAGCTCAGCCCTCCCTTCTTCTTTCCCCCTGAGCATGAGTCTGTAATAGGGATAGCCATTTAATAAATGCTGTTATTAAAAAAGATAGGCAAGGATAAGCCTTCCCCTTGCTTCAGGCTCCTCTCTGAGTTGCCATCTGTTGAGACGTGGAAGTATATGTTTATTAAACTTTATTTGTTTTAGTCTTTGAGCATTATTTTACCAAACACATTCTGCAGCCGCTCCATGGCTGGAATTGATGAGGAGGAAAGCACAGTGGCTCTCACTTTGTATTCTTAAATGTTTCCCTCCTTACCAGTGCCCCCTCCATCAGTCCCTAGGTTGTCATTCCAAGACTCCTTTGTCAATATGTTAGAAGTCATCAAAGATGCCTCCGTGTTACCAATTTGCCCCCAGATACAAAGGCTGAAACCAGAACACGCATTTGAATGAAAAAAAAATTACCTTTTGGCCTACAATCGAATTTCTGATTTCCAGATTTTCCCCCAGTGGCCCTTTCTGAAAAGTTAAGCGCCCTTCTGCTTTGGGGAGAGTAGGCTTTTCTTTTCAGTGTTATTATTTTAGCATACATCACATCTTTGAAAAGGAAAAGAGGAAAGCAATGCATGTCTCCATTATGTGCAAGTAATGCCCTGATCCTTCCCCTAGAATTACCAGCCATAAAAAGAGATAGGGATTGATTTGGGAGTTTTTGAAGATGGCTTTAGGTTTCTTCACAACCTGGCTGCCTCCCCCTCCCTGACCCTCACCCCCACCCCGAAGCACACATTAGTCTATACAGACAATCACTCTCAGAACGAAAAAGAAATCAAGAAACCCTCTGAGCATAGAAAGCCTTCTGCCCTAACTCTTCACCTGATCTGTTCACATAGCACAGTTTTCAATACACCAACAGAAACAAGGAAGTGTGTTCTAGTGGATAGAGTCATAAGGCTTTCACAATCTGAGCCTGTCTACCCAGGCTTATCAGCTATCTAGCCAACCTCCCTCATTTGAGAGATAAAGAAGGTAAGGCTCATGAACATTATTGGTGTTGTGTTTGTCCTTCATCTTCGAAGAGGACCATGGCATCAGGGAAATGATGAAGTGACTTACCCTGACTTGGTGAACACCACACAAGGAGTTAAGTAGAAAACAGGATTTGAACCCATGTCCTCTTTCCACTCTCCTGCCTTACTGCTGTTCAGTCACTCTCTGTTCTAGTCATGTCCTTTCTGTTGTTCAGCATGTACAAACATTGCACCTCCTCACTTCTGTCTTTGCACACACTTTCTCCCCTCCCCAAGACTAGAAGGCACTCACACCTCCGCCCCTGCATGTAAAATCCCAAATTTCCTTCACAGCTTATCTCAAGGGCTGCCACTTATAAGAGGCCCAGTGTTAAGGCCCCTCTCACCTCTATTACTTAATTATGTAACTTGTCTATAATTTATATTTACGTAAATGGGTTTTTGTCTTTCTCCTGACCTCCAATGTCATACTTCTACTGCCTTTCAGACATCTCAAACTGAATGGCCAGGAAGCATCTGAAACTCAGTATGTCCAAAACAGAACACTTTATCTTTTCCCCTAAACCCTTCTGTCCTTCTATGTTCCCTACCACTGTAGAGGTTCACAACCATCTGCCCAGTTCTCAGGTTTCCACCTATAACAACTCCTCAGTATCTGCTCCTCCCCATATCCAAGATGTTGCCAATACTTCACCTTAGCAGCATCTTTTGAATATACCCCCTTCTCTGCTCTGACACTGCCACAGCCAGCCCTTGTCACCCCATATGTGCGGGTTTTTACAATAGCCTGCTGGTGGCTCTGCCTGCCTCAGGTCTCCCCCACTTCCAGTCCATTGTCCATTCAGCCACTACAGCTGCAACATGGGTCTGATCATGTCAATAAACTCCCGTGGCTTCCTAGAGAAAATACAAAATCTTCTGTTTGGCGTTCGACACCCTTTGTAACCTTTCCCCCCTACTTTTCAGGTCTTCTTACACCTTACTCTTTGACCCAGTAACACTGGCTTCCTGACTGTCAAAGAAGACACTCTATCTCTGGCTCTTCGAATTTTCACTGGCTGCCCCTCCCTCTCGGTCTGGAATGCTCTCTCTCCTCTGCTCTGACTACTGACCTCCAGGGCTTCCTTTATGTTCCTGCTGCAGGAAGCCTTGCCCAACCCTCTTAATTCCAGTCCTCTCTCTCTTCTAATTGTTTTGTATTTATCCTTCATATAACTGGCTTGGTATATATTTGTTCACACACTGTATGCCCTATTAAATTGTAAACCCCTTGAGAGCAGGGACTATCTTTTGTCTCTCTTTGTATCCTCAGCACTTAGCACAGTGCCTGGCACATAGTAGGGAGTTAACAAATGTTTATTGAATTGAATTATCAGCAGTGCCTACCATAATACCTGGCACATAGTAGATGATTAATAAATTGTTGAATGAATGGGCTTGGAGAGAGAGAGAATGATAGGATGCAAGAAGTAGAACTGAAAGGCACCTTACACTCCATGCAGGCCTACTCTGCTACAGAAAGAGAAACTGAGGCCAAGAGAAAGTAAATATCCCATTAAGGTTGTAATTGGGCTCGATAAAATAGTCAGAATTTACATAGAGGTTTAGAACACAGGTTCTGGATGCAGAATATTGACATTCAAACCTAACTCTTCTACTTACTGCCTGTGTTTCAGTAGTCAAGTCACACATCGATCTGGGGCTATTTCCCCTGCTGTATGATGTAAGGGGTGGACTAGATGGCCTATTCCAACTTTAGATCTATGACCCTCTGCCTCCAAATGCATTCCTCTTTCCACCGCGCGATGCCATATTCCCAGTCCTACCTCTGAAACATGTCAGCTGTGTGGTCATGTGATAAGCATTTAACATCAATTTAGTAACTTCAATAAAGTCCAGCGCCTGAAATAGTCAAGCAGAAGAAAAGTTTGGACCTAACAACTTCTTTGTTCTCTGAGGAAACTCAGAGAATACCTCTTCCTATGTCAACAAGCCCAGATGGGGCTGACTTAAGAACATTCTTTCCTCCATTCATGGTCATTAAGGATAAGACCTTTAACCAAAACACTGTTTGGAATAATGGGACTTTTCCTTATCTCAGTATTTTATGGACATATACTCTGCTATGGTATGTTAATGGTAAAGAAAATACCGATGTTCCGGATCATAATTTCAATGGACATTTTGTCGACTCTCTGACCTTATTGTATTTACAACCTATCTAATTAAGAAATTCCTTTCCTATACATCATTAAACATACATGGAGATCATAAATTTTGAGTGACACAGACATGCTGAGTTGGGACCATCCTGAAATGCATTTAAGCCTTCTCATTCTTTTGTTCAGACACTCAGAACTTATATTCTGGCTCCTCGTACGTACAAAGTATGCTATCTTTGCTAGCTTTAGGGGAATAAACAATATGAATCTCTGTATCACCCAGCTTGTTTGCCTCCTTTAACCAAACTTTCAGGTAGACACATGAGAAAGTCATTTCATCTCAAATTGTCCCAGACATTCTAAGGTTATAAGATACAGACAAGACGTTGATTTGAACCTGTGGAGAGATTTTCCACACAAGGGAGTTCTCCATGTTAATAACACCACAAAATGTAAGACAGAGAGGCAGAGAGATGGAGAGAAGGAGAGAGAGAGAGAGAGAGAGAGAGAGAGAGAGAGAGAGAGAGAGAGAGAGAGAGAGAGAGAGAGAGAGAGCATATCATTCTCCCTAATTGTCTAAAAGTAACAACACCAACAAATTTGATTTAATTCTTCAGGAGCACCATCTCCAACTCCAATATAACAACTTAGTTACTAGGACATCCAGTGTCCAAGATCCTGACAAGGAGAAGTCAAAATCAGCAGAATTGGCCAATACAACTATATATGATAACCCCAAATCTATACAATTCAGCTAGCCTTGAAACTTGTGATTTAGCACAAGTGCAGTCAAAAGATTATCTGTTGATCTTACAGCCATCTTGCCATATTCAGAGAGTTTCTCCCTTCCTATCCTTGACACTAACCCCTACTGATCATGCCACAACTGCATATGGCAGGAGATTAAGAATTATATAGGGGATTAAGAATTCTGATACAGCACTTTCATGAAGGTATAAATCTCAGCTTCTGAATGTTTACCATTCTAAATATTTTCTTTCTGTTCATACACTGATCTCTGAAAAGAGGGAAATGTGTGGTGTTTTCCTGTAATGGATGAAAATCAATAAGTGCCATGAGGCAAATTTAGGGGACAGCTGAGAAATAGCACTTTCCTGGGACCCTCGCTACCTAACCAGAGGGCTGGAAAGGAAGATTTTTGTTGTTATGTTTGTCCTTCATTCTTGAAGCGAATGAAGGACAAACACAACCTGTGAGTAGTCTTTCCTCTCCTCTCCTCTCCTCTGCTCCTACAAATCCCCCCACCCAGGTTTACTCTCCTTCCTTCCTCAATGAGTTTGATACCTGACTTATAAACGTTCTTTCATTCCCAACAGTTGAGGACTTCAGCATACATATTGATTCTCCCTCAGATGCCTTCACCACTTAGCTCCTCCATTGTGTTGGTAACCAAAAATGGGCTCCTTAGCACTTAGTCAACAAGTGCCCTTGACTAGTTCAGCTTTTTCCCCTGAACTGAATGTTGTTTGTATGTTGGACTGGAGTAAGCTTGTCGGCCCCTTCACCTTACTTCCCTTGCTTAAGCTGATCAAAAGAACCTGTGCTTTCCCGGTCAACCCCTTCACCTTGCTTAAGCAGATTGAAAGAACCTGTGCTTTCCCCGGTGTACCTTACACCCCCGCAGAAGCTGGATGGTTAAAAACAGCTCCTGTTGGAGCCAGAGGCTGCTACAGGCCACAGCCACAGCCGAAGCTGAAGCAGGAGCTGCCAGTAGCAGAGCTGACCTACGGGAGGAAGCTGAAGAAGGACTTGAGGCCAGTGGGTAATCTTTTTACCATAGAGGGGGAAGCATGATTTTGTTTTACACCATCATGCTTCTCTGTAGCCTCCTGGTTACTCTTGTAAGGCGTACTTATTGGGCCTGGAAGCTTTTGATCAATATATCAAAATGGGGATGCTGGTTCATGGGTTGGTTACTGTGGAGCCTAAATATATGCTTTGATTCTTCTGCCTCCTACTTTGAGAGTTTCTTATATCCAGCGGTTCCGAACCTTTCAGACGTATATATGATCCTCTTTGAAATTATAAACTCTGCCCTCCTAATACATCCATGTACTGAGCTTCCATGAGCTACCTCTTCACTCCCTCTAAACACACACGAAAATGGCCTTTGATCTTGCCATCACCTCTTAGTACACCACCTCTATGCCCAAGAATCATGAAACTTCCTTATTCTCTCATAATCTATTGACTTCAACTCCCCTGTCTTCATTTACAAAGCTCTGCTCTTCATCCTATGACAAGTAATATTTAATAAGGGGGGAAATAAGACACAATACTCTGAGCATGGTTTATTTAACAGTGTTAAAATAAATAAAGAAGGGTTTATTAACAGTGATACGTATAGCTTTATAAAGTGTGCTCAGTCCCCTCAATTAGGTCAGTAACCAGGATGGGAAAATTCCTCTTCATTAAGACTAAGGAAAGAAGGAGTTCCGGGTAGTTGGGGAATGTCACAACTGGCTACAGCTGGGAAAGGTGGATTGGCCTTCAAGTGTGGATAATCATGCCTCTCTGACATTTAGGGGATGTTAATTGCTAGGTCGCATAACAGATAGTGCCAGACCTGAAAGAAGACTCATCTTCCTCAGTTCAAATCTGGCCTCAGACACTAGCTGTGTGACCCTGGGCAAGTTGTTTAACCACGTGTGCCTCAGTTGCTCATTGGTAATGTGAGCCAGAAAAGAAAATGTTGAATCCCTCAGTATCTTTGCCAAAAAAATGGGGCCACAAAGAATGGCACAAGACAAAAAACTGAACAGCAATAACAGTAAAAATTACCTTATAGGCCTCAACTGCCTATACTCATCTTGACTAGAAAACCAGAACTCACTCAAACAGAATCACTGAGTTAGCTAACCTCTTGGAGGAGATCAAATCAACCCTAATTTTATTCCCTGGAGGCCAGGAACAATCACATCATTCAAAAGTCCATTTAATTCACTCTGTGAGAGATCACTTTTTAATTATTTATTTATTTTTGGAGGGGCAAGGCAGGGCAATTGGGGTTAAGTGACTTGCCCAAGGTCACACAGCCAGTGTGTCAAGTGTCTGAGGCTGGATTTGAACTCAGGTCCTCCTAATTCCAGGGCCCGTGCTCTACTCACTGTGCCACTTAGCTGCCCAATCACTTTTTTTTTTAACCTTAACTGAGAAATGTGGTTTGGCAAAATGGGGAATAGGATTGATTCCAGAGTAGAATCAATTATTAAATGATACAGCATGATTTTAACTTTCTCATCACAATAACTTCCAATTCCTTGATCCCCTCAATTCTCTCCCAGGCCAGGCCATCTCCCCGCCACCAGTTACTCTCTTCTCCCCACCTTGACTCTTTAGTGAACCAATTCAACTAGACCCTGTTCACCTCTCCTGAATTTCTAGGCCCCTTATCTAATCATTGATTTTGCCCAGCCAAGCATCAGCCTTGGATCACTCCCACCATTCATTGCCTTCACTCCTACACATGTATTGTGAAAGTGGAGAAAATTACACAACTGCTCAGACTATATCCACTACAAATTTGTATCACATATCTTCATCTGGGTCCTCACTGCTGCTAGGCAATCCTACAGAACCTCCTTTATCTACTCACTATCCCACTCTCCACAGTGGCACTTCTGTACCCTGTCATCTTACCTCAAATCTCCCATGGTTCCACTTCTCCATTCACTCACCTGAGAACCTTGTCACACATTTACAGGAAAACAAAAACAAAAACGAGGCCAGTTCACCTTGAATTCTTGCTTCTTTTTCTTCCTCGTCCCTTATCATTCTCCTTTAACCCCTCTGCTTGTTCAGGTGATTCTATCCTGTCTCCTCCTACAAATCTCCCCTTCTGTCATCTCCACTCTTTCATTTATTTTCAATCAACCTCTTTCAAACAGGCCCATGTTTCCCACATGCTAAAAGAAAAAAAAAGCCCTCTTGAGCTTTCTATCCTTGCTAACCAACTCTTCATATCTCTTCTGTCCCTTTTAAAATCCTTGAAAAGGCTATCTACACTAGGCCTTCACTTTCTCTTCCCTCACTCTCCTCTCAATCCTTTAAAGTCTGGCATCTGACCTTCTCATTCCACTGAAACTGCTTTTTCCTGAGTTCCTAATGATCTCTTACCTGCCACATCCAATGGCCTTTACTCAATCTCCATTTGCCTTGACCTATCTGCAGCCTTTGGCACTGTTGGAAACACTTTCCTTCTCGATACTATCTCTACCAGGTTCTGAGGAAAAGCCCTCCTTTCTATCTGATCATTCTTTCTCCATGTCATTTGCTGGATCCTCCCTCATAACACACCCACCAACCATGGCTATCCCTCAGTGTTTTGTCGGGGCCTTCTTCTCTTCTCCCTCTATACTACTTCACTTGGTGATCTCATCAGCTCCCATGGATGTATTGACCATCTCTATACTGATGATTCTCAAATCTACCTTTGCTGCCCCAGTGTCTCTGCTGACCCCCACTCTTGCATCTCCAACGGCCTTTCAGACATCTCAAACTAGACGTCCAGTAGACATCTGGAACTCAATACATCCAAAACAGAACTCATTATCTTGGCTCTTGCTAAGATCTGTTGATTTTCCTGTGTGATAGTTTTCAAATATACCCCTTCTCTCCTCTGACATTGCCATCAACCTAGTGCAGACCCTCATCATCTCACACCTTCTGCAGAAAGTCTTCCTAACCCTTCTTAATTCCATTGTTTTCCTCCTATTAATTATTTCCCACTTATTCTATGTATAATTTGCATGCTGTGTGTGTTTCCAATTTCAACATGAATGGTTTCCTTTGTAGTCATCTTTTACTTTATGCCCTTAAAACCATGAGAACATGCTCATAGGCTTCACCATCCTCCAGAGGGATTCATGAGGAAGAAAACAAGCATTTCTTAAGTGCATACTATGTGCTAGGCTCTATGCTGAGCACTTTGCAAACATCTCATTTGTACACACACACACACACACACACACACACACACACACACACACACACGCACACGCATGCACACACATGCACACATGGTTAATAACTCATGAACTAACGGTGTTACTATTTCCATGTTACAGATAAAGAAACTGAGAGTCAAAGTTCAAGACTAGGATGAAAGCAAGTTCAAGGAGTTGCACTGGGCAGAATTTGATCCCAGGTCTCTGCTCACTCCCAGTCTGTCTGGGAGTGGGTCATATCACCACTGGTCTTTTCCCTTTCTATTCTCCCCAGTCTTTTTATTGAGTTGCTTCCTCAACAGGTGCCATGCTCAGGGATTATTCTGTCTTGTCAACCCTCACTCTGTTCCACCCCTCCCTCTAAGGAGACTAGCTCCATCCACAGCCCCCTCC